>NW_024427107.1:80155928-80235323 GCF_017311325.1 Ursus maritimus
GTGTGTGTGTGTGTGTGTGTGTGTGTGTGTGTGTATGTTGAGGGGGGCCTGCAGTCGTTTGCTGCAGACTTCAAACCAGCCTCTGTTGGCGCTTTGGTACCCTTGGGCCTGAAGGGAGAAGAACTGATGGGAGTCCCCTGTGCTTTATTCCAGAAGCAAGAAAGGGACAGCATCCTTTGGACCCTTCTACCTAAAAGTTGCCATGAGACAGAACTTGTATGTGAAGTGTAAGGTCTCGGAGGGCCTTGGCTTCCTTCGGAGCTGTCAGGACCTCCCAGGGCACAGGTCCTACAGCTTGCGGGGCACACATCCCATGTGTGCCCTTGTTATCAGGGCTGCCTTTGTTTTGTGTTTGTAAGATTTATTTATTTATTAGAGAGAGTGAGCGAGCGCACGAGTGGGAGGGGCAGAGGGAGGGGGAGAGAGAATCAGAAGTCGACTCTGCCCCAGGCCCAGAGCCCGACATGGAGCTCGATCCCATGACCCTGAGATCACACCTGAGCAGAAACCAAGGGTCAGGCGCTTGACTGACTGAGCCGCTCAGGTGCCCCCGGGGCTGCCCTTGTGAAAGGCCGTTCTAGCTTTTACGTCCTCCTTTTGGGTCGTCAAACAGCAGTTTCCTTTCTCTGAATGTTTTCATCCTCCAACTTTAGAACTTTTTTCACAGTGGTGTTCTGGATAGAATTTGTCTCCTAACCCTTCTCCACAACCCCCAAACCGTGCCAGGGCTCTTGTTAGGAGGCTGCCGAGAGGGTGGCCCTTTCCGAGGCTGAGTAGGGCAAGAATGGCCGGGTCAGGAGAACTGAAGACATGACATTTGTATAAAAGGACCCGTGCCGGCTAAAATGAGGACTGTGGGGCCCATAGTAGTCTGCTTCTATGGGTGTTTCCTTTAAATTATAAAAGCAATAAATTATTTTAAAAATACCAACATAAGAGGGGCACCTGGCTGGCTTAGTTGGTGGAGTGTGCGAATCTTGATCTCAAGGTCGTGAGTTCAAGCCCCATGTTGGGCGTAGAGCTTACTTAAAATAAAGTAAACTAAAAATAGATAAAAATATATTTAAAAGTATCAACATGAGAAAATAGGGGAAGTTTAAACAAGTCAAAAAACCCCATTAATTATAAAAGGAAATATTAGTATATATTAATGCATATTAATATATAATCATTTTAAAATTAAGAAATCAATCTATACCATTCAGAGAATAAAAAGGCCACAGAGTGGGAGGAGATAGCGGTGATACATGTAACTACAAATGACTCATCTCCAAAATATATAAAGAACTTCAATAAATCAATGACATATTCCCTTCACTTGCTAACCGTGTGGCCTCAGTGAGTTACCCAGTTCTCTGAGCCTTGGTTTCCCACGTATGAAATGGGGATGATGTTGCTCAGAGGCGGCACAGGACTGTCAGAATTACATTGACTTTATATCTCACACACTTAGGAATAATGCTTAGCACAGATTATGCAGATAGAAAACAAAGTCAGACCCCCCCCCCTTTAAAAAAAAATATTTGTCAGAGAGAGAGAGCACAAGCAGGGGGAAAAGCAGAGGTGGGGGGAGAAGCAGGCTCCCGCTGAGCAGGGAGCCCGATGCGGGACTCGATCCCAGGACCCCGGGATAATGACCGGAGCTGAAGGCAGACGCTTCACGAACTGAGCCAAAAAACATTGAATGTAAATGGATGATTTGGATGTGATATGGATTACATCTCAATAAAGTTATTTTTCTAAAGATTTTATTTATTTATTTGACAGACAGAGAGAGAATACAAGCAGGGGGAGCAACAGAGGGAGAGAGAGAAGCAGGCTCCCCGCTGAGCAGGGAGCCTGATGTGGGGCTCGATCTCAGGACCTCAGGATCCTGACCTGAGCCAAAGGCAGACGGTTCACCGACTGAGCCACCCAGGCGCCCCCCCATGGCATTCCTGCCAAAGATAGATAACCTGAACCTAATCGTGCGGCAACCAGACAAATACAAGTTGAGCAACATGCTCCGAAAGAGCTGGCCAGTGTTCTGCAGGTGTCAAGGGCATGAAAGTCAAAGGCTGAAGAGTAGCTCCCAGTTGAAGGAGACTGAAAACTTGTGACAGCACCTTTGCTAAAAGGTCATTATTGGGATAACTGGGGTAACTTGGGAGTCTGACTGAGGTGTCTGGGTCGAAGGTATGTGGAGAATTTTTGTACTGCTCTTGTAACTTTAACTTTGAAATTACTTCCAGTAACTTTAATTTATCTTGGGAATATTTAAGGCTCCCTACCTGGTGATTACTGTAAACGCTTCCTTGAATCAGACAAAGTGAGGGCTTGCCCGTTCACCTCCGGATACCGGTGGGCTCTGGACGCGCACATTTTCGGCTCAGTCAGACCTACCTACCAGATGCGCCAGAGGGCACCGATTACCTACCTTATCCATGATACAACGACTCCGTTTCTTTCTTTTTTTTTTTTTTTAAGATTTTATTTATTTATGTGACAGAGAGACAGCCAGAGAGAGAGGGAACAGAGCAGGGGAGTGGGAGAGGAAGAAGCAGGCTCCTCGCGGAGGAGACCGATGTGGGACTTGAGGCAGACGCTTAACGACTGCGCTACCCAGGCGCCCCAACGGCTCCGTTTCTTGAGAAATTTTCAACCTTGGACAGGATCTGTGCATCAGAGCATGTGGTTTCCTTGGAGAGGTGGGCGTTTCCTTGGACTTGTCGACCCTCTTCCTCGGTTTCAGGCAAGTGGAGTGGGCTTCACACAAGGTTAGGTTGGGACCGAGGCAACGAAGTGCCCACGGGTCTCACCTGGGGGCAAATCCCGGCTCTTGGACCTTATTACCCGCTGACTTCAGCCCTCTCAGTGGCTCTCCCGGGCATCACTGTCCCTGCAGGCTTTGTTCTAGCCCTTAGAGTGAAATAAAAATAGTACCAATCTACTAAGGGGCTTAGAACCAATGTGGAGGTACATAATATAATCCATGAGGCAAGGAATAGACGAGGGGAAAATCTTGTACCAGAAAAGGTCTCAAATCAATGATCTCAGCCTTTACCTTTAAGAAACTAGAAAGAGAACAGCACATTAAACCCAGAATAAGCAGAAGAAAGGAAATAGTAAGGTCAACGTGGACATTCATTTAATCAAAAACGAAAATAGAGAAAATATATGAATCCAACATGATTCCTTAGTAAGATCAATAAAATGGACAAATCTCTGGCAAGAATGACAGAAATCGCAAATCGTCAGCATGAGGGATGAGAAGCGTCACGACCACAGGTGCTACGGCCGTTAAAAGGAGAAGGGACTATTACCAACTTCATGCCAATGAATTTCACACTTCAGATGAATGAACCAGTTCCTTGGAAAACACAAGCTACCAAAAAGTCACTCAGGAAGAAAGTGGCAACCTGAATAGCTATGTGCCTATTAAAGGATCTGTGGCAGAAAAATCTTTCTTTTTTTTTTTTTTAAAGATTTTATTTATTTGACAGAGATAGAGACAGCCAGTGAGAGAGGGAACACAAGCAGGGGGAGTGGGAGAGGAAGAAGCAGGCTCATAGCAGAGGAGCCTGACGTGGGGCTCGATCCCAGAACGCCGGGATCACGCCCTGAGCCGAAGGCAGACGCTTAACCGCTGTGCCACCCAGGCGCCCCCGAAAAATCTTTCTAGAAAGAAAATTTCAGGTGTGGAGGGCTTCACTGGGTAGTTGTACCAACCACTTAGGGAAGAAATGCCAGTTTCACAAACTCTTCCAGAAAATCGAAGAAGGAACACTTGCCCAGTCCTTCTGAGGCCAGTGCTACTCTGATAAGAAAATCAAGGCTTTATATGAAAACTACAGACCAGGATGCAAAAATTCTAAGCAAAATTTTGCCAGACTGAACACAACCTATGCAAATATACTATCATGACCGAATGGAGATTGTGCTGGAAACACGGGCTGGTCTAACATTTTTAAAGTAATTGATCTTGTGGCTCTTGCCGCGACGGGAGAGATCTGCCCGCCCACCAGGGGCTGGCCGGGCCGGGGGCCGGTGACACCCCGGGGATTCCCGGCTTCTGTCCGCGCGCCTCCTCCCCCCGCGGCCCCTCCTCCCCCCCAGGCCTAGGGCTGGGAGCCGGGCACCCGGACCACAATGCCCCGGGCCTGGGCGTGGTCCCGCCTCCGCACGCCGACCCCGCCCCGCACGCAGAGCCGGCAGCCTCTCATTGGTGGTTACAGCTGCCGCTCCCCTGATGGGCGGGTTCTCGGCCCGTCTGGCGGCGTGGGTGATCGGGAAGCACCGGCAGGCATGGGGGAGGCCAAGACTGGCACGGGCGCGTCGGCTGATGGGCTAGTTCCCGCAGGGTCGCCGATGCCGGAGGCCGGCCTGGAGACGGAGGTGGCGAAGCTGTTGCCCTTCCTGGAGCCCGGGGCGCGGGCCGACCTGCAGGCGAAGGCGGTGCGGCACGTGCTGGCGCTGACCGGCTCTGGGCCCGGTCGGACGCTGCTGGCCGGCCAGGCGGCGCTGCTGCGGGCGCTGGTCGACCTGGCGGCGGCCCCGGCCCCGGCCCCGGCCCGCGACGCCGCTCATGCGCTCGTCAACCTGGCTGCCGAGCCCGGCCTGCACGAGCCGCTACTGGAGGCCGAGCCGGCGCTGCTTGCCCGCCTGCTGGGCCGCGCGTTGGACCCAGAGTGGCCCTGGGCCGAGGAGGCGGCCGCCGTGCTGGCCAACCTCAGCCGGGAGCCGGCGCCGTGTGCCGCGCTGATGGCGGCACTGGCGACCGAGGAGCCGGGGGAGTCAGGCCTGGAGCGGCTGGTGCGCGCGCTGTGCACCCCAGACTACAACGCCCGGGCGCCCCTGCATTACCTGGGGCCAGTGCTCTCCAACCTCAGCCAGCGTCCCGCGGCGCGGACTTTCCTGTTGGACCCCGAGAGGTGAAGCCCGGGGCGCTCGCGGGGAGGGGGTGGAAGTGAACAGGGATGGCACTGAGTGGTCCCTCCCTTCAGGTGCGTGGTCCAGCGGCTGCTGCCCCTTACCCAATTCGCAGACTCCTCGGTGCGCAGGGGCGGGGTGGTGGGGACTCTCCGAAACTGCTGCTTCGAGCATAGTGAGTGCTGATGGGGGTGGGGGTGTTGCGGTTGAGGGGGGCTGGGTCAAAGAGACCACTTTGGGGCCCACCCCTCCAGACTGGCTCCCATTTCTGTTTTCCCCTCAGGACACCACGAGTGGTTGCTTGGGCCCCAGGTGGACATTCTCCCCTTCTTGCTGCTGCCCCTGGCTGGGCCTGAGGACTTCTCTGAGGAGGAGATGGAGCGTGAGTGGCTTGGGTGGGGAACCTCAGGGTTGGCTGGGCAGGAGGGAAGGCCGCTGGGGGGCAGGCAAATGCACAGATTAGGACCCCTTCTGAAACCTTCCAGTTAGGAGATGGGGAGCACAGATGGGGCTTCCGAAGGCAGGGTCTGGCCCAGCTACCCAGTGCAGGCACCCAGTAACTCCCGCATACACCTCTAGGGCTGCCTGTTGACCTACAGTATCTGCCGCCAGACAAGCAGCGAGAGCCTGATGCCGATATCCGCAAGATGCTCATCGAGGCCATTATGCTGGTGAGCGGGGGTCCTGCTATGCTGATGCCACCCCACGACATACCCACGCATGCACGAGTATACTGATATCTGCATAACCTTCGCCCTCTTCCAGCTAACAGCCACAGCACCTGGTCGGCAGCAGGTGAGGAACCAGGGAGCCTACCTGATCCTGCGTGAGCTGCACAGCTGGGAGCCAGAGCCCGATGTGCAGGTGACTTGTGAGAAACTCATTCAGGTGGGTGCAGGGTTTGTGGGGAAGGGGGGTGGCCATCTTTGGTGTATCAGCCAGCTGCTCACCTGCCTCCCTGCTGGCAGGTGCTCATTGGGGATGAGCCCGAGCCGGGCATGGAAAACCTGCTGGAGGTACAGGTGCCTGAGGATGTGGAGAGGCAGCTGCAGCAGCTGGACCAGCAGGAGCAGCACACCCGGGAGCAGCCAGAGGAGCTGGCCCCAGAGCCACAAGCAGAGGGGGCTACACCCACCTGAGGCCCTGGCAACCCACCACCAGCTCCAGGCCCAGCTTTACCAGCCCATCACTCCAGGCCTTCCAGACCAGGCCTTCCTGCAGCCACCTGCAGGCCTCTGGGTCTCCTTGCTCAGAGGTTGTTCCCTGCTGAAAAGCACAGCTACACTTATGCTCAGGGCGAGGTGTCTAGGGTGAATGCCCAATAAACCTGGGAGGGTCAGGGTGCCTCCTCATGCCCTGTGCTTCGAGCAGCTCAGGTTGCTGAGACCGGCACTGGTCAGCCAGAGCTAGTCACTCTCTGTGACTCTCAGATACCTCCAGGAAGATGGTCGATGGGGCTGGATAGATAACCAGTACGAGCCTGAGCAGCCCCCAAGGGCACTAGAGACCTGAGCATCCATGGGCATCCAGGTGCAAGCAGTGCCCTTTGCTGCCAGTCCCACCCTGAGTCTTCCATTCTGGGGTCCTCAGCTTGCCCTGCCTGAGATCCAGCCTTGAAGGACTGACCTCTTGCGACTTTCACCAGCCTCAGCCTGTCCTGGGATCTCTAGGGTTGCGGCCCCCTGGTTTGTCCTTAGAGCACTTGCTGGGTACTGTCTCTCTTTATCCTCTCCACCGTCCTGCTTGACCTGTGCTCCAGCACTGCCCTTAGCCCCTGGCTGGTTTCTCCCACCCGGGACTGATGTGATGTGCTTGCCGGCCCCACTAACTAGACTCTATCCTTGGTCAGCTTCCTTGAGTTTCAGAGCCCCTTGCCTAACACATAGACAGTCTTCCTGACGTACCTGCAGCCTTGCTCTTCGCCAGACCTTTTCCCTTACCACACTTTGCCCCCTTGGAGCCCCCTAAGGGCCCAAGAAACTTGCTCTCCCGCAGCTTCTTGTGTGGGCCCTTTTGTTCTGCAGCTGCTAAGCCGAGCCTGATAGGCTGTCTGCGTGGCTCTCCCTGAACTGTGGTCCCTTCCTGGTGCCATCTTGTGCACAGGACTCCCGAGTGCTGGCCTTCCCAGGCCCTTTGCACTCTGGCACTGGAGTAGAACCTGATGCCCTGAGAGTTACCACACCCTCACTCCACACGTCCTCAGTCCTGTCACTGTCTCCAAAGCTGGAGGTCCACTCCCGTTCCCCCCATCAAGGCTGGGTGCTTCATGGAAATGAGGTATCTTCTTCCTCTGTGGTACCCTCTGTATTTTTCTTCTCCCAATTAAAGCTCTGGTATGGAGGCATGTGGACTCGTGTTCTCCCTGGATGGGGAATGCTACTGGGTTCCCCGTGGCTGGCTGCCCCTTCCTGCACTGAGACGGCAGCATGCCCTTCGTAAAATAAATGCTTTATCTGGCCTCACCTAGGCTTACCCATCCTCAGATGCCCAGGCAGTGCCCAGGCGCGGTCCTGGTGGCAACCGTGGAGCTCAGTGATAGTGGCTACCTGGAGGCGCCCACCCTAGACTGGCTGCCGCCATGCTCTGGAGCCCCAGCTGGGCAGATCCTGCACCTCTTCTTGGGACTGCCTCTGGGGGCTCAGGCATTGGGCCAGAAGCACTCCCACGGTGAGTTCCCCCGTGCTGGGGGCGCCGAAGCTGCAGGAGAGGCCTTGGAGGCTCTGAGTCTCTGCCCGGCTCCGAGTGGTCAAGGGTTGTCGGCAGCTGGGACATAGCTGGCTTCTCTGCAACCGACACCCGTGGGGGATCGGGAGGGGCACTGAGGGGCAACGACCTGCCCACCCTGCTGGGGGCCTCACCCCACCTGGCGACAAGCTGAGCATGGTGCAGAAGAGAGCGTGCGCGGTGGGCAGCATCCAGCAGTGGGCGGCCACCTGCTGCAGGTCCACGCATGCACGCAGGCGTAGCTGTAGAAAGCCCCGGATCAGGTCCTGGCACTCTGTGGGCAAGGGCTCACAGCTATGGCCTCCCACTGCCCACCATCTTGCCCATCACTCTCAGCAATGCTGGCAGTTTGGAGGAGTCATCCCACTCAGTCACCCAAGTGCCTGGCGGGAGTCCATGCTTCACCAATCATGAGATTGAGGCACAGAGAGGGAAGGTAGCATGCCCCGGGCCGGTGCAGAGCTCAGGGCCCACCGGGACCACTGCCTTTCCACACGGGGAGTCTGAGTCTGGGCCTCCCCCAGCCCCGCTGCCCTCTCACCGCTTTGCTGCAGTCTACCAGACTGGGTTGGGAGTGGGGTGCCAGGTCAGCCTCCCATGCCGCTGCCACTCCCCTCACAGCGCAGGATGACCCTTCTCTGGACCCAGGTCTCGCTCTCTCTCTTTTTAAGATTTTATTTATTAGAGAGAGAACATGAGCGGGAGGAGGGGCAGAGGGAGAAACAGACTCCTTGCTGATCAAGGAGCTGGACTCGGGAGCTCCATCCCAGGACCCCGGGATCATGACCTGAGCAGAAGGCAGACGCTTAACCAACCGAGCCGCCCAGGCACTCTTGGACCCAGGTCTTTCTTGCTGCCCCACTTTCCAGGCCCATGCTGGGACTTGGGAGGGACATGGGGTATTCTCACTCACCTGGGGACATGCCTGGCCTGAAGGTGGGGCCGTGGCGCATCAGGTGCAGCATGCGGTGGGGCTGGTGCTCCTTGAAGGGCAGCTTCCTGGTCACCATGGCAGAAAGGATGATGCCCCTGGGGGCACAGGCGCCTCAGGGCATGCCCTCTCTCTTGCCCTCCCATGGGTTCTGCATATGCTGGGGTGCCTGGGGGGGCCACTCACAGGCTCTACCGGTCGGCCTGCTCCCCATTGTACTTCTTGCTCATGAGGATCTCGGGGGCTGTGTAGGCCACAGAGCTGCAGAAGGTGCTCAGCGGCAAGTTCCTGAGGCCCGACCGGTTGCCGAAGCCAAAGTCTGCCAGGGGGATGCGGGGGGGCGCAGGCAGGCAGTAGCCCACAGAAGGAGCAGGATGGGAAGGGACAGTGGGCTCAGGTGTGGAGTGTGTGGGTGTCTGCAAGCACAGGTGGAGGCAAGTGTGGGGTTGGGCCTCCTGGGAGGGTTGCAGGTCAAGCCAGGTTGGGGTCAGAATTCTGAAGCAGGCAGGGAGCCTGGGAGGCTCAGTTGGCTGAGTGGCCTACTCTTGGTTTCTGCTCGGGTCATGGTCTTAGGGTCCTGGGATTGAGCTCCGCGCTCAGCAGGGAGCCTGCTTCAGGATTCTCCCTCTCCCTCTGCCTCTCCTCTCTCTCTCTCAAATAAATAAATGAGTCTTTAAAGCAATAAAAAATAAAGAAAAAGTCTGAAGCAGGCAAGGGTAGTGGCTGGGGTCCTGGCTGAGACAATAGTTGAATATAGATGGGCCTCCTGAAGAAGTTGAAGGCTCAGGTCATGAGTCAGGGTAGTCTAGGGAAGTGGGTGGGGGCTGGGCCACAGGCTCACCAGTCAGCTTTAGGAGGCCTTGGTCATCCAGCAGGATATTCTCACACTTTAGGTCCCTGCATGGGGAAGGGGAAGTGGTGCTGGTCCTGGGCTCAGGTGGGCCTCTTGATGCAGGTGGCGTGCAGGCAGGGCGGCCCCCTCACCGGTGCACGATGCCAGAGCTGTGGCAGTGGGCCACGGCACTGACCAGCTGCCAGAACACCCTGCGGGCCTCCTCCTCGTCCAGCCCTGGGCGGCCGCGGTGGTCCAACACTGCGTTGATGTGTTCCAGTAGGTCACTACGGGCTGCCAACTCCAGCACCAAGTAGGACCGCTGGCTATTCTGGTAGGTCTCATGGAGTTGCACCTGCCGGGCGCCCCCCTGCTATCACCCAAGGAGGGGCTGTCCAGTGCATTGGATCAGGGCCTCAGGGTGGGGCTGGGCCCCAGTAAGGGTCCCTGGTGGGAAAGGGGGTGGCGCTGGGCAGCAGGGGATGGGCAGGTTGGGCATGGGCTGTTTCAGGGTTTCTGCCTACCACATTCAGGTGCTTGTAGGTAGCATTAAGTGATGATATCTCACAGGGCAGGAATTTTTGGGAGAACTCCACAGGGGCCTCAGAAGTGGAGATGATCTTGATAGCCACCTGCAGGGGTGGAGGGTGGCCCTTGTGTGCAGACCACAGCCCCTGAAGGGGGACATGGACAGGCCCCATGTCCTCTGTGCACATTGCTGAACTTGACTGGGGTGAGGCTGGGAAACAGCATCCTTGGGGGTCTCTACTGACCTTTCCCTTCCTTCCTGGCCCTGATATGCTCAAGGGGTTCTGGAACTAGGAGTGGCCGGCTTGCAGGTCCTTGGGAGGATACCAGACCAGGAGGGAGCCAGAATAGCAGGGAGGTGCCTCAATGGGGTCAGGACAGGGACCACCGGGACTGGGCTGAAGGGCGGCCCACAGAGCCTGCTGTCTGCCACCCATGGGGAGGAGATGGGTCTGGCTCACCATGGCATGGTGCTTGCCCCGCAGGTCAGAGGCCAGCTTGGGGTTGTGCTGCATGCACTCATGTGTGGTATAGGCCAGGTAGACTTTGGAGAAGGCCCCAGAGCCAATCTTCCTGGAAGAGAGCAGGTAGCCATTGTCCCTGCATTCGCACACCTGCTCCGTGAAGTTTTGCTGGTCCAGCTTTCGCCTGGCACTGCCCTTCATGGAGGGCAGGGTGCCACGGGAGGCAGCAGGGTGGCCCAGCTCACTGCAGGGCTTTGGGTAGGAGGAGCAGGGGGCAGGGCTGAGGCCTGATTTGTGTCAGAAGGGCTAGGGCAACAGGGCTGGAGGAGGCTGCTGGGACCTGTGCCCCTTGAGGCTGCACCCAAATTTCTGAAGTCTTTCTGGGACTGGGGCAGAGGCAAGGCAAGGGAGTGACCAGGGCTGAGAGCTTGGGGTGGGAAGCTAACACAGCCGTGGACTGGTGTGGGTCAAGGCAGGCTCTGGGAGAGCAGGGGCAGATTCCAGAACGGAGCGTTCTAGAGCTGTCCTTGCATTGTGCCCTCAAAGGGGAGTGTTCTTCTGTCCCCCAGGGCCTGCCTTCCCTGAGAATATCTTGCTGGAACTAGCACCGTCTTGCATGGGGTCCACTCTTTGTGGGGTGAGAATCCCCAAGTCAGGGTGAGGCCTTCTGTAGCCACAAAAGACCTTTAAAGAAGCTTGTGGGAGGGTGAGCGAGAGAAGATGAGCAGGGTTTCTAAGGATATAAGGAAGGGGAAAGGAAACTCAGATTGTGCTGGCAACTGTTGGAGCTGAGCCCCTCGTCCTTTTCGAGGGCAGCAAGGTGGCAGCCAGGTGTGCTGCAAGAGAGGCTGAGCCAGAAGAAAGGCATGGGGGTGGGCGCTCCCTGACCCCTCCGCTGTGGCCTAGAAGCTTCTGCCTAGGCCAAGGTCCACTGCAGGAGGCCTTGCCCCCAGCGCTCTCCTTAGACTGATGACACATTCCCAAGGCAAGCAAGGGTCCCCAGTCTGGGCTCTAGGAGAGGGAAGCCAATGTGGCCCCTCCGTTCTTCTGGTCTCCAGAGCCTTCTGTGAGCACTGTTGCCAGAGGGGGTAGCAGCTAACGTTAATGAGCACCTGCTGTGTGGCCGGCACCTGTTAAGGAGTCCCAGGAGCTGCCAATGGCCACCTCGCCTAGTCCCTGCCTCCTGTCTACAGACCCTGCCTGACACACCCATCCCATAGCAGGTGTTCACATCCAGGACCTCAAACTGGAGCGCAGCGAAGTCACACCTGTTTTACAGATGACGGTTTGGGCAACTGATGTCCAAATACGTGGTCTCTCTGCCATGAGCTAGATGGTGCAGTGGCTGTGGGCCGCCATCCTGCAGGTGTCCCTCCATCCTGGAGGCTTGCTGATTGTCTGTGGACTTGAGTCATTCTCCCTGGAGACCCGCAGGCCATGGTGTGCCTGCCGCCGTGAAGGCCTGGGGATGGTCTGGTAGGACAGACGCGTCTTCTTATCCCTGTTGGATGAGAAATGTGAATGGGCTGCTTTAGAGCAAGGCTTGTGTTTGATATGCCCTTGCTCACCCACTGCCCTTGTTTGTCAAACTGCCCGGGACATAGAAAATATGGACAGACTGTGTTCATTGCTGATCTGCAGGTTAGAGAAGAGAAACCTCTGGATTTCAAGCAGAGGGGTTGTATTCAGGTGTTAGGGGCTAGAGCAGCAAAAGGGAAAATTGTGTGGCTCTGGCCAGAGGTGTTTCTGCCTCCCAGCTCCTGCTGTGGAGCCTGGGAACCGTGCTGGGTGTCCCCTTCCTAGCTCCCACCAGTGCCAGAACAGAACTGGGAGCCAGTGAGAATCGTGCGGAGGCAGGCAGGACCCAGAACGGTCACCAGCTCTGTCCACCCTCCCTTTGCAAAGTCTTTTGTGCCCTCCTTCACTGCACTCGCAGTCATCCATCCATTCCATGAGATGTACTGAGCACCCATCACGTGCTGGGCTTGGTGCTGAGCACTTGGGAGCAAATCACGGACACGGGCCTTTCTCTCCCAGAGCTTACAATTATAGATGGGAGCTTGGCATCAGTAATGTAATAAGGCAAAATGACAGCTGTGATGTTTGCTGGGGCAGTTTGTGCCCTTGGGGAATGAAGTCTGGCTGAGGCTGGGGAGGGGGGAGAGCCAGGGGGCCATGTTGGGCGCTGGCCAAGTCCGGAGGCCGGGTTTGGGCAGGGAAGTGAATCCTCCAGATGGGAGCTTCGAAAAGGCCTGTCTCTTGCCCTAGCAACTTCTACATGCTGCGTGAGGGGCTTGGGGGGTGGTTGTGGCTCTTCCCGATGGACCAGGCCCCATCTGCAGGGCATCTCTGTCCCTTTTGGGCTTCTGTCCCTTTTGGGCTCCATCCCTGCAACAGAAACGGGCTGAACCCCTTCTCTCTTGGTAAAAGGAATGTCCCTCCCCTCACTGTTCAGCTGCCATCCTGCCCCAGTGTGTATCCCGGGGCCCCACGTTGCACCCTCACACCATCACCCACAGCTTTCTGCAGACCCAACCTGCGGCAAGATGAAGACACTTGCGAGGCCCTGGGTACAGTGCTGCGGACCGCTTCCTTCCCAGATCGCCCTTCTCACTTCCGGAGCTGCTGCGACGCCACTCCCTTTTCTTGGTCGGCAAACATGCCCAGAGGGTTTCAGCCTCCGCGGCCGTGCGGGTGCCAGTGTCCCTGTGCAGAACGCAGCTCCTCTCCCAGCTTCTTCCCTGAGTCCGATCGCACCTCCTTCAGTCCCCGTCCCCCAGCGGCGTCACTTCACAGCGCTTCGCGGGTCTTAGTGTTCGCTTATTACCTGCCCCTCTTTCCAGAGCCCAGGCTCCCGAAGGCACACACCAGTTCATCCCCATTGTTGGCCAACTGAATGTGTCTCTGTTCGCGGAGGGGCCGGCGGCCCCAGGGTCTCTGGATGTTTTTTGGGTGTTCAGTGTGTGCGTTCTTGTGTGAGAGATGATAAGGC
The DNA here is from genome assembly GCF_017311325.1 of Ursus maritimus. Taxonomy (NCBI): domain Eukaryota; kingdom Metazoa; phylum Chordata; class Mammalia; order Carnivora; family Ursidae; genus Ursus; species Ursus maritimus. The sequence continues at coordinate 80,169,308 of NW_024427107.1, forward strand.
ATGATAGTACCCGCCTGTGTCCAGGTGAAGCCCACCTGGCGTGTGTACCTGGACACGTGTGTTTGCAAGGGGACTGGCTTTGTGCACAATGGCGCGCCGAGCCCGCGTCCCCGATGCGTTCCCCGGTGTGTGGAGCAATGTCTGCGCGCCCGAATCTTCGAGGTGTAAGTGTCCGAGGCTGACAAGAACAGAGCGGCGGAGGGGGCCAGGTTCCGCGCGGAGGAAGCGGGAAGTGCACGCCCCGCGCCTGCGCAGTGACCGGGTGCAGCGTTTGCGGCCAGCCGGGAGGCCGCGCTCGAGCCCAACTGTCGGGAGCGGCAGTCTCTGGAAGGCCGGGGGCGGGACCGAACGCGAGGCGGAGTTTGCGCACTCGCGCTTGCTGGGGCTCGGTGGGCTCGGTGGAGAGAGGGAGGGAGTGGGACGCGCCTCCGGCCAATGAGCGCAGAGATCGTGTGGGGGCGGGGCCGGGCTGCCGCGCGCCGGGCCGCGGTTGGCGGAGGGGGCGGGGGCGGGCTTGGCGTGCGGCTCCGCCCACTCCGGGCCAGGCCTGGGTGGGAGGGCGGTGCCCGGGCCGCGGCGGCAGCTCCTCAGGTAAGCCGGGCCCCGGGGCTCGGCCTCGCTCGCTCGGAGAGGCGCCCCTCGGGGGAACCTGGGCCGGAGAGTCTGGGGTCGCCCCGTCGGCCGGGGCCGCCTGGGAAGCCGAGTCGGGAGGCGCCTCCCCAAGGTCAGCGGGCGAGCGCGAGGAGGGTCCCGGGCGTCGCGGGGCCGAGCCCGCCCCCTGGCCGGAGCTCAGGTGCGTCCTGCGCCGCCGAGGAGCCGGGCGTGCGGCGTCACGGCCCGGAAGAGGCCCGGAGCTGGCCGCTCCCCTTCTTCTCCACGCCGGCGAGGGGTGCCGGGGCCTGGGAGCGCGCAGCGGGCACGCCGGCTGTCCTCTAGGGGCGTGAGCCCCGAGGGGATCCTTCCCGTTTCCTCTCTGACATTGAAGGAGGCGGGCCGTAGCAGGGAGTAGTTTGTCCAAAAGTCGCGGGGATTATTGGTCCTAGAGGATAGGTCGTGAAGCTGGCAGGGCCGTAGCAGTCAAGGTGAGAGCTAGGTGGTGCTGGGCCGGGGCCGGGCCGCAGCCCCCCGGGCTCCGAGGCCCGCGTGCCGGGGTTCCGGGTTTCCTGCAGCACCAGCCAGCACAGAGGCAGTGCAGCGTTAGGGCCCGACGAGAGGGCTCTGTGGTAGCCGGCAGTGCCGAACTACACACTTGCGGACCTTCCGCTCTGCCAGCTCGTGGAGGTGGGCGCGGGGCGGGCCTGCTCGAGTGCGGGGAAGTGAGTCAGAGGTGTGGGGTGGGGGCAATGGGTCTGGCGGGGGGAACCAGAGGACCAGCCTTGCCTGGGGATGTAAGCTGGACTGGCTGTCTGGTGGGGTGGAAGCTGGCTCCGAGGGGACAATCTTGGAGGCAGGGACCACTTTGGAAAGGGATGGTGGTCGGGGTGGAGAAGAAGAGGGTCAGTGAGTCCACCATAGGGTGTGGGGAGGGAGATGGAGGAACAGGAAGGGATTTCTGACCCAGATAGCTGAGGGCATGATGACACAGGAAAAGAGGCAGGTGAGTTGGGGGCCAGGGAGAGGTCAGGGGTGAAGCTGGTGAGTTGAGTATTAGAGCTGTTGGGTTTGAGTGGTCCAGATGGAGATACCCAGCAGGCACTGGGCCCCAGGAGACCCATGTGGGAATTGTCAGGCATGGGACACCCCAGCAGTGGCTTGATTGTGATGCAGCTACATCTCACGCCTATAGTCCTGGCACCCAAGGGGTCTGGGGATGCTGCTGTCAGCAGGGTCTTTATTTCCAGGCCTCAGGCTGTTGTGATTCAAGTGAGCAAGTGTCTCTGGTCTGTCTGAGGTATCAGAGTGGAGTGACCTGAGTTGAGTTCCCTTGGTTACCTTGAAACCAATATGTGGGCTGCCGTGGCTTGTTTGGATCTTCATCTTGCTGTTTCTCACTCCCCAGGGCTGTTTGCTGCCTGCTGAGGGACGTCAGTGGATCAGAGGTGGAACCTGTGGGGCTCATGCTTGCTTTTGCATTCACCGCTAGTCCATGTGCTTGGAAGCAGGTGTCTGCACTTAGCTTGCAGACCCAGGGTTCACTGAGGCCCCAGGAAGCAGTCAGGTCGTGGCTAGTATGTGATCAGCAGCTCCAGATCTCGTGAGCCTCTTCAGTGAGCTGAACTATTTGATCTCCTTGAGGTAGGTCCAAGAAAGCTCCTGTGGCTCTTGTGGGCTCCTGGCCAGTGCTCAGGGAATACTGGCTGCTGGAGTAATGAGGAATGTGATTTCTTTGCTGAGCTGAAGGACCACCTGGCTTTGGGGGTTTGCATGAGAACCCGGGACACAGCTCGGCATGGCTTATGTTGAGAAATAGTGTTCCCAAGGGACTGTGCGTAGTGAGCTGTAGAACTGCCTTTCCCAGGTCATCAGCTCAGGTTCTTGTTGGTAACTCTGGAAGTTGATTCTTCTCTGGCTCCTGTGCTAAAAGGGGAAGTCCTGGGGCCCTGCTGCAGGGAAGGGTCATTCCCATGACTCCACATGGTGGCCTGGCCCTCAGACAGGCTCATGGCTTCCTCTGGGCAGTGGTGTCCATGGCTTCCTTGCCTCCCATGCCTCCTTCTGACCCACTTTGGGCTTGGTGCAATTGGCCCAGCACCTCTGTTATCCTCTGTCATGTCATGTGGCAGCCATAATACATGTGGGCATCCTTCAAGCCGAGGGCTTGGACTCTGGGCTTAGGTGGTGCCTGGTCGGCTTACTGGTGGAAGGACTGCTTAGTTGAGGTGAATAAGGAGGAAGCTGCTTCTTCACTCAGCGACGACGTGTAGGTTGCAGGGAGGGAAGACCTCCTTAACCCCGCCTTCCTGACCTGTGCTAGTCTGCGTCATAGCCTGGGCGTAGAGTGGAACCTGTGGGAGCCAGTCCTGGGTGAGTCCTGCCCTGTTGTTAACCAGCTAATTAGCAATGGGTTTCTCTCAAGCTTGCTCGGCTATGTGTATTAGAAGAGATGGTGCCTTTAGGGTACTGGCCAGGCAGTCAGTGCTCAGCACACGTTTCCTGCAAGATGCAGGGTGCCTTCCAGGCCCAGACCCATCCTTGTCTCTGCACCCTCTTCTCCTGTGGGGGATTCCTCTTGGTTTGCTATCAGCAGCCTGCTCACAGTTTGTCTGTGTCCATAGAGAGCAGAGTGTGTGCTGCTATATCTCTGTGTGTCCAGCGTCAGCACACAGATAACCTGGCCTGGGGCGAGGGCCGCGGACGGGACCTTACAAAATGGTCTTGTTCAGCTGTGCACTCTTTGCTTTTTCATTGGACGGTCAAGCTCCGCTCTTTCCACTGGAGTTTATATGAGCTCACCTACGAGCACTTTCCCCCATTGATTGTTTTTTAAAGAGTCTAACCAGACCCCTGTGGTATTTGTGAGGGTTTCAAAACGTGGGTGATCCCATCACGGGTGTGACCATTTGGGCTTGCGGCAGGTGCCCCACAGGCTCTGCTGACTGTCCTCACCCATGTGAAAACCGCGGCACTGATGACGTCTGGTGCGAGCAGAGCTTGCTGTGTGCCAGGACTCCCGCCAAGCCTTTGGCTTGTGGCGCAAGTGGAACCTCTCGTTGTGTCTGTTAGCAGTGACTCGTCCTTTGTGTTTGTTGACCTTAGGCTCTGCTGGGTGGGTGAGGTGTGTGAGCACGTAGGGCTGTGTGCATTAGGTGTAAGCATGGATACAGTTTTTCAAATTTATGTATGTTTTTGACTCAGAAACTTAACATTTTTTTTATAGTGAAACTGAACAGTGCTCATTAACATGTCTGGGTTTTTGTGTCTGGCTTAGGACGTCCTTTCCTACGTCAAGAGTATAAAATATTTACCTGTGCTTTCTACTCGTACTTTTACATTTCATCTTTCCATTTAACTCGTACGTGCATCTAGAGTTCATGTTGGGGTAAGGAGAGATGTGGGGAGGCTAGCGTTTTCCCCGAGTTTAACTTGCTGTTTCAACACTATTTATTGACTAATTTGTCTGTATGGTTTAAAACTCTTTCTTGTGTAATACGTTTTCTTCCTTATTGGTGTTCATTTCTGGACTTTTTATATAGTTCCATTGATTTAATATACTTTAACATAATATAGGACAAATCCTCCTCTTCATATACTTTTAAAAATTTACCTCGCTGTCCTTTTTTTTTTCCCCTAAGATTTTATTTATTGATTTGAGTGAGAGAGGAAACACAAGCAGGGGGAGTGGGAGAGGGAGAAGCAGGCTTTGCGCTGAGCAGGGAGCCTGATGTGGGGCTCAATCCAGGACTCTGGGGGTCATGACGTGGGCCAAAGGCAGCTGCTTAATGACTGAGCCACCCCGGCACCCCTCTTTTTCTTTTTTTTAAATGGGCTATTCTTGTACGTTAATTCTTCTATATGAATTTTGGACCATTTCACCAAATACCCTCCAGTGTCCTGATTCATATATTTGTAGATTCAGGAAAATTGAGCTTTACAATATTGAGTCATATGGGAGGATTTTGATTCTATTCCTTCCATGAACAGTTTTTTGTCTTTTTTTTAAGATTTATTTATTTTAGAGAGAGCAAGCAAGCGAGTGGGGGTGGGGGGGCAGAGAGTGAGAATCTTACAGCAAACTCCCAACTGAGCTTGGAGCTTGATCCCACGAGCCATGAGACCATGACCTGAGCCGAAACCAAAGTTTGATACTCAACTGACTGAGCCACCCAGGTGCCCCTGAACAGTTTTGAAAAAGTGCTAGGGGCGCCTGGGTGGCTCAGTCGGTGAAGCGTCTGCCTTTGGCTCAAGTCATGATCCTGGGGTCCTGGGATCGAGCCCCACATCAGGCTCCCTGCTCAGCGGGGAGTCTGCTTCTCCCTCCACCCTCCCCCCTGCTCTTGATCTCCCTCTCTCTCTCATGCTCTTTCTCTCTTTCAAATAAATAAATAAAATCTTTAAAAAAAATGCTGTGCATACTAAGGATAAAAATCAAAACTTTTCCCCTTGCTCGCGGTACACTGAAGAAGGCAGGCAGACTGGATCATACAACTGTTAATATTTTGTACTGATCCCATATTCATCATACGAATAAAGGGTTGTGGGAATACTGGATCACTGCTGGAAGGTTGGGAGTGTCCTGGGTGAGGGAACAGGAATTGGCTGTCGAGGAGTGAGCGGGGGGCCCCGTGGTAGAGAGGCCGGGGCTGGGCGTGCTTGCAGAGGACAGGCAGAAGCAGAGGTGCTGAGAGTCTAACGCGTGGCCTGGGGTTTTCAGGTGCCAGGACACCTAGAATGTAAAGGGGTGAGAAAGAAGTGGTGAAGGGTTCAGGTCTAGGTTGGGACAGCCTACGTTGGAGGTGTTCGGTTCTGTGGGCAGCAGGAGGACTGGTAAGCAGCAGTGTGGTATGCTAGGATCAGTGTTGGCAAAGATCAGCACTCTGAGCATGGAGGAGGCATTGGAAGGGGTGGTGGCCGAGGCAGGATGGCCAAGTGAGCCAGTCATCAGGGATAGGACCCCAGCAGTGTAATAGGGCATCCATTGCTTTGTGTGATGGGCACACGTAGGGGAAGAAGAGCAATGGTGGCGGAGGTGCCGATGTTTGTTACAGTGTGTCTGTGCCTTGGTGCCGTTAGTTTCATTCCCTTAGCAGTGTATTCAAAGAGCAGAAGTTTCCTGGGGCATCTGGGTGGCTCAGTTGTTAAGTGGCTGCCCTCGGCTTAAGCCTCCGAGTCTGGGTTTTGGCTCAGGATCTTGGGATCGAACCGCACGTCTGCTTCCCTTCTCTCTCTCCCTCTGCCCCTCACCTGGCTCATGCTCTGTCTCTTTCTCTATCTAAAATAAATAAATCTCTTTAAAAAAAAAAAAGAGCAGAAGTTTTTTGATGAATTTCAGTTTATCAAGTCTTTTTTTTCCCCCATAGCTTTTGCTTTTGGTATTAGTCATAGAGATATTCTTCTGTTGTTTTTTTTTTCCAGAAATTTTATAGTTTTACGTTTAGATCTGTAAATCATTTTGGGTTTTTGTATGTGGTGTGAAGTGTAGGCTGAAGTTTGTTTTATTGCCTGTATATGTTCAGTACTATTTGTCGAAAAGACGATCCCTTCTCCACTGACTAGACTTTGTACCTTTGTTGAAAATCAATTGGCCATATAAGTCTTGAAGTCAGGGTAGTATAAATCCTCCAATTTTGTTTTGTTTCAGAATTGTTTTGGCTCTTCTTTAAGTCCTTGCATTTCCATATGAGTTGTAGAATTAGTCCATCAGTTTCTACAAAAAGCCTACTGGGATTTTGATTGGAATGCATTTGATCTGTAGATCCATTTGGGAAGAATTGATATTGGGAAGAATTGCACAGTGTATCTCTCCATTTATTTAAGTTTTCTTTAATATCTCTCAGCAGTGTGGGGTGCATGGGTGGCACAGTTGGTTAAGCCTCCGACTCTTGGTTTCCTGTTAGGTTGTGATCTCAGGGTCCTGAGGTGGAGCCCAGTGGCGGGCTCCATGCTCAGTGCAGAATTTGCTTGTCCCCCTCCCTCCCCCTCTGCCCCTTACCCCACTCATGTGTCTGTGCTCTCTCTCTCTCTCTTAAATAAATAACTAAATAACTAAATAAATAAATAAATCTTATCTCTCTCAGCAGTGTTTGATAGGTTTAGTGTATTGTCTAACACATCTTCTGTCAAATTTATTTTTAATTATGTCATATTTTGGGGACTGGGGGAAAATATTTCATATTTTTTTACTCAGAAAATGACATGCATCTCCATTTTTGATTGTTTATTGTTAGCAAATAGAAATACAGTTGATTTTTTTTTAAGATTTTATTTATTTATTTGTCAGAGATGGGGGTGGGGTGGGGTGGGGAGGGAAAACACAAGCAGAGGAAGTGGCAGGCAGAGGGAGAAGCAGGCTCCCCGCTGAGCAAGGAGCCCAATGTGGGACTCAAACCCAGGACCCTGGGATTATGACCTGGCTGAAGGCAGATGCTTAACCAACTGAGCCACTCAGTTGTCCCAGTACAGTTGATTTTTTAATACTGACTTTTCATCCTGTGTTCTTACTAGTGACTTACTGATTCTAGTCCCAGTTTTAGATTCTGAAGGATTTTCTACATAAGCAATCATATTACTACCTGTGAATAAAAAGTTTTACTTCCTTCTTTTAAATTTGAATGCTTTTATTATTTTTTCTTGCCTTATTGCACTGGCTAGACCCTCTACTATAGTGAATAGAAGTGGTGAGAGTAGACATCCTTACCTTGTTCCCTAATTTAAAGGGATAGCATTTAGTCTTTCACCATTAAGAATGATGCTTCTATAGGTTTCCCTTAGTTGCTCTTTATCAGGTTGGGGAAGTCCCTTTTATTCCTGTTTGCTGGTAATTATTATTACAAATGGATGTTGGATTATGACAAATGCTTTTTCTGCATTTATTGACACAATTATATGGGTTTTTTTTTTTCCTTTTTTTTTTGGTCTGTTAATGCGAATTACAATGGCTGTGTTTACAAATACTAAACGGACCTTATATTCATGGGATAAACCCCATTTGGTCATGATGTATTATTCTTTTTACATGTTGTTGTGTATGATTTGATAGAATATTATTAAGAATTTTTTCATTTGTGTCTACAAGAGAAATTGACCTGTGGTGTTCATTGTTTGTAATATCTTAATCTATTCTTGTTATCAGAGTAATGCTGGCCTCATAAAATCACTTGGGAAGTATTCCCTTGTTTTCAGTTTTTTTTGAAGAATTCATGCAGAGTTGGTGTTATTTCTTCCTTAAATGTTTGATAGAATTCCCCAGGAGAACCATCTAGGCCTAGAGCTTTCTCTGTGGGAAGGTTTTTAACTACAAGTTCAATTTCTTAATTAGATATTACGTTATTTAGGTTGTCTATTTCCTCTTGTGTGAGCTTTAGTAGTTTATGTGTTTTAAGGAACTTGTCTATTTTAAGTTTTTTATTAAGGTATAATTGACTTGTTTCTTTTTTTTTAATATTTTGTTTATTTATTTGTCAGAGAGAGAAAGAGCACAAGCAGGGGAGCAGCAGGCAGTGGGAGAGGGAGAAATAGGCTCCCCACTGAGCAAGGAGCCTGATGCGGGGCTCAATCCCAGGACCCTGAGATCATGACCTGAGCCAAAGGCAGACGCTTAACCAACTGAGCCACCCAGGCACCCCTGTTTGTTTGTTTGTTTGTTTAAGTTTATTTATTTAAGTAATCTCTACACCCACCATGGGGCTTGAACTCACGACCCCGAGATCAAGAGTCTCACAGTCCCCTCACTGAGCCAGCCAGGTGACCCTGACTTGTCTATTTCTTTTAAAGTGTTTAGTTTACTTAAAAAAAAGAAAAGTTTGATTTACTGGCATAAAGTTATTCATAATGTATTTTTATTTTCTAATTTATTTCTAATTTCTAATATCTCTAGAATCTATAGTGATGTCACCTCTCATTCTTGATACTGGTAATTTGTGTCTTTTTTTTTTCTGATCTGTCAGGATAGCAGTTATCAAATTTATTGATCTTCTCAAATAACTAGCCTTTGGTATCACTGATTTTTTTTCTGTTTTGTTTTCTATTTCTTTGATATATGTACTGATATTTATTATTTCTTTTTTTTTTTTTGCTTCATTTGAGTGTCTAGTTTCTTTTTTTTTTTAAGACTTTATTATTTGAGAGAGAGAGAGAGAGTGAGTGGGGGGAGGAGCAGAGGGAGAGGGACAAGCAGACTCTGTGCTGAGCACAGAGCCCGATGCAGGGCTTGATCCCATGAGCCTAAGATCGTGACCTGAGCCGAAATCAGGAGTCAGACACTTAACCAGCTGAGCTATCCATGCACACCTGAGTGTCTAGTTTCTTAAGGTGAAAGATCACATCATTCTTCTTTTCTAATATAGACATTTAGTGCTATAAATTTCCCACAAAATTTGGTATATTTTTTCATTTTCATTCACTTCAAATGCTTTCTAATTTTACTTTTGATTTGTTTTTTGCCTCATATATTATTTTGAAGCACATTAAGTAGTTTTTAAAATACTTGGGGATTTCTCAGATAGTTTTCTCTTATTGATTTTTAATTTAATTCCATTGTAGTCAGAGAACATACTTTGTATGACTTGAATTCTTTTAAATTTACTGAGATTTGTTTTACTGCCCAGCATATAGTCAGTCTTGATAAATATTCCATGTGCTTTTCAAAAGAATATATATTCTACTGTTAATGAAAAGATGGTTCTGTAAATTCTCCTTAGGTCAAGTTGGTTGACAGTATTGTTCAGGTCTTCTGTACCCTTACTGATTATCTGTCCAATTGTTTTGCCAATTCTAGAGAAATCTCTACTATAATTTGTGTTTGTCTACTTCTTGCGTTTTCATTAGTTTTGGCTTTGTGTATTTTGAAGTTCTGTTATTAGGCACATAAATGTTCAGGATCGTTATATCTCTGGGGTCTACTTTGTCTAATATGGACATAGTCACTCCAGCTTTCTTATAACTAGTGTCACCCTTGTCTTTTACCATCCTTTTTCTTTAACCTCTTTAATATTAACATATGCAGTCTTTCTTGTGGTTTCTTGAGTATACGATGCAAAGTTATAATAACTGTCTAAATGTCCTTGTCTACTAATCTTTCTGCATCATTTCTGGATTGGTTTGTATTGTTGATTCATCCTCATTGTGGGTTGTATTTTTTTTGCTTTTTTGCATGCCTGGTAATTTTTGATTAGATGCCAGACATTGTAATTTTACCTTGTTGGTGCTGCATGTTTTTTGTGTTCCTATTATTATTCTTTTTTAAAAAAGATTTTTTATTTATTTATTTGACAGAGAGAGAGAGAGTGCACGAGGGAGAGGGAGAAGCAGACTCCCCGCTGAGCAGGGAGCCCGATGCGGGACTCAATCCCAGAACCCTGGGATCATGACCTGAGCTGAAGGTGGATGCCCAACCCACTGAGCCACCCAGGCGCCTCCCTATTATTATTCTTGAACTTGGTGCTGGGATGTAGCTAAGTGATTTAGGAACAACTTGATCTTTTTGGGTTTTACTTTTAGCTTTGTTAGGTGAGACCAGAACAGCATTGAGTTTACAGCTAATTTTACCTTTTTACTGAGGCAAAACCGTTTTGAATGTTCTTCCCAATATTCTGTGAGTTGTAACGTTTGCCCCTCTGGCTGCTGGGAGCAGCCCCATTCTTGGCCTCTTATGAGTTCTGAGGATTGTGTCTGCTAACCTTTTGGGTAGTTCTTTCCCTGGCCTTTGGTAGTTTCTTCTTAAACATGGTGCTTGTATTAATTTTCCTCTGCTGCTGTAATAAATTACTGCAAACTTAGTGGCTTAAATGACATGTATTTATTATCCTAAAGTTCTTGAGGTCATAAGTCTGACATGGATCTTACCAGCCTAAAATCCAGGGGCCAGTAGGGCTCTGCTCTTTTCTGGGCTCTCTGGGGAGAATCGTCTTCCTGTTCTTTCAGGTTGTTGGCAGAATTTGGTTCATTGTGGCTGTAGGAACAAAGTCCCTGTTTGATCACTGGCTGTGAACTAAGGGACACATCTGACTTCTAGAGGCCACCCACATTATATGGTCCAGAGCCTCCTTCCTCTGTCTTTAAAGCCAGCCATGGTGGGTTGAGTCTTTCCCGCACTTGGAATTTCTCCTCCTCCTTCTTCCGTCTCATCTCCTTGACCCCACTGGGAAGGGTTCTCTGCATTTTAGGACTTATACAATTAGGCTGGTCTCACCCATATAATCCCCCCACCACAGGGGCTGCACCCTTAATCCTATCTGCTAAATCCCCGAGCTGTGGAAGGTAACATATCCACAAGTTCTGGGGGTGAGGACATAGTTATCTTTGGGGACATTATTCTGCCACCCAGCACTGACCAGCAAGTCAGCTGAGTGACCAAGAACCCTGTGCAGGTCTCTGGAGTTCTCTCTGGTACTAGAGTCTGCAAACTGGCAGGACCTGGGTCTCCCAAGATACTATTCCCAGTCTGTCTCAACTCAGGTGTATTGCTGAGTCCTCCTGATTTCTGGATGCACCCTCCAGCCTGTTGGCTGGAGTGATCACAGGGCTCCTGTCCTTCATTTCCTGATGTCCATCACCAAGATGGCTGAGAACTACTGCTCCTCTTTAGTTGTTTCGGTCAGGAGAGCAAATCGGTCTGTTACTCCCATCCGGGCTAGGGGCTGATATCTCATGCTTGTTTACTTATTTTTTGTTCCTGTTTGTGTTGGGTGCACATGGCCTTTTGCAGTCTATGAAGAGCGTTCCAAACTTGCTGATTTTGAGTTGGTTTACCCCTTGTTTCTTCCTGGGTGGTGGAGATGGGCAGCTGTGGCTTTTCACAGGGCAAAGCCTCTGGTCCAGGGACAAGTGCTTGCCTTGTAGATTCAGGCCAGGTCTAGGGATTCAGGGTTTAGGTTCTATCTGACGATGTGCTGCCACCTTTAAGAAGTATCTTTGGGCTTTTTCTAGAACCTGCTGCCAGCATACCTCATACCCCACCTGACAGCTGCGACATTTTCAGCCTTTCATTCTTTTGGGGTTTGCGGTTTTTTGCCTTCTTGCTCTGCCACAAATAGAATGTGTGTTTCTCTTTCTTGTTTTCCTTGTTACTTTTAGATGCTTTCCACGAACAAAGGGGAAACACCTTGCTGATGCCAGCATCTTTAAGCCAGTCTTTCCATCTGCTTGCTATCTGCCTGGGATTCCTGGAGATTTCTGGTTTGCTAATTTTATCTTGTTTTCTAGTGCTCTTGTGGATTTATTCTTTTAAAACTTGCATCTTTGGGACACCTGGCTGGCTCAGTCAGAAGAGCATGTGACTTTTTTTTTCTTTTTCTTTTTCTTTTTTTTTTTTACGATTTTTATTTATTTATTTGACAGAGAGTGTGCACACAAGCCGGGAGGAGTTGCAGAGGGAGAGGGAGAAGCAGGCTCCCCACTGAGCAGGGAGCCCAGTGCGGGACTTGGTCCCAGAGCAGGCAGAGGGAGAGAGACACTGGGATCATGACCTGAGCCAAAGGCAGACGTGTAACCGGCTGAGCTACCCAGGCATCCTTGCATGCAGCTCTTGATCTTGGGGTTTTGAGCTTGAGCCCCATGCTGGGTGTAGAGAGATTAGTTAAAAAAAAAAAAAAAAAAAAAAAAAAAAAAAACCTTAAAAAAATAAAATAAAAATTTGCGTCTTTTCTGTCATTTCATTGAGGCTGTGGTGGGATGGGTGCGTGCCTGGGGCCAGTCAGCCTTCCCGAACTAGACTTCTCACTTGTCATTCCGCCGCCACGCAGCCCATGATGTCTCACTTTGCTTCTTTCCTTCCTGCGTGTCCATAGCCAGATGAGTGTCACCTTGCTTGGTTAGGGGCAGGTCATGGCAGCTAGCCTTCATCATCTCTGTCCTTTTATGTCTGAGAGGTAGTCAGGGGAGGGCCCAGGGTGGAAGTGCTCGATGAAGGGGTGGTGGAGATGCCAGCAAACAGAAGACATCCCGTTAGAAAGCTGTTAGCTACCATGCTGAAGGCCTGTGTCCCCTCTGACCTTAAGGACCTTAGGGAGGATGACATAGGTCTGAACTTGGGGCAAGGGGCAGAGGCACTTGCATATTGATGGACTTTATTCTTTGGGTCCATCTGTTGCAAGGGCTTCTTCAAAGTGTGCAGTGTTTGAAAGCTGCACCTCTTTTTTTTTTTTTTAAGATTTATTTATTTGGGGGGGGGGAGAGAATCTCAGGAAGACTCCCCACTGAGCGTGGAGGCTCATGGGAAGCTTGATATCACGACCCTGAGACCATGACCCAAGCTGAAACCAAGCATTGGTCACTCAACCGACTGAGCCCCTCAGGCTCCCCAAAAGCTGCACCTCTCAAATGCCATGGGCTGTTTGGATAGTTGGTTTCTGGTGGCAGGGAACTTGCTAGACGCCCATGCTGCCCATCCAGTCTCCATGAGCCCTGAGGAGGCTCCTTCTGACTGTGCTAGAATTCTCAGGCACGGGAAGCTGGAGCCCGCGGCGATCAAAGCCCTGGTTCTCGGCCCTCGGCGTGGGTTTCCCTGGCCTCACAGACTGTTGGTGAGCTCAGCCTTACGTATGCTCTCTCTTTGCCTAGTGAAGGAAGATGCCGTAGGTGGAGGCAGTGACCACACTTGCCCAGGTCACTGTGTGGGCTGACATCACCCTGGTGGGGCTGCCAGGTGGGGCAGAGGAGAGCTGGCGGCTGTTGAGGGAAGCTGCCTTCTGTCCTCCGTGATCGGCCCTGCCACGGTGTGGCCGATAGCTCCTCCAGGAAAAGGCACTGAAGCCATGGGGTTTTTTGATCAGTTTTAATTTTAAAATTTTTAGAGAGAGTGCATGTGAGTGGGGGAAGGTGGGGGGACAGGGGCAGAGGGAGAGAGAGTCTCAAGCAGACTCCCTGTGGAGCGGAGACCTGACATGGGACTCGATCCCAGGACCCCGAGATCGTGACCTGAGCCGAAATCAACAGTTGGGGGCTTAGCGGACTGAGCCCCCCAGGCGCCCGTGAAGTCATGTTTTATACAAACACAGCGACAGCCTGTAAATGGAGGAGGTGTGTGATTTCACTGTCGTGCTTTGCTTGCTGCAGATTTGAGAAGAAGTTATCCCATGTTCACACTGGGTGAGGCACAACCGAGATGACAGAGTCCTACGTGAAGAGTGAGTGTGTGGGCTGGTAGGGCCCTGAGGGCGGGATGCGGGAGGGTGGAGTGCCTCCTAGCTTTTGGGTTTGGGACCAGAGGAGCACCTGGCATTGAGTGAATGGGGCTTGAAGGAAGGACTGTTGCGTGAGCATACATCCTCTGTGTTCAGTAAAAAAAAAACAAAAAGAAAAGAAAAGATAAAAAATAGTTGTCTCTGTAGCGAATGAATCACAGGGGGATGAGATTTGGCCGCTGGCCATGTGCGGTGTGGAGAATGGTGTTTGCTGGGTACAGGGGGTTTTGTGCTCTGTGGAGAGGGGTCCCTGTGCCTTTGCCCCTTTCTACACAAGACCTGGGTCCAGCAGCCACTCTGGCTGTCCACTCTGTCCCTGCAGCTGGGGCCAGCAGTTTGCTGCCCCACAGAGCTCTAGCCCCAGGAGTGAGGACTGTAAGTGCTTATTTGCAGGTACCCTGCCCTGAGCTCCGGGGACACTGAGGATGGCAGGGTCCTGTCCAGGGGGCACTGAGCAGGAGAGGTCTGGCTCTGAGTGTAGGGCATTGACCAGCAGGGATGGGATGATGAGGAGTCATCTTTGGGAGCAGTTAGTGGGACTGGGGTGCTCCCCAGCACGGGGCAGTTGGCCACCTAGCCCTGAGCTTGTAACACCTCCCTTTTGTAGCAGCCACGGTCCAGTGGGGGCAGGAGATGGGAAGCCAACGCAGCCAGGGGCATAAGGTCAGGGTCGAGTTAGGCAGAGTGCCCGCAGAGCAGGTGGCAGGTGGGTCCCAAACAGAGACCCTGGTGAGCAGGGTGGACAGAGGTGGCATGGGTGCAAGAGCACCTCAGATGTGTATGGCTGAGGTGGGCAAGGCGGCCAGGCAGCGGGGGTCAGGCACGGTTGTGGAGGTGACGGAACCTGCAGGAGCGCGAGGGGGCAGGCGTCCTCCAGCTCAGAGGCCGAGGCGGTGGCTGGTAGGGTTGGCTGGGCCCGAGCACGCACGCTGGGCTTTGTCGTTGCAGAGCTGTCCACCATCCTGCTGGATGCCGTCACCGACAAGGACCCTGTGGTGCGGGAGCAGGTGTGCAGCGCCCTGTGCGCCCTGGGAGAGGCACAGCCGGAGGAGGCGCTCGGCGCCTGTGAGGAGTACCTGCGGCAGCACGAGAAGGTACTCCCTGCCCAGGGCTGCGGAGCCGGGTTCCTGTGGGCAGAAAGCCACACCGGCAAGTCCCAGTTCCCTTGAGAGGGGGCATTTCCAGGACAGACGAGCCGCCTTGTCTGGTGGCCAGAGGCTCGGTCCACATGGGGGCGTTGGGTGGGGGCGATACGGCGTCCAGCTGTCACACACAGAGGCTGTGTTGCCATCCCCATTCACTCGCTGGCCAGACACCAGACGGCTCTCCCTGCCGGGGTCTGTGCTGTCCCCCGGGGAGAGAAGGCCCCTTGTCATCAGCTACGGGAAGAGGAGCAGGTGGGTGAGCGCTCGGAGGTAGGGGTGGAAGGGGTGGCTGCTTGAGGAGGTGGGGCCTTTCCCTCACTGCCCTCCTGCTGACTTGCAGGGGCGCCACAGACTGCCGGGGGCCCCGTCCGTGCCGCCGGAGAGCCTCTGAGCCAGCGCTGTCCTGCTGGGCTCGCTGCTGTCCCCTGCGTCTTGGCTCTGCTGGCTCCTGTCCTCTGGAATCATTGTGTGCCATCTCTGGTTTTTCTCAGAGTGTGCTTTGGGCCCTTCCTGGAAGGGAAGGAGACTTTTGTAGCCTTGAAAGATCATTTTTCTCTTTGTTTGATTTGACACCTGATATGGAAAAAGGGATCTGTGTACAACAGGAGTTCATTCTGTCTCGCGTATCAGCTGCCATCTCCTGGGGAAATAGCTCAGCCCCACCAAGTGGCCCCTGAGCCGACTGTACCGCAGCTTTGTGATGCCCCGTGGTGAGGGCCTCTCCTTCCTCCCTTTGGCTCTCTTCCCTGTTCCTGGGCTTTGGTGTTTGTGTAGGAAGCTAGGACTGCCCGAGGGCACTGGGATTAGGGATGCACCATTCATGGCAAGAGAACACACCCCACGCTTGGGCACTGTGTGCGTCCACCGTGGCTCTTCCGTGGCTTCATGGAGCTTCGCACTGCTTCTGTGCTGGGTGCCAGGGCCCTTCTCTGTGTGGCAGAAAGGCTCCATCGCCGGGATGCGCTGAATCAGTGTCTGACTGTGACAGCAGACTGGGGCCGCCCTGGCCACTTGAGGAACTGGCCAAGGAGTGCTTACTGAAGGCGGCTACAAGAGCCTTTGTTAGTTTTAGTTGTTTGTTGCAAAATTTAAGTGTGCTTTGTGCTTTCATTTTCTAACTCATTTATGATTTTACCCCTCCTCTAGCCTTTTTGGTTTCTTTAACCAACTTAAAGATCTTCCTTCACGTTTGCATATTTGCGGTAAAGGTATATTAAGTGCGAAGCTGTCCTACTGGACGTGTGTGCTCCTCTCTAGGCACCTCCCGTTCCCTGGGGCCGCTCACGTCCAGGTTCCACCACTTGCTTGTGCTTCATCAGAGCCTTGCTTTGTGGGGCTGTGCCTTGCACGGTGTGCACGCTTCCCAGCCCATCGACTCTCCCCAGAGGGAGTGCGGGCAGGGCGTGCACAGGGGCACACAGGCTCCTTCACAGGGGTGCTCAGGCCAGAGGCTTGGGAAGCGACTAGGGAAACTGAGGCAGGAATAGCCGTCCAGGTCTGTCGAGGTTCAAGCAAGAGCAGACCTGTACTCGTCCCAGTTCTGGAGGCTGGGAGTCCAGGGTCACCGTGCTGGCAGCTTCTGTGTGTGGCAGGGACCCACTTCTTGGTGTGTAGACCACCTTCTCGTTGCTGGGTGCTCACATGGCAGAGGGGAGGAGGGGGCTTTCTGGGGTCTCTTTAGAAGGCACTGATCCCACCCATGGGGCTCCACCCTCGTGACCTACTCACCTCCCGAAGACCCCGCCTCCCACTACAATCACTTTGGGGGTTAGGTTTTCCCATAGGAATTTCAGGGGCTTGGATGTGAGGGCGATCCGGCTGCGACATCTGTCACCCCATTGATCACCAGGGTTGATTCGGCTGAGCTGGCTGGCTAGGCGGGTGTCCCCTTCCTCCCTTACCGCTCCATGCGCGTCCCTCCCGGAGCTGTGCGCTCGGTCATAGAGGACGACCTTCCCCGGTAGAGGAGGACCGTTCTTTGGTCAAGGGTCTACGAGTAGCTGCGCTCCCTGCTAGACCCTCCAGGCGAGCTCTCCAGGAATTTCAGGGCCTGCAGTCTGTAGCAGTAGTGAAGCCAAACTTTCCAGTAGTGATTGAAGTTTTTCTTCTCTTTGTTCTTTCTGCTTTTTTGGGCTGGTTTCAACTTCATGCGCTCCTGTCTGGTTCTCTCTAGAATCTCATCCTAATATAAGGGACATTTAACTGGCCACTCGTCAGCATGCTCCAAGTCTCCACACGGAGGCTGCGTGGGGTCCGCAGCAGGCAAGCCCGTGTGTGGGTGTGGGTCCTGTCTCACCAGGGCCACTCGGCTGGAACCACGTGGACCCACTCCCCCCATTAGAAGTGGAGTGGTTCCTTCGGTCCTGTAAGGGACTTCAGAGCGCGACATGAAAACACGAAGTAACGCCAGACACCCGCAGCCGCAGCGGAGGGTTTCCTCTGCTACTGAGTCACGCCGCTGGCTCACAGTCGAGTCTCCGCAAGTGAGCGGCGTTGGCGTACTCAGGTCAGGGCCTTAGGTGGGTGTGGTGGTCACCACACGCACTGGGACTACCCGTGCCAGGGTCCGGCCTACACATGGCCTGGGCATCCAGGTCGTCTCTTCAGCAGACTTGGTCAGTCCTGGGGGGAAGGGCAGAGTGATGGGTTCACCGACAGCCCACCACTCATCAGACAGCTGAGCTGGAAATCTCACACGCACCCGCTCTGGGCCTGGATCGGCAGCAAGCGAGCCCAGAGCACTGTCCCTTGTCTGTCCCAGTTCAGTTCCTGCTGTGCTCAGATGACAAAGAGGCTGTGGTTTTACCGCTGTGCGTGTGGAGCCTGCTGAGGCCCGGTGGGAAGCCATTACCTCTCACTCTCATGCAAGTGGTGTCCTGCCCGTTGAACTTGTAAGAGCAGTGGAAAATGGGGGGACCAAACCACGTTTTCTCTAAAAATAAGCAGTTGTCGTAGTCCCTATCAAAATACCAATGATGTTTTTGTGCAGAAATAGGAAAAGCCATCCTAAAATTCATACGGAATCTCAAGGGACCCAGGATAGCCCAACAGTGTTAAAAACGAGCAAAGCTGGGGACTCCCACTTCTTGACTCCAAAACCTACTGCAGAGGGGCACCCGGGTGGCACAGCGGTTGGGCGTCTGCCTTCGGCTCAGGGCGTGATCCCGGCGTTCCGGGATCGAGCCCCACATCTGGCTCCTCTGCTGGGAGCCTGCTTCTTCCTCTCCCACTCCCCCTGCTTGTGTTCCCTCTCTCGCGGGCTGTCTCTATCTCTGTCAAATAAATAAATAAAATCTTAAAAAAAAAAAAAAAAAACCTACTGCAGAGCCGCTGGAGTCATCAGGGTGGTGGGGACCCGCGTAGAGACAGACGTGTAGACGAGTGGAGTAGGATCGAGAGCCCAGGTCGAAGGAATTTTGACAAATTTATTACCGAGACAACAAAACTGAAAACTGGAGCTTTCCCCCAGAAAACTAGGGCAGGTCATGTGATCTTTTCATATATCTAGAGATGTTTATGATGTGTTGGCTTTTTTCAGGAGCAAAGATCATGTCCGTTTGTGGGCCCGGCTGCTTGTGGCCGCCCTGGGAGGGAGTGTGTGCCCCAGCCTGAGCCGTAGTGCCATCGGCTTTGCGCCCCTGCTTCTCTAGGTTCCTCCAGATCGAGTCGTCTCTCTTTCTTCCCACTTTGTCTCTGGTCACGCGAGCTCAGTCCTGTCCCAGCGCAGGCCGGTACCACCTGCTGCGCAGTGCCCCCTCCACCTGGATGCTCCATTCCTGGAGGTGGGGGTCCTTGGGAAAGGCCAGTCTGGTCTTCCCCTGACCTCTGCAAGTTTCTTGCCCTCTCCTCCAGGCTCTGTGAGTGCCTTGGGGCTCCTGGCGGATGGAGCCTTCCGTGTGGCTGGGCTCAGCTCTGCAGCTCTGTCATTGCAGTGGGGTGTCTGGACTTCCTTGCCCAACGCCTCCCAGCCCCCGCTTGCAGCTTCCCCATCACCACATGTCCTCAGTTAGGACAAGGGTGAGTGCCCGGTGGGGTCGCAGCTGCGAGGTGCAGACGAGGACTGTGTCTGGGCCGGTGCAGAGCTCACCCGGAGCAGGGGAGAAAGCCTCAGGTGGTGGCTGAGTGGGGCGCAGGGGCCGGGCAGTGCCGTCATCTTCCATTTTAGTCTCAGGACCCTTGGGCATATTTGTTGGCTTGGGGAGGGGTGTGACAGACGAGTCCCCCTGGGGATGGGAGGGTGGGAGGGCCCACGAAGTGGCCTTCTCTGATGGGCACTCACTGGGAGCCTGATACATGCTTGGTGGCAGAGAGCTCTGTTGTGATAGGAGCTCTCGGGGCAGCACAGCTTCTGGCCTGGAGACCCTGGCCACAGCAGGGAGGGCTACTGTCTGCTGCTCGTGGGTCTTGCGCAGAACACTCTAGGCGCTGCTGACTATCCTGTGCCCACGGCCACTTCTCACGGTCCTTTCTGTGCGAGGCACTAAGGTTCTGGGCCCAGGAGGAATGGTCAGGCATGCTCCTTTCTTCCCTTGTTGGGGCCGTGGATGATGATGTTTGGAGTAGGTCTCTAGAGAAAGCAGGAGGCGTCAGCAGAGCGCCTGGGTGCTGGGCTCACCTTCCAGGACCTTCCTCAATGGTTTCTCTGCTCAGTTGGCACATCCTTACCGGACAATGATCCTGAGGGCCATGGAGACGGTTGTGAGCGGTCACATCAGTGAGCTGGACAAGGACATGGCCAGGGCCATCATCCTCCTGGCCTCCAGCGAGATGACCAGGGCCAAGGTATGGGCACACCTGCGTGGCTTGGGGGAGGGAAGCCTCTTTACTAGAACTTTCTACCCAAGCTCATTAAGAATGTGGTCACCCATAACTTTAGGGGTGGAAATTGAAGCAGAGAGCAAAATTCCTGAACTCTCAGGGCAAATGTGAGGGCGCCAGTGCCTCATCTCGGTGTTGGGGGATGGTGCTGGGCTCTGCACGGGTTCTGGCTCCCAGTGGCAGCACTCTGCTCTCCCTGCAGGTGGCGGTGGCAGGTGCTTGGCAGCTGCTCCCGGGCAGGGGAAGGCCTAGGGAGAGCCTGAAAACAGGGCAGAAGGTCTCACTGTTGCCTCTTGGGCAGTTGGAGGGTGAGGCCCTGTCTCCTCTGTTCAGGGCGTCAGTGCCGATTTCGGGGCGGGGGGACAGGAATTGGTTTGCGACTGGCAGCAGGCCGCCAGCAGTGTCCTGGTGGCTGTTGGGAAGCGGTTCATCGGCAAGGTGATGGAGGAGCTGCTGAGCAAGTTCCAGCCTGGGGCCCTGCCACACTACTTTGTTGTGCAGACCCTCGCCAACCTCGCAGCTTCCAATGGTAGGTACTGCTTGGCCCGCCTCCACCTGCATTTCGGAGCAAGTCGGGAGGGCCTCTCCACCATGTGTCCCAGGCACCTACTGCCTTTCCCTGGGACACGGGGCGCGTGGAGCCCAGGCCAGGTGAGGCAGGTGGTGGCGGGGCCTCCCTCACATGCCCCCGTTTTGCAGTGTTTGGGATGGTGCCCTTCCTGACGTCCGTCCTGAGCACCATGCTGCCCATGCTAGGTATGGCCAAGCACGACACAATGAGGGCGGCGTTCTGCTGTGGTAAGATGGGGTCTCTGAGGGCGGGTGAGGTCTCTGGGGAGGGGGCTGGGAGCTGTCTGCCCACCCCTGGGCCTCTGTGGAGGGTCATGAGTCCTTGGGCTACAGGAGGGGGCCAGGCACTCACAGGTGACTGCAGAGGTGTGGGCAGGGACTCGGCCTCTGCCTCTGGCTGCCCGTGTCTGCTTCTGGCTGCTGGTAGGGACCCCCTCTACCCTACAGTGCGGTTCCCTGAGGCCTGGACACTTGTGGCGGTGCAGGAAGAGACCTCCCCAGAGCCGCAGAGACTTCCCATTTTTCTCCCTGCTCAGTGCTGGGCGTCTCGTAAAGGGGTTATCACTATCCTTCCTCCTCCTGTGTCTGCTGCCCTCTGTGTGCCTGGGCAAGGGATGGCACCATGGCAGGCCCTTGGTGGAAAGGGAGGCATTCCCGTTGGGAGGGGAGCAGAGGCTCCTGAAACACAGGGGGTGTAACAGGGGCTGGGCCTTCCTTAGCAGCCAGTGCACTGCCCTTATCTTCCGGCTTCCTCAGGAATGCTGCCAGCTCTGGTACTGAGGGGAGGGAGGGGAGTACTGGGTCGGCCAAGACCCTCAGAACAGGACTCTGGTTAGGAGGGTCCCAGACATGGGAGGGGTTGGTGACGGATAGGATCAGGGGCCACCCGGAGCTCAGCTGAGGGGTTGCTGGATCTTTGCCAACTGGCCTTGTCCTGCTGTTTCTCCTTGGTGCACTGGAGGCAGGCGGGAGCTTGGGAAAGCTGCCAGCTTGTGCACATCTGGGGGCTTTCGAAGCAAGGGACTAGAGCTTTGGGCCCTAGCCCACCCTGCTCACAGTGGCTTTGGGTCTGGGGGCCCCTGGGAGGGGCTCCAGCTTCTGCCACCCTCCTTACGGCCCCTTATCACCATCTCACGTGTCCCTGCCATGGCCTCCTTCCTGTCTTCTCGTGCGCTCTTCCTGCTGTGGGTGATGGCAGGCTTCCTGGGTTGTATATAAAAACCCTCCTTGACATAGTTTTGGCTAAAAAGACAATTTGTGACAGGATCCCAGGACAGCTGAGCTGGGATTTCCCACTGAGCAGAAATGTGGAGCAGGATACAGAAGGGACAGGCTGTGTGGGGTGTGGGGGTGTGAGCCCCTGGTATATACTTAGAGGTGCTGAAAACAAGGCAGGGGCGTTGGGGGCCACCTAGGACTTGGCGCATCCAGGCTGGAGGGAGAGTGAGAAGACCCCCGGGGCACAGTCACTGTCCACCCCACGCAGCACTCTGCAGCCGCGGAGGACCGGGGCAGGAGGCCGACCTGCAGTGCTGAAGAACTGATTCCTTCCCCTTGGCGGTTTTTACTACGTCTGTGTCTTCTCTCGTGTGTGAAGCAAGTGGGTTTCACCAGCAGACGCTCGGCGGCAGGATGTCCCTATAGCAGGGTGTGCGCTCCTCACCACAGATAGCGCATTCCTACCTGCGATTGGAAGAGAGAGCGGCCCTTCCCTCTGGCATGGTGTGCCGTGAGCGGGCTGAGGCTGCCTGTCCTTGCGGGCGGGCCTCTGTCCACTGAGGACAATGGCCCTGGGCCAAGCACAGCACTTTGTGCACACTCGAAGGTCCTCACTGGTTCAGTTCCTAGGATGCTTCAGCCAGGTGGGGGAACAGCGGGGATGCCCAGAGGTGGAGTTGGCGTCCACCAGACAGCCGGGTACACGGCGGGCCTGCCCGTCCTGGCAGCACCGACGGCAGCCCCCGATTACTGCCCACGAGGAAAAGTCTCTGAGAGGAGCAGAACCCTGAGACTTGGGGGAGGCAGACCTTCTGGGGAGAAGAAGGTGGGCAAGAAAGAAAAGGCGTCATTAATCCTTGTGGGAGGTGAGAGGGGAAAGCAGATGATGTTGCCACAAGGCAGCTACTTCCCAGAGAGCACAGCTGAGCTTTTCAGGGTTACAAACACGATGACAGATGGCGACCAGAAATGGAAGAGAAGGTCGAGGAAATCCCCCAGAAAACAGAGCAAAGATACAAACATATGGAAAATAAAGAAGGAAGGATTGGCATGAAGTCGCACTCAAATAGCAGACACCGTTGAAAGAATGAATGGAGCAAGTGGGTGGAAGAGCCGTGAAGTCCCCAACTGCCCCAGAGCTGGGGGTTCCAGGCAGAAGGGTCCTCCGAGCACCCACACCGAGACGCTTTTGTGGGACGGCCTTCTCCGCAGCTCAGAGGAGGGCGCCGTGAACTGATGGATTTGCGCCTGCCCAGACGCTATGTGAGTGGGTGGGTGAATGCCAGGGTCCCCAGGGGCGTGGCCCCATCTGTGGCCAAGGGAGGCCCAGGATGCTGTCAGGAGATGTGGAGGTGGCATTAGTGACCCCTGCCTGGGGAACCAAGCTGGCATGGCATGAGCTGGCTGCCCTGGCCTTGGGGGGGAGGCAGCGTGCAATGCTACAGACACATTATGAGCAAGAGAAAGATTAACCCCAGCACTTGCTTCTGAAGGAAAGGAAATGGAGCTTGGGGAGGGTATACGAGAATGGCTCTTTGACCTTCTGCGTGTGTGTATAACTGAGTAACAGTTATAACCTAGTAACAAATTGGGGAGGTCGATTTCTGCTTCCAGCAATATAGTGGTCTGTTACCCTGAAAAACCTCACTACAGAATGTCAAGAAACACTGGTCAGTTTGACCACCATCCTGATCTTGGAGCTCAGAGAGGCGAGGGCATCGGGTGGACAGGGAGGATGAGAGCGGGGGGTCTGGCCCCACTCCACGTGGCAGTAGCCACATGGCACATGGGGGCGTCTGTCTGGGCTGGATCCTCTAGGAGCCCATGATGAGACAGAAGGGCTCCAGGACGTGGTTTTCTTCTGAAATTTCTTTATTTTTATCTTTTACTTTTTAAAAGGTTTTATTTATTTGAGAGTGAGAGCATGCACAAGCAGGGGGAGCAGCAGAGGGAGAGGGAGAAACAGACTTCCCGCTGAGCAGGGAGCCCGCTGCAGGACTCAATCCCAGGACCCCGAGATCATGACCTGAGCTGAAGGCAGACGCTTAACTGACTAAGCCACCGGATGTCCCTCTTCCGAAATTTCTTTAAATTCTCTCTCTTGGGAACTCATAACTGCGATTGCCCTCATGTACACCTAGGGGTCAGGCTTATTCTTTCTGTTGGACTGGGGAGCCCATGTTGAGAGCTTAGCCATGTAAGTGGGCCACGTGAGAGCTGGGCTGGATGGGGGCAAGTGGGCCTAGCGGGTGAAGTGGCAGATGCCTGGGGGTTGCCTCCGAGGGGGTCTCACAGGCTGGTGCAGTCCCCTCCCCACGAGGCCTTGGGAGTCACTGGCTCTCCTGGCCATTCCCCGGCTCCTCCACTACCCAGTGTTTAGCGGGGCTGCACAACAGGGCCCTAGCTCGGCCTCTCCCTTGACCCAGGGTCCACACTTGCTGACCACTCGTAGATCTCCGTCTCTGCCTGGACTTGTCCGTCAGGATGTCCGCAAACGCAGTCACCTTCAGAGACGCAGCACGCCGTCTCAGGCCTGCGCCACCCCAGCCTGGGCCCTGCCACCCTGGCAAAGTGAGCGGCATTTGTGTCCATCTGTGAGGGGTGAAGTGGGCACAGCACCTCCCCTTCTCGCCTTACAGCTGGCTGGTGTGGGCTGGGCGCTGTGAACTGGGGTGGTTGGTGCCTGTGCTGGTTTCCCGGGGCTGCTGTAACACAGTGCCACAGAAAGTGCCACTGGGGCACTTCCGACAAGAGAAATGTGGGGCGCCGGGCTGGCTTCGTCGGTAGAGCGTGCGACTCTTGGTCTCGGGGTTGTGAGTTCGAGCCCCACGTTGGGTGTAGGGATTACTTAAAAATAAAATCTTAAAAGGAAAAAAGATAAAAGTATTCTCTCTCGGTTCTAGAGGCCAGAAGTCCGAGATCAAGCTGTCACCAGGGTTGATTTCTTCTTGGGGGTTCAGAGGGAGGCTTTGCTCCCTGTCCTTCCCCCCTGTCCAGTCCATGCCCTGCTGCCACACTGCCGTTCCCTCTCTGTGTCTGTGTGCTCTCTTCTAGGGACACGTAGGATTTAGGGCCCACCGCATCCCACCATAATCACATCTTAAATAGTTATATCTGCAAAGATCCTCTTTCCAAAAAGGTCACCTGAGGTTCCAGGAAGGACATGGGCGTGGGGGATGCTGTTCACCCCAGTGTAGTCATGGAGTCGTACACTTGGCCACTGTGCTCGGGAAAGTGTCTTGCAGGTGGCTGGGGGTGCTGGGAGGGGCAGTGATGCAGAGGCAGTGTTCTCAGCGGGAACCAGTGACCTCAACACTCACCCCTGTGACAGCTCTGCAGTACTTCAGCGAGAGCACTCTGGAGTATCTGGCCAACCTGGACCAAGCCCCAGACCCCACGGTCAGGAAGGACACCTTCGCCACTGACATCTTCAGCGCCTACGACCTCCTCTTTAACCACTGGCTGCAGAGCCGGGAAGCCAAGGTACCGCTTCTTCGGTGTGTTGGGAGCTGTGGCCTCCCCTTGCTGGCCGCTCACTCCCACCCCCACGGGGTCCTGGTCTGCTCCCAAGGCCTGAGCCTCTCCCCCTGAGCTGCAGGTTTGGGGAACGGGGTGGAGCCGACTGTCCACACAGGCTTCCCGTCCCGTCCATGTCCGCCTCCTGGCTCGGAGGGTGGGTGTTTCATCGGGGAGTGGAGGTGCCTGTGCAGGGTCCCTAGAGGATATGGCTTGTTTTCTGCCCTCCTCCCCCACTCTGCCTGGAGGTTCCTGCATTGTCTGGCGGGGGACGGGTGTGTTTTCCATACCCTGGCCTTGGTCACTCTGACCTCTCTGGCTTTGGACCCCTTTTGGACCCCCTGGTTATGTGGTAATGTGGGTTTCCTCACTTCTGGCCCTGGGTTCTTGGTGAATGGGCCTTTTGCCTCTCCACTCGGGTCAGTGGTTTGGGCCTGAGCACCATAGCGCTCTTCCTTTCAGCTCCGGCTCGCTGTGGTGGAGGCTCTGGGGCCTATGAGCCACCTGCTGCCTAGCGAAAAGCTGGAGGAGCAGCTCCCCAAACTCCTGCCCGGAGTCCTGGCCCTCTACAAGAAGCACGCGGAGACCTTCCACGTGTCCAAGGTGCGCACCTGCACGCTGTGGCCTGTGCAGAGCTCTGTCCACTGACTAGTCCCCACCTGGCTCAGACGGGAGGGTGTAGGCACCTGGGAAGGGTCACTCAAAGAGTGCTGTTAGAGTCAGTGGTGAATGGGGCCCAGTCATATTCCTCCTCGCTGCCCTGCCCAAGGGTCCTTCACCTCGGCCTTCACCTTGTCTGTGGCCCCTATCCTGAGACTTGCCCTCCTCTCTTCATTCTTGGTGTGGAGGTAGGGCTCCCTTATTTGAGCCCTGAGGTGGGGTCTTCATGGCCAGGAGGTGGGGCTGGGGGCTTGAAGTAGGACCTATGGCCCCTCTCCTCCCTCTCTTGAGCAGAGCCTGGGCCAGATCCTTGAGGCGGCAGTGAGCGTAGGCAGCCGCACACTGGAGCCCCAGCTGGACTCACTCCTGGCCGCTCTGCATGCTCAGGTAGGATGCGCAGGGGACAGGAATGGGGGAACACCTGTGGTGGGGCAGGCTGGGGCTCCACGGCTAGGGTCCAGGGGGGCACGCCGGGGGTGGGGTGCTGGGGACAGGGCTGGTATGACGGGGCAGGTCCTGGTGCTGCCCGTCGTCAGGTCTCGGATGCAGATGCCTGCTGAAGCTTGCAGGGAGCAAGAGCGGGGTGGGCTGTCCAGCCTAGCAGTGCGGAAGCTGGGGTGTTCCCTCTGTGGTGGGTGTGGCCCTGGGATGAAGCTCCTCCCCCAGGCAGGAGTGGGTGGCCATCAGGACAGAGAGAGGCCTGAGATGGCCTGGGGGCATCTGTACTGGCTGTGGGCCCTGGGAAGCCTGCAAGGGGGGGGTCCTGAAAAATACTGGAGATGGGCTTCAGTGCGCCCATGAGCTGGGCAGTCCCCTCTCTCTAGGTCAGAGGACAGATGTGGAGGTCACAGGAACACAGCCAGGTAGGTGGGTGGAGTGGTAGGGAGCAAGTCTTGCCATGGACTCTCTGAGAGGAGGGGAGGGATGTGGGTCTCCTTCCTGCTCTAAAATGTCAAACTTGGCAGGAGAAGAAAGAGAACTCAACTAAACCAACAAATAGTTGACCAGATCATCTTCCAAGACCTTCCTTCCTTGCAACACGTGTACGCAGGGCCCACATGGCTGTAAGGTTGCATTCTACCCAACTTCTAATTTCCATCCCATACACGTGGGTTTGGAGACTAGGCAGAGACTCTGAGCTGCCTGGTGGAGTGAAGTCAGTGCCGCCCGGGGGGTCTAAGTCCGCATCTACTGTCAGAACGGGAGGGACCGAGAAGCTGTCAGGGTGCTCCCTCTCAGAAGTAGATGAGGGAAAAAGCCTGGAACCGTGGTTGACGCAGAAAAAGCTTCTGATGACGTTCAACACCTATTTATCGTTAAAACTCTCAGCAGTAGGGACTGGGGAAGGACTTCTTGAGCTCATTAGAGTTCACGCACCCATGCCCCCAGCATACCTCCAGCATACCTGGGACACAGGCGCATTCCCTTAGGATCAGAGCAGGAAAGCACCCCCTCCCCGGCAGTGGAGCCTGGAGGCTCTAGGCTTTGTGGACCGTTGCCCAGCCTCCCCGCCTTGTCCCGGCCCCTGCTTTGTTTCTCCCTGTGGCACTCACTGCCTTTTAATGTCCTCGACACCTGACTGCCTGTTGCTCGCCTCTCCGCAGCTACGGTGTAGACGGCCTGAGGTTGGGGTGTTGTCTGTTTTCACTGCCGTGTCTCCGCACCTGGCACAGTACCTGCCACTTGTAAGCACTCAGTACTTGTTTTAGGGAGGAGTGATTCCCTCATCTAGACGTTAGAGCTCGTAATAAACAGGACCGCCAGCTGCAGGAGTAACGTATGAAACAACAGTAGTTTTCTCCAGTGGCAGTGTGGGAGCGGCCCACTGGACAGCACCCAAAACATACCGTATTTATAGAAGCAGCAGGAGCATATCAGGACATATCCTAGAACTAAGCTCACCAAGAATGGCCGAGGTCCCTACGGAGAACAAGTTTACAGCTCCGAAAACGTAACAGTGAGAAAAGAGACTGCAGCAAACGGTATCGTGTACTTAGCGTTGCAGGTGATAGCAGGAGAGGACACTTGGGCAGGAAGAGCGGGAGTGCGTGGAGCGCGGCTGGGAGGGAGACACGGGCACGGAAGCTGAGAAGTGCACACGATGAGATTTCCTCCTGCCTCACAGCTGCCCATTCGTGTCTCCTGTTGTTCTGCTGGGTTTTCGGTTTCCATACTGACCAGCTTTTCATCCTGTGTGTCATTCCTGCTCCTGCTTTGTCCTTTGGCATGTGGCTCTGTCCGTGATATTCTCTGCCACCAAAATTATCTAATGTTTCCCTCGTCGTGTACCTGTGTTTTATGGTGTAGGTTTTGTTATATTTAGAAAAGCCTTTTGAATTCTGCAAACTGTTTTTCAGATCCTCCTATTACCCAATATACTTTTATTGTTTAATCCACCTGGAACTTATTTTAGGGAAACTGTGAGTGAGAATCCAACTTTTTATTCTCTCCAGACAACCGCCCGTTCGCATTAGTTAATCTTGTGCTGTGTAGCCAATGATTCTGAAACGTGGCACCTTCACATGGCAGCTGCTGGTTACTCCATGACCACGGTCGGTGCAGGGTCCAGGCACGGCTTGGCCGCGTGGTCCTGGCTTGGGGTCTCATATGGCGACAGTCTGAAGGCTCAGCTGGGGCCAGGGGGCCGGCTTGCGCTGGGGTGCCCTCGCAGGGCTGTTTGCTGGAGGCCTTGGTTCCTTGCCACGGGGCTCTCCACGGGGCTGCTTGCGTGTCCTTACGCCTTGGCAGCTGGCCTCCCCAGAGGGAGAGCCTGCTGTGGTGCCTTTGTCACCAGATGAGGTCTTTACAATGGGAAAAGCAAGGAACTCGCTGGGCACCTGGGGCCAGTGCCTGCCCCTCGTCCGCTTCCCCCAGTTGTCCGAGCGCCAGCAGAGTCCAGTTTGGGGCAGGGCCTGTGGTTCTAGGGACTCGCTCCATACTATTGGTCACTTCCGCTTTGCAAGATGGGCTGTTCTCAAGAATTGTCATTGAGCATTTTGCACAGAGGCCCTGCTGGCATCCTTTGCCGTGACCCTGACCTAGGGTGGCGGGGGGAGGGACTGGGAAGCCGCCTCACAGCTAAGCCCTGGGTGACTGTGTAGGGGCTCCTGTGTCACCCGCTGAGGTGGAGTGAACCCTAGAGACACATTTGCCAACAGCTTCAGTTTTTGCTTTAGCCAATGCAACTTTTTTTTTTTTTTTTTTTTTTTTTTTACAATTTTGAATGAGTCGTTATGAGGGGATTTGGTTTCCAGTGCTTTCTGTATTCTAGAGATTAGTGGTTTCCAGCCCGTGCCAGAAGGAGGTGTGACACCGTCTCCTGGCTGCTGGTGGGAAGGAGCCAGGACTCGGCTCCCTTGAGACACCAGGGCCAGCCGTGTGTCCGCTGTCCCCCCTCCCCCAACAGTAAGGGCGGAGGCTTGAAGCAGCCTCTGATCACAGGCGCGTGCATCTGTGTCACCCCCAGAAAGTGCTGGAGTGACCTACACCTGGAGGCTCAGCTGCCTGCCGCGGTGGGTGTAGAAACCACGAGGCTTGGACAGTCTCTTTGGGCCCTGCGTCTGTAGGAGCGTGTGTCCTTCCGTCTGGGCTAGTGGGGCCCTTGGGAGGCAGCAGCGCTCCCCTGTGACTGTTGTCTCCTGCCCCTTGGAGCAGATCTGCGTGCCCGTAGAGTCGTCCAGCCCCCTGGTGGTGAGCAACCAAAAGGAGGTGCTGCGGTGCTTCACTGTGCTGGGTAAGCAGGCTGCGGCCTCCCACGCAGGGCCGTCGTGGACACGGCGTCTGCTCGCCCGTGGACCACTTGTGTGCAGGGTGGCGGCTTTGCTCAGGGGTTGGAGCTGAGGAGGTTTCTTTGTCCGCCTGTCCCTGTGTAGCTTCAGAGCCTCATCTCAGAGGCCTGGCCTGGCTGCAGCCCCTGGCGTCCGTCCTCCCTGGCCCTTGGGGTTTGCACACACCAGCATCAAACAGGGAGCAAAGGTTATAACAAATACTTTTTTTGGATGTTGCTTGCCCTGCAGCTTGCTGTGCACCTGACCGCTTACTGGCCTTCCTGCTGCCCAAACTAGATGCCAGCAATGAAAGGACCCGCGTGGGCACCCTGCAGGTCGTGAGGCATGTCATCAACTCAGCTGGTGAGTGTCCAGTGGGGGGCAGGGCCTGAAAAATACTGTCCATCTTTTAGGTGAAAGGAACATCTTGCTCTGATTCTTTTTTTTTTTTCCCAAGATTTTATTTATTTGAGAGAGAGAGCGTGAGCGAGCACAGATGGGGAGAGGGACAAGCAGATGCCCCGCTGAGCATGGAGCCTGACATGGGGCTCGATCCCATGACCCAGAGATCATGACCTGTGCTGAAACCAACAGTCGGACGCTCAACCAACTGAGCCCCCAGGCACCCCTTGCTCGGATTCTTTAAAAAAATTTCCCTACTTTCTATTTTGCAAAATTCCAAACTTTTTGAAAAATACCTTTCTCCCCACCAGCAAATGCGCATCGTAGACATTTGCCTTTGCTGGGTGGCTGCACACGCTGGGGTGCTGCACCCCTTCCCCGGGCCAGGCGTTCCCTGTTCGCCCCCTGGCCTGATGGCTCAGACACGTCGTATGTCATCTGTCACAGCTGCCCCTGCGGGGGTCCAGTTAGAGAGACCTGTCTCTTAGGTGGGGGCCCCTGGGAAGGTGCAGGCCGGCTGTTCGACAGAACACCTTTCGGTCTGCATATGTGTCATGGCTCCCTCACAGTCAGATGGAAGGCTTCAGTCTTCTGCTTCTAAGACTCATTTAATCAGCAATGAGCTTGGGCACTTGGCACCCCCGTGTTTGTGTTTTTTGATGAGTCTTGGTCAGTAAATAATGGCCACAGGCCATGGTCGGCCTGCAGCCTGCTGTCGGGCAGCCCAAGCTCTGCGTGGATTTTCCATGTTAACAGGTTGTAAAAGCAGAGTGTGACAGGCCACACATGGTGCTTGAGGCCTAAAATAGTTTCTCATTGGCCCTTTATGGAACAAGTATGCTGACCCCTGTCCTGTGAGGTCTGCTGTGGGTCGGGGCTGAGTGACAAACAGTACCTACGGACATGAGGCATCTTACGGAGTCGGGGGAGGATGCCCTGTGGGAAGGGGCCGGCAGCCGCTCCTTGGAGCCCTGATTCCCTGATGGGGAGGCTGAGGTGACTCGCCCACATGGCTTCTCTGGGCGGCAGCCGGCAGTGCTCGGAGCTGGGCGCCTGTGTGCAGGCGGACGCTCAGAGCGTCCCTGTCCCCGACCGGGCTGCCTCGCCTTCCTGAGTGGCCCCCTCGCATGTCTGCGTCCGGGTTGTCTTGTGCTCCGTAGGTCTTGTTTGTGGGTTCTTTGTGCCCTTACACACATGCATGTGTATGTATTTAAGGAAGAAGACTTTGTATTTTCTATTTTCTTATGTCCTGTATTCAGTTTATTTAAACAAACAAAAACCCGGTTCACCCATTTTCCCTACCCTCCACCTCTGCAACCACCAGTCTGTTCTCTGTGTCTGTGAGCTCAGTTTTATAGATACAGATAGGTGATAGATTTTTTTTTTTTTTTAGATTCCATATGTAAGAGCGATCACCCAGTATTTGTCCTGCCATCTGAATCTTGATTAGTCTTTTTTTTCTTAAATGTTCTATCAATTTTATTTTTTTAATTTAAATTCAGTTAATTAGCACATAGCATATTGTTCATTTCAGAGGTAGAGGTCAGTGATTCATCAGTTGCATGTAACACCCAGTGCTCATCACGTCACGTGCCCTCCTAATGCCCATCACCCAGTTACCCCAGCCCCCCACCCACCTCCCCTCCAGCAACCCTCAGTTTGTTTCCTAGAGTTAAGAGTCTTTTATGGTTTCTCTCCCTCTCTGATTTCGTCTTATTTTATTTTTCCCTCCTTTCTGCTATTATTCTCTGTTTTGCTTCTTAAATCCCACATATCAGTGAGATCATATGATAATTGTCTTTCTCTGACTGACTTATTTCACTTACCATAATACCCTCTAGTTCCATCCTGTCATTGCAAATGGCAAGATTCCATTTCTTTTGATGGCTGAGTAATATTCCAGCGTATATGCAGACCACATCTTTTTTATCCATTCATCTGTCGATGGGCATCTGGGCTCTTTCCATAGTCTGGCTCTTGTAGACATTGCTGCTATGAACACTGGGGTGCAGGTGCCCCTTCGGATCATTACATTTGTATCCTTGGGGTAAATACCCAGTAGTGCAATGGCTGGGTCGTAGGGTAGCTCTATTTTTAACGTCTTGAGGAACCTCCATACTGTTCTCCAGAGTGGCTGCACCAGCTTACATTCCCACCAGCAGTGTAAGAGGGCTCCCCTTTCTCCACATCCTCGCCAACATCTGTTGTTTCCTGACTTGCTAATTTTGGCCGTTCCGACAGGTATGAGGTGTATCTCACTGTGGTATTGATTTGTATTTCCCTGAAGCTGAGTGATGTTGAGCATGTTTTTATGTGCCTGTTGGCCATTTGTATGTCTTCTTTGCAGAAATGTCTGTTCATGTCTTCTGCCCATTTCTTGATTGGATTATTTGTTCTGTGGGTGTTGAGTTTGAGAAGTTCTTTATAGATCTTGGATACTAGCCCTTTATCTGCTATGTCATTTGCAGATATCTTCTCCCCTTCTGTCGGCTGTCTTTTGGTTTTGTCAACTGTTTCCTTTGCTGTGCAGAAGCTTTTTATCTTGATGCAGTCCCAGTAGTTAATTTTTGCCCTTGTTTTCCTTGCCTTTGGAGATGTGTCTGAAAAGAAGCAGCTGCAGCCGCGGTCAGAGAGGTTGCTGCCTGTGTTCTCCTCTAGGACTTTGATGGATTCCTGTCTCACATTTAGGTCTTTCATCCATTTTGAGTCTATTTTGTGTAGGGTGTAAGAACATGGTTCAGTTTCATTCTTCTGCATGTGACTGTCCAGTTTTCCCAACACCTTTTGTTGAAGAGACTGTCTTTCTTTCATTGGATATTCTTTCCTGATTTGTTGAAGATTAGTTGACCAGAGAGTTGAGGGTCCATATCTGGGTTCTCTATTCTGTTCCATTGATCTATGTGTCTGTTTTTGTGCCAGTACCATACTGTCTTGACGACTACAGCTCTGTAATAGAGCTTGAAGTCCAGAATTGCGATGCCCCCAGCTTTGGTTTTCTTTTTCAACATTCCTTTGGCTATTTGAGTTCTTTTTTGGTTTCATACAAATTTTAGGATTATTTGTTCCAACTCTGTGAAAAATGTTGGTGTTTTGATAGGGATTGCATTGAATGTGTAGATTGCTCTGGGCAGCACAGACATTTTAACAATATTTGTTCTTCCAATCCATGAGCATGGGATGTTTTTCCATTTCTTTGGTCTTCCCCAATTTCTTTCGTGAGTGTTCTGTAGTTTTCTGAGCACAGATCCTTTGCCTCTTTGGTTAGGGTTATTCTCAGGTATCTTATGGGCTTTGGGTGTAAATAGGATCCATTCCTTAATTCTCTTTCTTCTGTGTCATCGTTGGTGTTGACATGCACCTGACTTCTGTGCATTGATCTGATAGCCTGCCATGTTGCTGCAGTCCTGTCTGAGCTCTAGCAGGCAGTTTTGGGGTGGAGTCTGTCTTTTGGATTTCCACATAGAGAATTAGGTCAAATGCGAAGAGCGAGAGTTTTCTTCTTTGCTGACTCGGATGCCTTTTATTTCTTTTTGTTGTCTGGTTGCCGAGGCTAGGACTTCTAGTACTATGCTGAACAGCAGTGGTGACAGTGGACATCCTTGTCATGTTTCTGACCTTAGGGGAAAAGCTCTCAGTTTTCCCTCATTGAGAATGGTATTCGCTGTGGGCTTTTCCCAGATGGTTTTTATGATCTTGATTTATGTTCCCTCTATCCCTACATCGTGAAGAGTTATCATCAAGAAAGGATGCTGTATTTTGTCAAGGAAGTAGATTTTTTTTACCAAATGATATAATTCAAAAACATGCTTTTTCCCTTGTCTTGTATACCTTAGAGAATTAATAGTGTCGTCATGCATTATCACTTTTTCTAAAGATTTTATTTATTTGTCAGAGAGCGAGTGAGAGAGAGCATGAGCAGGGGGAGTGGAAGGCAGTGGAAGAAGCAGGCTCCCCGCTGAGCAGGGAGCCCGATGCGGGACTTGATCCCAGGACCCTGGGATCCTGACCTGAGCCGAATGCAGACGCTTAACTGACTGAGCCACCCAGGCGTCCCTATTATTTTTATTTTAAAGTATAACACCCATACAAAGATCACACGTGTTTACCGTTCAGCGTAATGACCCCTGCTTGTGCCTGTGAGAACTCGGCCCTGGCCTGGAGCCCCCGCTGGACTTCTGGCCTGTGATGTGGTTAGGGCCTGAGCTTGTGAATTACTTCGTAACTGGCTTCTCTCCCTCAGTATTCTGTATGTGAAATGTTCTCGTGTCTGTGATGACTTCCTGTCTGTGATGCATTCCAGTGAATTAAGCCGTAGTCCATCTCCCCAGTGGTGATCGATAAGTAGCCGTCTCCTGTGTTTTCTGTTACGATGCACCATGCTACTGGGAACACTGTTCCCGTGCACGTTCAGTTAAGCATATGCCCAGAGATAGAGTTTCGGGTCATAATGTATGCGAAGGTTCAACTTCAGTTGATAAAATCATTCTGTTGTGCAGAGTTTGTAACCCAGTTTATACACCCCACGCCTTATTATCACAGGCAGCGTGTGAGCGACATTCGTTGCGCCCTCGCCAACACCTGTAGTTTCTAGCTTCAGCCATTGCGGTAGGTGTGTGTTGTTTCTCATTCTGGTTTGTTTGTTTTTTTTAAGATTTAATTTTAGCGCACACCCAAGCAGGGGGAGGGGCAGCGGGTGAGGGAGAGAGAGAATCTCAAGCAGAAGCCTCGCTGAGCGTGGAGTCTGACACGGGGCTCGATGCCACAACCCTGAGATCACGACCTGAGCCAAAACCCAGAGTGAGATGCTTCACCGACTGAGCCACCCAGGTGCCCCTCATTCTGGTTTTTTTAAAATTAAAGCACGTATTTAGTTGGACTTACAGTGAGGAAGTCAGTAATAGCTTGTTGATGTATCAGAAGTCCTTGAAACATGTTTTTTCCTCAGTGGTAACCAGATTTTATTCTTTTTCTCTTCACCTTCATTGAGACGTACTTGACATACGACATTGTGCAGCATTAGGTTGAAGGACCAGTGGGTGATGGCAGCCTCTCCCCTGGTGGGACGGCTTAGACCGGAGCCCCTCTCCCCACTGCAGGCCTCACTGATCACAGGAGCTGCTGTGTCCCCAGTGCCGGCTGCGTCTGTGGCCCTGTTCATGCCCTGGGCACCTGTGGGAAGGCTCCGTTACTGTCTGTTTTGTAGGTGAGGGTAGGAAGGCCCAGTTCAGGAACGGCCCCCGGCCTCGCGTTAGCATGAGTGGCAGATCTGAGACGGACCCCCAGCTTGGGGTGAGCCGGGGCCCTGCTCGTTTTAGAAGTCCTCGAATTTTGAATTAAAATATTATAGTATGATTAAGAAGTTGGGGCCATAGTTGGATTCCTTTGTACCGTGATCCAGGAATCCTTTCTTGTGTGGGTGGCACTGCCATACCCCCCAGGTTGGCCCCATAGGAAGCTCTTGCCTCTTCCTGTCCTTGCTTCACTGTTCTGGCGCATAGGGCATGCTCACTGAAAACTCTGATGACAGTCTGAGTTTCCTTACAGATGATTTGGTCTGTTGGCCTGGATGCCCAAAGGATGTTTATTTTTTTATTCTAAATCCAGAAATTTTATTGACTGTGTTGGCTGTCCTGGGGTGATTTTTTTTTCCCCAGGTCTGTCAAGTGCCTTTTCAGCGTGTAGTTTCAAATCTTATTTTATCTCAAGATTTTTATTTTTATTTTTTTAAAAGATTTTATTGATTTATTTGGCAGAGAGAGAGCAGAAGCGGGGGGAGCGGCGGAGGGACAGGGAGAAGCAGACTCCCCACTGAGCAGGGAGTGGGAGGCGGGACTCGATCCCAGGACCCTGGGATCATGACCTGAGCCAAAGGCAGATGCTTCACTGACTGAGCCACCCAGGCACTGCCAATAGCATTCTCTTAATTCTTGTGCCTTCGTAGGAAGTCTTTAAATCTTGTAGAGTATCTCCTTCAACTCTGTTTTTCAAGATTGTCCATCACCATTAAAAAAATCTTTTTATTGTAAGACAGATCACAGGCAGGAACCACACAAAATGACTCATTGTAAGACAAACACCTGGGAGTCTCTAACTAGGG
The DNA here is from genome assembly GCF_017311325.1 of Ursus maritimus. Lineage (NCBI taxonomy): Eukaryota > Metazoa > Chordata > Mammalia > Carnivora > Ursidae > Ursus > Ursus maritimus. The sequence goes on from NW_024427107.1 coordinate 80,205,279, forward strand.
CCCTTGGGTTGACTTGTTGCTCCAGAAGCCCCTTCCCTGCATCCCGTTCCAGTGAGGAGCCAGTAAGTGAGTTCTCCTGATTTTATAGTACCCACTTCTTGTCGCGGAGGGCTGTGTCATTCACTCGTATGCCCCAAGGTGTCATAGTTTAGTCGTTAAAAAAAACTGATGCATTCGCCAGTGTCTTCTTTTTTTGGAGTGTTGCTTTTTGTTTATATTTGTTATAAAATATACATGACAGAATCGACCCTCCTGAGCATTTCTGGGTGTCCGATTCCGTAGCGTCGGTTACAGTAATACTGTGCGGCTGACGTCCTGAGCTCTCTCCATTCTGCAAAGCCGGAACTGTCCCCATGAAGCAACAAGCCCCGTATTTAAGGTCTTTCTAAACTGTGCCCCTCCACGCATTCTTTTCTTTCCCTTGTAATTTATGTGTAGAGACGCCTGGGCCATTGGACCTGGAGGGTCCCCGCAGTTGAGTCTGCCGACCTTTCTCAAGGTGAGGGTCAGCGTGTTTCTCTTTCATCTGGATGTCTTGCAAATTGGCAACTGGATTCAGAGACAGAACCAGGATCAAGTTCAGTCCCTTTGGCAAGACCAGGGAAGGCCCTGTGATGCCTGGTTTTCTCTCCCCCGCGGTCTTTTTTTTTTTTTTTTTTTCCTAAGATTTTATTGCTTTATTTGACAGAGGGAGAGAGCACAAGCAGGGGGAGGGGCAGAGGGAGAGGGAGCAGCAGACTCCCCGCCAAGCAGGGAGCCTGATGTGGACTTGATCCCAGGACCTGGGGATCCTGACCTGAGCCGAAGGCAGACGCTGCACCAGCTGAGCCTCCCAGGCGCCCCTCTCCCGAGGTCTCGGCTGCATCGATGATCAGTGTCTGGGGCAGATTTGGTGATGCTCCGGTGTGGTGATTTCTTCTTCATTGAGTAATCGGAATACTGTAATGAAAAAGCACTTACCTCATGTCCTGTGTGCTCACGGACAGCTGTGGCTCCTGTGAAGAAGCCGGGACTGATCGATTCTTTTGCTGTGTTTGTCAGTTTCCAAGAAAATAGATTGGTTCCCTATTATCCTCTAAATGTAACTTTTTTTTTTTTAATCTTAAAGGCTCATAGGGATGATTAAGTTCTATTATATTTGCTTTTAAAAGACATTATTTGGGGGGGTAGGGAATAAAAGGCATTATTTTATGTCACGTCTCAAAAAAAAAAGAATCTTAAGTGCTTATGGTTTTAACATATTTAATGGGTTTCAGTTCACTGCAGTCATTGCCATTATCGAAGCGTCTTTGGGCCATGGGAGCCCCTTGAGGGTCGGAGTCCTTTGGCAGCTCGTGCTCTTGACTCGTAGGTATTTTTCTTTTCTTTTCTTTTCTTTTCTTTTTCTTTCCTCCCTTCCTTCCTTCCTTCCTTTTTTCTTTCTTTTTTTTTTTTTTAAGATTTTATTTATTTATTTGAAAGAGAGAGAGACAGCCAGCGAGAGAGGGAACACAAGCAGGGGGAGTGGGAGAGGAAGAAGCAGGCTCCCAGCAGAGGAACCTGATGTGGGGCTCGATCCCAGAACGCCGGGATCACGCCCTGAGCCGAAGGCAGAAGCTTAACGACTGAGCCACCCAGGTGCCCCGAGGCTCTTAGATATTTCTTTCCCCTGACTTGGAATCAGTCATTTCTCTAAAAAGCCCTATTTTCTTAGTGAGAAACTGTCCTTAAAGACAGTAGTCTGGTGTTAGGGATGCTTGTTGCATCTCAGTGGTCACTGTTTCCAGGCCTTTTAGGAGAGATAGCTAGGCGATGGTGCTGCCCGTAGAGACAGATGGGAGAGTGCCATGAGTTCATGCTGACATTTCCGATTCAACACACAGGCTACAGAGCCTTGACTTTTACGCTTTTCTCTGGTTTCTTTAAAGTCCAGTAATTTTACTAGAACGTCCTGGTTTTGGTCATTGTGGATCAAACGCTGCGGGGAGAGCAGGGAGCCTCATCTTTACAGTGCCCCCGACCCCGGCCTGGTGCTCCCCCAGTAACCCCGCTCCCACTGCGGCGAGCGCTCGGCTCAGCCGCCACAGGTGTCCTGGCTCAGGAGGCCCTCCCACCGCACTCCGCCTGGCTGTGCCTTCTCTGCCTTCGGCTCTTAGCTCAGATGTGCCTCATTCAGAAGAGCCGCTGGACCCCGACTGCCGCTACAGACCGGATCCCCCGTCGATGGTCTGTTTCTCTGCCTCTTGTCTGCACCTTTCATGACGTCCGGACAGTGTGTGACGGTCTCATTGATCCTCTGCTTGTGCTTTACCTCCCCTGTTAGGACAGAAGCCCCTTGGGGACAGGCCGTGGCTGCCTTGCTCTGTGCTGCACCCTGAGCACATCGTAAGGGCCTGGCTCACAGCCGGCCTCCACAGAAACCCGAGGAGCCAGTCGAAGCTGCCGGCGGTGGCAGTGTGAGTCCAGTGTTGTCTCCCACGTGGCAGGAAGACCGGGGCGTTCTTTCACACTCGCCTGTCATCCTGAGCCTGAGGGACGTGGGACCGGACTGACGTCCATCCTCGGCCATGTCCGACATCCTTGAGCCCTCGTGTCCCCTCGTCCCTTCCCTTGGAGGGCACTGCTCACCACCTGCACCAGGTTTTCTGTTGGTTTTTCTGTTGGGTTATTTGCATTCTTTGCTCTTTGTAACCTTTTCTTGGGAAATAGAAATACGAACGATAGCTCACAGAGCACATGTGTGGTCGGCGGCCTCTGTCAGTGCTGCTTCTTCGCCCAGTAGGATGTCTTCAGTGTCCTTGGGCTCACTTCCGTGCTGTGACCTAGCCCACACCCTGGACCACACCTGTCACTCCACCTGGCTGCCCTGGACCTGGGTGCGGGCCCTCAGCTTTCCCGCCATTCGGGCTGCTCTGCAGCCTTGCTCCCAGGCAGCTTTGCCCCCGCATGGGGCAGCTGTCTCTGCACCTCCCTGGCTAGCAGGTGGCAGAGTCTGGCCGCCTTGCCTTCCTTTCGGCAGTGGGGGCTTGGTCAGGTCCCTCGTCCAGTTTTTATCGGCTTCTCTTGTGCGTTGAGGACGTGAGCTCTCTGGTTGTGTGCTGTATTTCTCTTGTCCACCTTGGTGGTCACTCCCCGGGCCTTCTCCTGCCCTCCTGAGTCCCGGCGGATCCCTTTGTCAACTTCCCATGGCTCCTGCTCTGCTTTCCCACTGGGTGTTCACGAAGGTCCTTCGCAGCATCTTACCAGAAGGCCGGTTGGTCTCACAATTGGGTCTACAATCGTGTTTTCTCGGCCTGTGCATTTCTTGTTGCCAGGAGCCCAGTGGACTTTCTCATGGCCACCACAGGGCAGAGTGTGGGCGTGAGCGACGGACTCTGGATGACCCTGCCCCAGGGCTGTCAAGGGGAATAAAAGTGCCATCCCTGAGGCTCCTGGTGGGCTCCGTGGAGCGTGTGGCTCTTGATCTCCAGGTTGTGGGTTCTAGCCCCACGTTGGACGTAGAGATGACTTAAAAATAAAATCTTTTAAACAATAAATGAAGTGCCCTCCCACCGTGTGCCTCAAAGGCTCCCTGCACTTTGGGCACTCATGTCTCTATCCTTGTTCCTTTTGGTCTCAGAGCCACTTCCTGACAGCCGCCCTCAGTCCCTGCTTACCGGTCAGGAGACAAAGGCTGACCTTGCCGGTTCTCACGTGGGAGGGGGTCCTCAGACCGGCGGCATCAGCACAACTGGGAATGTGTGGAAAGTGCCCACGTGGGCCTGCTAACAGGCCTGCTGGGATTGGGGTGCTGTTGGAGGCCCCCCAAACCTGGCTGTACCTGGCTCAGGACACTCTTTCACCTGCTTCCCTAAATTACCTACCTTCCAGCTTCTTCTTGGGTAAAATTATGTTATTTGGGACAAAGGGTCATTTGTCCCCCAGAGAGAAATGGGTGGGCTTTGCTTAAGAGCCATCCCCTCCCCTTGCTGAGGGCCAGACTGCGGCCAGACCCTGGCAACGGAGCATTGGGCCTCATGGGGGTGGACGGGCCAGCCAGCCTCGGTCATGGTGGGGAAATTGAGCCATCTGTTTGTTTCTTGCAGCTTCTCAGATGGAAGTTAAGAAGCCATTTATTCTGTCCTCCATGAGGCTTCCACTTCTGGACACCAACACCAAGGTAGATGGTGGGGTCAGCCCGAGCTCCACGGGGAGCAGCCGCAGGAGGTGTGGCGGCGCTGGGGCCAGAAGTCCTCACTGACTCAGCCAGACCTAGACATCAGAGGGAGGACGCAGGTGTGGGCACTGCCGAGTCGTCAACTAGGACTCCCCACATCCTACTCCTTGTATAGTTAACCACGAATGAAGTTGGGAAGCAGTCCCCGAGACCCCGTCGGGTCCGCCGATGCGCTCGAAGGGCTCCCAGAGCTCACGAGAGCTGTCATGCTCACCGTTCCGGCTTGTCGCAGGGAAAGGGCACAGACTGCTATCAGCCAGGAGAAGGGGTGCCCCGGGCAGGGCTCAGGAGGGTCCACACCGCCTCTCCCCGTGGAGTCGCGGGCAGCGTGAGCTCCGCTGGCCCCGAAGTGACAGCGCGCAGGAGTGTTGCCAGCCAGGAAAGCCCCCAGCCTCGGTGTCCAAGGTCTTTATCTGGCTTCCGGTCACACAGACCTGGACGGCTGCCCGCATGGCTGACCTCAGTCTCCAGCCCCTCGGGAGGCTGAGCTGATACCGTGTGGCCCAGAGCCCCAGGGAAATAAGGACACTGGACTCGGGACATCCCCGGGCTTGGTGATGACCTCCCAGCAGCCGAGGACAGGGTTGACCCTTACTGACCCTTGTTGGGGCCCCATAGTCAGGCAGACCTGCTTACTCACAGGTAGCAAGGGCCCCCCTGCCCGTCCCTACAGGCTGCTCCAGACTTTGCACTCATCCTGGGCAGCCTGCTCCTTGGCGAGAGATTTGGAAATGACTGAAATGGACTCCAAACCACTGAGGGCCCATCTGTTGTAGGCCTCCACGCACAGCCCCAGCATCTGCTCGTCCTCGGTGCTGTTGCTCTGGAGCGCCTCTGAAAGGGCTCACACCGTGGGCTGCGGACGATGCCGGTGGCCAGGCGCAGCCTCAGCCTGAGCACCCATTGTGCGACCACAGTGCTCGCCCCCCAGATCTGCCCCTTCCCACAGTCGTTCAGGGCACGTGTGTGATGGGGGGTGGCATGGAGCTGTGAGTGGCCAAGGAGGCTGGGGGGTTAATATTTGACCTGAGGTCCAAAGGGGAGAGGCATTATGAGGAAGGATCCCCAGGGAGGGGGCATTGGGCCGGTGTCTGTGCCAGTGGGCTGGAGGAGAAGGCGGAGGGCCTGGAGGAGGCACCAGCTCTGGTGGAGGGGGTTTTCAGAGCCACGGCGACCTGGCTGTGCCTTTGAGCCACCAGGCGGAGCCATTGAGTGGGGCGGACAGCAGGCTCAGCTCCCAGGAGTGTTCGGGCAACATCTGTAGATTCAGGGTCCTTGTGCTGAAGGGGGGGGATGGAGCTGGGATGGTAGCACGTAAGAGGTGCCAACCCTGTGGAGCCACAGTCCAGCTCGAGGCGGGACAAGCACGGGGAAGAGGGCACAGCACGTTGGGAGCCAGAGGAGCAGTAAGTCTTGTGCCTAGGAAAGGAGGGTGGTGTGAGGGACAGGAGGAGAAGGGGCCTTCCTCTGAGGCTTGAGCATGTCCACAGGCTGGCGAGGTACAGATACAGGTGTATGTAGATGGGGTATGGGTGTGGGCACAAAACAGGTGCAGGCACGGGTGCAGACAGGTGCACACTTAGGCGCAGCACAAATGTCAGTGCAGGAACAGGTGTGGGCAGAGGAAAGGGCAAGATTCCTGTCTCCCAGCTGGACTGCTGTGGCCCTGTCCGGGGCTCTCCCTCTGAGGCCCCTCCCTGACCTCCCTTGCTCCTGGGCAGGTGAAGCGGGCCGTGGTGCAGGTGATCAGTGCCATGGCCCACCACGGCTACCTGGAACAGCCTGGAGGAGAGGCGATGGTGGAGTACATCGTGCAGCAGTGTGCACTGCCCCCTGAGACGGAGGTAAGGGGGTGCCCCCCACCCATCTGCTCTTGGGCTCAGGAGCTGTTGACCTTCTGTGAGGCAGCGTGGTCATTGGAACCTGCGCAGCCCCAACTTGAGGGGCAGATGGGTGTGTGGGTCTCAGTCTGTGTCCTGAGCACCTCTCTTATTTCTGCGCTGGGGCCTCTGCACCTTTAGTGCTTCACTCCTTTAGCTCCCAGGACTCAGGAGAGAGAGACAGAATAGATATGTAGTTCTCTTTGGAGCTTTTCTATTGAAAAAGTTACTAAGCAAATCCAAGTTTCTTCTTGAGGGAGAGCAAGGTAGATGTCAAAAACAACAAACCAGACATGACTGTGTGCTCTCCGTATGGCCTTGAGTCTGCCGTAGGCCTGGCCTCTCAGGCCCACAGAGCCACCCTGCCTGCCCAGGTCAGCTCAGAGCTACATGTCCTCACCCGGGACCTCCGTGTTTAGTAGGTGACATACTGGAGTCCAGCCAGAGGGAGTGAATGCTGCTACCCTGCCTCTCAGGCAGCCGCTGCCGGCCCTGGTAGGGGTCCCGCTCGGCGCTGTGCCCTCAGGCCTTGGGGCGCTAGGTCCCCTGCTGCTGTGGCCCACTTGGTCTCTGCATTTTCACAGCCGCTCTGGGGTTGTTGGGCATGTACTGGAGAGAATCAAGACCTCTGTTTTAGTCTATTAGTCCCTAGTATTTGGGGATTTGAAAATTTCTTTTAGGGTATTAAATTTTTCTAGGCGAATAGTTTTTCATGGCCATTGCAGACTTGTAATTTTATTGTATTGTCTATTGTGAATCTGGCCAGGTTTATTCCTGCTTTTAAGAGTTTGTTGAGAGGGGCGCCTGGCGGGCTCAGTCAGTGCAGCGTGCAACTCTTAATCTCAGGGATGTGAGTTCAAGCCCCATGCTGGGTGCAGAGAGGACTTAAATAAATAAAATCATTTAAAGAAATGTTTGTCGAGATATTGTTTTTGACCTAATAGATGGTCAAGCTTTCAAAATTGTTCGTGTTTGTTTGGGATGAAGTTCTTTGTTTTTAGAGCATGCTTTAAAACTTGTTATTCCAGGCCTAAACATCCCTATTTTCTTTATTTGACCTTTGATCTCTAAGGGAGAAGTGGTGGGTCTCCTACAGTCATATTCTGGCCATTTCTCTTTGCTGTTCAGTGTTTGCTTTTTGGTATTTCAAAGCATGAATGGGAGACGCAGACAGGACATGTAGAAAACAGGTCATTTTCTTGCAAGGAACCTTCCTAGGGAGCTGGGCTGTGGGTGCAGTCTCTCTGGAGAGGACGGACTCGGGCTGCAGAAGCTGTAGCAAAGGGAGGTTTTCTTAGGCAACTGTCACATCCACACGGGCCCTCCTGCATTTACAGATGTCAGCATGGCCACAGTCGAGGATAAAGTGGTATCTTACCGAGTCTGTGCCTGGCAGGGAAGTCTCAAGGCTTCCGGAGACTCATTATTCCGGAGACTAGACCCAAGCCAGCTGCACCTGTTTCCTTGGGCAGTTTTGGTGCAGAGTATGTTACCTGCCCATGGTGGGTGACCTCGCGTCCCCCTGTGGAGGCTGGGCAGCGTCTGCCCTGTTTGCATACAGGCTCTGTCCTCATGGCCAGAGCCCACAACTGTGCAACCTTTGAGAGCAGAGCAGTGCAGCCCCATGCGTGCTCCTGCCTCTGTCCCCCTCGCTCCCCAGCCGCAAAAGCTGGGTCCTGACAGCGAGGACCTCCCAGCGGACAGCGTGCGGGCCATCAGCATCAGCACTCTCTACCTGGTCAGCACCACTGTGGACAGGATGAGCGACGTGAGTGTGTGGGCCTGCCCCGCATCCTGCGCCTGGGCTCGCCCGAACAGCTAGCCTCCCAGCCCCCAGGGCACCTGATGACCACTGTCCTCCTGACCTTGTGGCCCAGGGACTGTTGAACCCTGCGGTGGGGAAGCTGCAGGGGCAGTGTGCTTTCCGGGCCACCTCCCCAAACCTTCCCGAGCCCCTGCGGTGCCTGGGGGGAGTTCCCGGCTGTGTTTGCCCCTGCAGCCTGCCCTCCCGCGGTGCTGCAGACAGACCACGGCTCTGCCCCCAGGTCCTCTGGCCCTACCTGCTCGAGTTCCTCACACCCGTGCGCTTCACCGGGGCGCTGACCCCGCTCTGCAAGAGCCTCGTGCACCTGGTCCAGAAGAGGCAGGAGGTGGGGGCTGATGCCTTCCTCATCCAGTACGACGGCAACGGTGCGCCCCGCTCCCTTCCACGTCATCCCTCACCCCTGATCTTACCCTTGAACCCGGCCTCTTCCCACCGCCAGCCCCACCCCCCGACTCCACCCCACCCCAGGGTGCTGTCAGGGGCTCTGTGGGCAGGCAGCCCCCTGAGCATTTCTACCGCTCCTTTCCAGTGACCCTCCCTTCGCCCTACGCCATAACCACGAGACTTCTGGTGAGCATCACACTCAGCGTGCTGGGCTGCTTGTGTCCCCTCCCCGAACCAGCACAGCACACTGATGGAGTCAGGGAGGGAGTGGGCTTGCTCTCGGTCCCCGTGTCCCCCGCCTCATGCTGTCTCGCACTGGTGGCTGCTCAGGTGCTCCCCGTGGGATCTTGGGGGAGCTGTGTCTTGGAGCCCTCCTCGTCTCCCCGCTGTGGGGCGGCCTTGCGGGGCTCACATGGGGGTGGTGGTGCCTGGAGCGCCTGGAGCTCCCACCTGTACTTCCGTCAGACTGTGTCTTCCAACCCCTACCTGGGGGACGGGCGTGGGGCCGCCTCGCTGCGCCTCCTGAACGTCCTGCATCGTAGCATCCACCCTGCGCTGGGGCCGCGCTGGGCGACCACCGTTCCCCTGCTGCTGGAGCACCTGGATGGTGAGGCTCCAGGATGTGGGCGGTGCTCCTCCACCTCTGACCCCCATTTGCCAGTTTGCGTCCGGGTTGGCTTTTGGGGACCAGAGTTTTTTAAGGTCAAAGAAACGGCCTCCCCTAAGTTTCAAGGACACGGGACTGGAAGGGTGCCCCTGCTGGGTGTCACCCAGGAGCATCTGGGCTGTGGGATGCGCCCTGGCGGTCCCAAACACAGGACATGGCCTATCTGGAAGGCGCTGGGCAGGGACCTGGGCCTGGGTCCCTGAATTCTACTCCTACTTGCTGGGACGGGCCAGGCTGACCACGTGACTGATCATTTCAGAACGTACCGAAGAATCCCTGTCTCAGAAGGAGTGGGAAGAAAAGCTGCTGGCGGTGAGAATGGGGAGATCCAGGGCGCGGCCTGTGTTGGGCATGGAGAACTGCTGTGGCCTGGGTCGGGACAGCTCAGAGCAGGAGACGCTAGTGGGAGGCTGCACCTCTAGGGTCCCGATGCCTGCCTTGACCTCGCGGTGTGGCTGGGGGCGCGGCGGGGCAGCAGCTGGGTGTCCCTGGGGTGAGGACCATCTGCCGCCCTCATACATGGCTCACTCTGCTGAGACAGCGCCACCTTGCCGCGGCTCTGAGCTTCTCCCGCCCAGGAGCCTTCTGTCCTGCCCCCCGGCTGGCCCACTGCACATTTGGCCGCCCGGGGTGTGCTCTGCCAAGGCTCGAAGGTCGTCTCCAGACCGTGCAGAGCCATGGCACAGGACCACCCTGAGGTCACTTCGCGTGACGTCTTTGGGCCTCAGTTCCCTCCCCAGCCGGCCTGTGAAGGGCTGCGTTCCTGGCCCCTCACTGTCGTAGCTCCTGCCCACAGTTCCTTCGGGACACGCTGGCTGTTGTGTCTGACAACACGTGGATTTGCCAGCTGAGCCTAGAGATGTGCAAACAGCTGCCCTGCTACAATGGGATGCCCCAGGAGAAGGTGTGCAGAGGACGGGGTGCCCCAGGAGAAGGGGTTCTGGGCATGGTCCTTTGGCTCCCTAGTTCCCGTGCCTTGATTCTGTGGGACTTTCTGCCTGAACGTGTCTCTAGTGGCCTGCGGGCCTGACAGAGCCTCCGCCTGGTGGCTGACGGCTGGGAGATGCACGAGCCCATTTTCCCCACCTCTTGCTCCTCAAGACGTTGCCCAGAACTCACCTGGTCTTCGCAGGGGCCACTGCCATAGCTCCCAGAAGCCCCTCCCGTGTCTGGTCGGCACCGCCGTGCTCAGGCGTCAGGCACAGCCGTGCTCCTCGGCTCTGTTGCAGAACTTCCTGTATAAGTGCATTGGAACCGCGCTGGGGGCCGCCTCGAGCAAGGAGGTGGTGAGGAAGCAGCTGCAGGAGCTCCTGGAGACAGCCAGACACCAGGAGGAGGCTGAGCGCGAGGTGGCTGCCGCCCTCCCCAGGAGGCCTCTCCGTCCCCTCTCAGGCACTCCGCGTGTGCATGTGTGCTTATGTGTGCATGGCCGCACCTCAGTGGGGTGCACACGTGTGTGCAGTGTGTTCCTTTCCATCCCTGTGCTTGCCCAGGTGTGAGTGCACCTGTGTGCCTCCCTAGGGCCTTGCCTGTTGCTTTGGGATCTGTGCCATCTCTCACCTGGATGATGTCCTGGCCCAGCTGGAGGACTTCATGAGGTCTGATGTGTTCAGAAAGTCCACCGGCATTTTCAACATTTTCAAGGTACAGGAGTCGGGGTGACAGCTAGGGGGGCATCTCGGGTGGGACTGGCCTGTGCTTGTGTCTTGGCCGTGGTGCCGTGATTTGAGGTCCTGGGAGAAGTTGGGGGCAGGGCAGGGAGGTGGCATCTGGTCCATACTTCCTTGTGGGTGGGGCTGGTGTGGGGGCCCCCTCCCAGCTGGTGACAAAGGGCAGGCAGCCCTCTGCTAGCCATGGGCTCTGATGGGTCTGCCCTCCTGCCTGCATGTCCTCTGCCCCCTGGGGGCCAGTGGCGGCTGTATTCTTGGGGGAGTGTGATTCAGGAGGCACGGACCATTGCCGTCTCCATGCCAGCCCTTTTGGCCAGGTTTTCTGTCTCCCGCTGCCTATTATAATTTCAGAATCTGTGGGGCCTCAAGGGTGGAGGGGCTCCAGTGCAGCCACTGGAGAGAGGACTGGGATCCCGACTCTGGCCCTTTTGCTACCTCTTATCCCACTCTCCCTTCTGCATGGTCCCCGACTCGGTCTTTTCCCTTCTGCCACATGGTCCCCAGCGGGCCCGAGCCTGGCCTGCCTGGCCTGTCCTGCTGTTCCTGCTGGAGGGACTCTCTCTGGGGTCAGGTGTCGCCATCCACCACTTCAGTGATGCCTCTGACATTGCTGACCGGCTCTGCCCTTCTTCCAGAGGGACTTGGGGAGTCTGAGCGCAAGGCTTCCTGTTGGGGGGCATGGAGTGATCTCTGACTGAGGCCTTGCCAACCCCTCTGGCCTCTCAGGACCGAAGTGAGAACGAGGTCGAAAAGCTGAAGTGCACCCTGATCCTGTGTTACGGCCACGTGGCGGCCCAGGCCCCCCGGGAGCTGGTGCTGGCCAAGGTGGAGTCGGACATCCTCCGGAATATATTCCAGTACTTCAGCACCAAGGTGGGCGCCTGGGCACACTGCCTGTGGGGGGCCCTGCTGCCAGAGTCGCACACGCTAATTCCTTTCACTTTTGTTGTTCAGGTTCTGGGAATAAAGGTAGAGACCAAGGTACAGTGTGTGGGAGTTAAGTGTGGACTATGCCTTTTCTCTCTCCTCTGGGCTGGGCTGGCCGTGAGCTGCAGGGGCAGCAGCCAGGGGACGCTCGCTGGGCCTCCCTGCTCCCGGTCCTCGGGGATAGCTTTCCGGGGCATCGCACCAGGGCCCGTCCCCACTCACCTTGGAGCAGCCGCTCCTCTCGCGGCCAGGATGGGGGCCCAGGAGCTGGTGCTCTGGCCGGGGCCTGGATAGCGGGTGGACAGAAGGATGGCGGAAGGACTCCTGAGCGGCTGGGTGGCAGGCCTGCAGGCTGGGGCTCTGCTCCCTGATGCTCACGGGGCTCACCTCTCGGTGAGTTCTAAAGCCAGTAGCGCCGGTCAGGCCCTCTGGCCTCACTAACGTGCCTCCTCTCTGGGATCGCTAACCTGGCGGTATGTCCATAGGAGCAGTCGGGCTTTTCCTTGAAAGAGCGGACCCCCTCGGGTCCCCTGGGGTTGGCTGGGGGGAGGATATTTTTGACTCCTGTCTCTTTTTCTGGCCCTTCTTGTCCCCAAGACAGCACCCTGCACCCCATTTCCCGACTACCCCCGGAGGCCAAGTTGGTGGGACAGGCAGGGGTCAGCCCCACTCTGCTGGGGCTCTTCTTACATGTAGTCCCTTCTCCTCCCACCTTGGCAGACCCTCCAGCCACTGTGCAGGGTGCAGGGGACTCAGCATGCTGTCTGCCCTGGCCAGGCAGAGAGCTGGGGCCGCAGGGGCTCCGTCCCAGACCTCCCAGTCTGTCTTGGCCCCCTGAGAGTCCCTTAGGGAGGAGCATGTGTGGCTGTGGTCTGAGGGGAGGGCATGTGGTCCAGCCTCTGTTGGTGTGGGCGGCCACCCGTTCTGGGTTCAGCCCCAAGGGCAGAGAGGCAGGGCCCAGCACATCAGGGTGGAGCCGTGCTGTGGGGCAGGCATTGGCAGCCTCCCGCAGCCCAGTGTCCTTCCAGGACCCGGCTCTGAAGCTGTGTCTTGTCCAGAGTGTGTGCATGGCCAGCCAGGCCATCTGCAGCAGCGCACAGGCCGGCTCCTTCCACTTCTCCCGGAAAGCAGAGCTGGTGGCACAGATGATGGTGAGTGCTGGCTGGGGCCTGCCTGGGTCCTAGGCTGGCTTCGAGGGTGATGCCGCAGACAGGGAAGGTGGGCCTGGGGAGGGCTGGGGCGACCCCAGCACCCACTTGGGTTGAGGGACAGAGCTGGCCGAAGCCAGTGCCAGGCAGATGGCTGACCAGGGGAAAGCAGGGGCTTTGGCCCAGGGCTGAGTCACGGGGCTGGCCCCCCAGGAGTTCATCAAGGCAGAACCTCAGGACTCCCTGAGAACACCCATTCGGAAGAAGGCCATGCTTGCCTGCACTTACCTGGTGTATCCTTTTTTTCTGGGGATGAGGGGGAGCCTCTGGGGGGGCTGTCCGCACACGTGCTGTCTGGGCAAGGGGTGTGGCATGGGGCTGGAGAGGCTCCGGGCCCTTAACTCCGGGCTCAGCTCCCTGGAGCCGGCACTGGACAAGCAGGTGCAGGCGGACACCGTCCACAGCTGTCTGCACAGTGTCATGTCTGTGCTGCCTGAGCCTGAGGGGCAGGACGACCACCAGGAGGTAATGCACATGTCCGTGGGGGACAGCGGGCAGCCGCTGGGGTGGCGGGCTCACGCGTGTGGCTGGCGACCCGTCTCTTCCTAGTCCCTTTACCTGGACACCATGCACGCTCTTGAGGATTTGCTGACGAGCCTCCTTCGGCGGAACATGACCCCCCAGGGCCTGCAGATCATGGTGGAGGTGTGTAGTGGGTGTGCACTGCCCTGGGGGTGGGGGCACGGGGTGGGGGGCACCTCGCCCAGCAGCTGGTCCCTTGCCTACTTCTCCTGGCTCTCCCTGCCACGGGGGCACTGGGGATTTTGGTGCTCTCTGCAAGTGTGTGCTGGGGGGGGGGTGTTTGTGAGTTGGGGGGCAGCGCCCCCTCCTTCCTGGGCAGGTGTGCAGATGGGCTGAGCCCAGATGGGAGCCTGTACTCACCTCTCCTCCATTGCATGGCACTGGGATGGAGAGAGCCTGCAGGCACCCCAGGTGTGAGTTCCTGACCATCTAGGGCTATCCGGACAGCAGAGGGGGCAGGCAGTAGCCAAGCTGAGTCCCTCGCTGCCCTTCCCAGCGGTTGCAGGGGTGGGACTGACCTGCTTCTAAGAACAGCCTGTCCCTCTCTAGGCCTGGCTCACTCTGGGTCCACCTAGGGCAGCCATGTCTGTGGACAGGGACAGAGCAGGAGCTATAGCGGGTGACCAGCTCTGACCTGACCCACTGGCCCTCGCAGCCGGGAGGCTGGCCTGGTGGGGATGCTGACCTGCCCACGGTGCATAGGCTCCTGCTTCCCAGGCTAACCCCTGAGCTGGCACTTATGTGAGGCCCCTCTTCCCCAGCACCTGAGCCCGTGGATCAAGTCCCCGCGGGGCCACGAGAGGGTGCGGGCACTTGGCCTGAGTGCCTGCCTGCTGCAGTACTTCCTGGAGCACCTGCATGTCAGCGTGAGTGCCCAGCGGTGGCCCTACAGCCGCTCCCCTGCCCCGGCCCTGTTCCTGGGTCCCTTGGCTTGGGGACTGCTGGGTGTGGCGCCCATGTCCCAGAGCACCCTACCAGCTTCCTGGCTGGCCCTCCCCTGGCGGTTGCCCTGGGCTCATCCCACAAGTCCCACCGTCCCTTTCTGGAGCCGTGGACAGAAGACCCCTCGGGGCCAGGAACCGTCCTGAGGGCTGGCCACTCAGTCAAGTCTGATGGGCATCCTTGTCCTCGAGAGCCCGTGCGTTCGCTGGGATGATGTGTGGTGTGTCCCCTACACGAGGGGGAGGGTGATGGGGACTGGGGGTAAAAGAGGGTGAGGGCCCTTGAGGCAGGAGCAGCACTTTGGGCAAAGGCAGGGGAACCCGATCACATGGAATGTGGTGGAAAAGGCAAATATTGCAGAATGGCTGGAGTGGGTGGACAGGGGGGCTTGTTCCGACAAGTGCACGTTTATTATGTGTTTTAATATTTACTGAAGTGAAGGAGCGCTTGCTTTCAGAGGTTTTTTTTTTTTTTTTTTTTAAGATTTTATTTATTTATTTGACAGAGAGGCAGTGAGAGAGGGAACACAAGCAGGGGGAGTGGGAGAGGAAGAAGCAGGCTTCCTGCCGAGCAGGGGGCCAGATGCGGGGCTCGATCCTAGAATGCGGGGATCGATCCTAGAATGCGGGGATCATGACCTGAGCTGAAGGCAGACGTTTAACGACTGAGCCACCCATGCGCCCCGTGCTTTCGGAGTTCAACGGGTGTTCTTATAAGGTCATCAGTCTACGTGATTTTAGGATAAATTTGACACAGTCCTAAAATATTCCTCTTGTGATTTTGGATTTTGGTAGGGATTGCATGGAATCGATGGATTAATTTGTTGGGCAATAGCCTCTTTTATTTAAGATTTTTAATTAATTTATTTGAAAGAGAGAGGGCAGAGCAAGTGAGAACACGAGGAGGGTAAGCGGCAGACAGAGGCAGACTCCCCGCTGAGCACGGAGCCCGATGCGGGGCTCAGTCCCATGACCCCGGGACCATGACCTGAGCTGAAGGCAGACACTTGACCAACTGAACCATGGACGCGCCCTAAGAGCATCTTTTAACAATGGGTCTTTCCACGCAGCTCCCTCAGAAGCTGGGCCCACGTCTGCACACAGCCACGCATGCTGGCTTTAGAGGTTCTGTTGCTCTTGCCAGTGTAGCTTTTTTTGCGGTCGTGTTTACTAATTGCTTACTGTCGGGGTGGACAACAAGTATGGACTTGCACATACTTAGAGATGAGATCGTTTCTAAGATTCTTTTGTTAATTTCTAATGAGTTTTAGTTAATTCGGTCGTGTCGTTTACAGATGCTGATAATTCTGCCCTTTCCCCCCAGTACCTGTGCCTCGGAGCCCCTCCTGTCCTAGGGCTCCCAGAGCGGGGTGCACGCTGACGGCAGCTCCTGGTCTTTAGGGCTTCACTGGCAGTTACTTTGGATCGTGTCCTGGTAGCGCTGGTGTTTCTCGCGGTTGTTTCTCGTGTGTTTGTTAACACACCCAGGCTTTCATTCTTTACCTGGCCAGGTCTGCTGTGTGTCTCTTGCTGGTTTTTGCCTTCCATGGGTGCCTAGGTGGGCTTTTCCCACTCAAATTCTTTCATGGCCTGCTTCTCACATAATCCCAGTCCAACTAGAGTTCACCCTTGTGCGTGAGGTGACAGGTGTGTGCCCTCGCTGGGAGGAACAGCAGCTGGTCCCCCGAGGTGCTCTGCCCAGCACCCCAGTCTCCCTCGACTGGATACTCACTTCAGCTGGTGGCTGGGATAAGGGGCTCTCAGACAAGCCCTCGGAGGAATGGCAAAGCCCTGCACTTTCTTAAAGGAGCCTGTGCCTGGGCAGGGACTGGGTGGGGGAGACCATGGGGGCAGGTGGAGGCAGGAGACTGAGGGGTGTGTCAGTGATGCCACAAGGCCCAGGGCAGGCAAGGCCATTTGCTGAGAGCAGAGTGGGCAAGGCTCTGTATATGAGGAATAAGTCGAGGCTCTGAAAGATGGGACCGGGACCCAGCTAGGATGAAAGGAGATCTCTTGCAGCCTCTCACCTGACAACGGGACCTACTTTCTAGAGGAGAGAACTTCCCACACCTATCAGCCAGGATCAGCAGAGCCCTGCCCCCCTCTGCTGTCTTATGGGGACTCCCTCTTTATTTATTGATCATTCGTCTGTCTGCACACACCTACTTACCCCGCCATCCTCCTCCAGGGATAGGGTGGGGAGGAGCTTACCAAGGGACTGTCCTGTCCCTTGGTAAGTTCATTCCTGCCCACACCTGGGTCCAAGTGGGCTAGGTGGCACTTGCCCACCTCTGGCATCCTCAGGGTCCCAGTGCCCCTCTCTGGCTGTCCCCCCAAGTGTCTCTGCAGGACCCTCCCCATCTGCCTCTCCAGGCCCTGGTACCCTTCCACAACCTCGGCCTCCTCATAGGCCTCTTCTCCCCTCGGTGTGCGGACCTGTGGCCTGCCACCCGCCAGGAGGCTGTGAGCTGCGTCCACGCCCTGCTGTACCTGCAGCTGGGCTATGAGGGTGAGCCCTGGCTGGGCAAAGCTGCTGGAGGGAGGAGGGGCAGTCTGGGCCTTGGGGGCTGGGGAAGTGCCTGCCCAGCGCCACTCTCCATCCTGCCTCCGAAGGCTTCTCCCGTGACTACCGGGATGATGCGGTTGAGCGGCTCCTCACCCTCAAAGAAGGCCTCGTGCACCCCGACCCTGCCATCCTCTTCCACACCTGCCACAGCATAGCCCAGGTACATATGGGAGCAGCCACAAAGGACAGGAGGGGCCAGCACTGTCTGGGGCAGAGAGGAGCTCTCAGAGCAGCCAGTACCTTGCACGTCATGGGCTCTGCAGGGCGCTGGTGGGGGGCACCACGGAGCTAGTGGGCACGGCACAGACTGGGCACAGAGGCAGGTGTCATTCAGAGAATGAGCTGTCTGGCACTGCCTCTGGCCAGCACTGCTTCCCTCTCCCTGGGGTCTACCCTCTGAGGCCCAGCAGCAGGGGTGTGGTCAGGAGCTCAGTGGGACTCCAGGGAGCTGAGGAAGCTGCCCCAGCCTCCCCTGTAAACCCCCGTGTCAGGGCAGGGCTCGTCTTCCTTTTGGTGTCTGGAAATGGCCCTCGGGGATCCGGAGGCTGTCTGTTCTACGGAAGGAAGAAGGGGGGTGGTTACTCAGACAGCGGGAGGCAAAGACCCAGCCCTGGGCGAGTCCAGGTGGAGTGGCAAAGGTGTGTGTGGCTGGGGTGAGACGTGGCAGGTGTCCAGCCACCTTTCTGGCGTGGCTCCGGTGTGTGTGGTTTTGTGATCTCCTCCAGCCCGAGTGCTGCTTCTCCACACGCACCTGAGGCTCTGCTGTGCGGATCGGACGAGGAGGGGACTGTTGGGCGGGGTGTGCTGCCCTCTGCCCTTGACTCTAGCCTGGGGAGCTCCAGAGCGGCTGCACCCACCGAGACCCCTCCAGCCTCCCCCCACCCTCACCGGGCAGGAGGGGCCTCCAGCAGCCTGCTGTGACCGGCCCCCAGCAGCACAGTGACCGCCTTCCAGGGGCCGGGGTCAGGCAGGCCGTGGGGGCTGTGTCCGGGGCCTGGCCAGGCTTCAGTGTGGACGAGGCTCCTGTGAGAGCCAGCAGCCCACCCTGGCGCCGGGGACAGGGCAGGGAAGGCTGGAGGAGGGGCGTGAGCAGGCCGAAGAGGGGTCAGCCCCTCCGGGTAGCCCCAGACCCCGGGATGTTGGTCTGTGTCTGGAAGCGCGCTGGTCCCCACCCTCAGTTCTGACAAAACCATCCTCTTAGATCATTGCGAAGCGCCTCCCGCCAGAGCAGCTCATCAGCCTCTTGCTGACCATGTTTGAGGGGCTGGGAGACCCCGACAAAAACTGTTCTCGAGCAGCGACCGTCATGATCAACTGCCTGCTGAAGGAGCGAGGCAACGTGCTCCTGGAGAAGGTGAGGGCGCCGGGGCCTGCGGGGTGGGGCCATGGTGGGGGCGGGACCCGTGGCCGTGGGGGCGGGGCCTGTGAGTGGGGCCATGGTGGGGGCGGGACCCGTGGCCGTGGGGGCGGGCCTGTGAGTGGGGCCATGGTGGGGGCGGGGCCTGTGGGTGGGGCCACGGTGGGGGCGGGACCAATGGCTGTGGGGCGGGCCTGTGGGTGGGGTCAGGGGCGGGGCTGCATACGTTGGGGCTCCTGCGTCTGGCCCCGTTCTCTGCTCTGGCGCACTGCTCTGTCCCCTTGCCCTGCAGACCTGATGAGGACAAGTGTTTCTCTTCTGATTGAGGACAGGTTAGAATTTGGCACAAGTAACTGCTGAGAAATTGAGAGGAAGGGGGAAGGAAAGGGAAGATGCAGGGGTCAGGTATAGGGAGCCCTTTGGCGAGTGGGCACTGGCTGGGCATTCTGCTCCAGTACCCGGAGAGTCCCGCAGCCGGCTGGCCCAGAGGGGCTGTGCCCAGGACGCTCAGGTGCCATCTGCTCGCTTCCACCCGCACGCTCTCCCTGTCACCTCTGCGTCCTCTTGGTGGGAGTTCAGGTGGCTGTCTACGCAGTTCCCAAATGTGCATCGGCAGCAGCTCTGTGTCCACCGTGTGGACCGACGGGTCCTTGTAGGTCTGCGGCAGGCTCCAAGGGTCCGGGGGGCTGCTGGACTGCCTGCCCTGTGAATCCTTGAGAGGCAGACCTGTTTGCCTGGAAAGCAGACGAGTGGAGACACGAACTTGTCCAAAGTACACGGCCCTGGGAGTCCCCCAGACGTGCAGGAGCAGAGCATCCTGTGAGTTCCTGAGCCCCTGGTCCCCAGGCTGACACCCCAGAGGGTGTCGCCACCTCCAGGCAGCACAGAGCACGGCCTTCTAGAGATGAAATCACACCACCCGTGCCCTTGTGCCTCCCAGTGTTAACATGTGAGGTCATGCGTGTTGTTGCCTTGTTCAGTCACACTTCACTCGTTTCTGCGTGTGCTGTGGTTCACTCATCCGCTGGCCTCAGTTCCCAGGGTGGGCTGTCTTGATGGGAGCTGTCAGAGTCCAGGTCCTTTGGACATGAGGGTGCATATCTCTTGGGGACACACCTGTGGAAGGACTGGGGTCTGCAGGAGAGGCCTACGTGTAGCTGTCCCAGGTGGCCTTCCAGGCAGGGGACAGCTCACCTCCTGCCAGCAGCAAGGAGGGCTCTGGTGTGCCCCAGCGTTTCTGCTGGGTGCGTAAGGCTGCATGGAAGAGTTCAGTTTGCATTTCTCTGGTAGCTGAAGAAGTTGAACATATTTGTATGTATTGACTGGCTACTCAGGTGTCCTCCTTTGTGAAGACACCAGTGTCCTACCCATATTTCTTCTGGGTCGTCTGTACTTTTCTTCTTGGTTGTGGAAGTACTTTGTATATTCTGGACCCAAGTTCTCTGTTGGAGGTGGACACACAAACACCTTCTCAGGGATGAACAGGAATTTGCTGATGGAGAAGATAGAAGAGCACGGGGCAGGGCCATGTCACAAGGGAGCTGTGTGGTGACACCTTGTCTGGCACTCGGCAAAGGGCTGTGGTGGGTGTGGAGGTGTCGGCAGAGTCTGGACGTGGGAGGAGAGGCATGGCAGGAGTGGGGAAGATGACACAGCCACGATAGGGTTTGCTGGGTGAAGGTTTGGATTTTATTTTGCGTTCAGTGGGGCTCCCCAGGATTTGAGTGGTAGGAAGGTGCCCTAGTGGCTCCGTGTGAGTGAAGGGCGTGGACCACACTGGAGGCAGAGGCCGCCGGTGTTCCTGGTGTGTGCATATGGAGGCCACGTCCGTTTACCGGCTCATCTGTACGGGACACTCGAGCTGCTGCTGGTGCGAGTAGTGCTGTGAACGCGGGTGTGCGGTCTCTCTTTATGACCTCGCTTCCCGTTCTCCCCGTGAATACCCAACAGTGGGATTACTACATTGCGCGCTAGCTCTGTTTGCAGTTTTTTGAGGAACTGCCATGCTGTTTTGCACTCCCACCCAGAGTGCACACGGGCGCGTTTCTCCGCATCGCCACCAGCTCTCGTGACCTGTCTTTGGGGTTGTTTGGTAAGAGCTGTCCTGCTGGGCGTGAGCCGGCACTCACGGTGGTGGCTTCAGTTCCCTCACGATGAGTGACAGTGCACGTCTTTTGATGTGCTTGTTGGCCGTTCGTACGTTTTCTTTGGAGATACATCTGTTCCTGTCCTTTGCCCATTTTAAAATCCTGTTGTTTGATTTTTGTTGTTGTTTTTGGGTCGTAGAGTTCTTTATGTATTCTGGATATTAACACAGTATCAGGTGAATGATTTATGAATTTTTTTCCCATTCTGTAGGTTGCCTCTTCACTCTATTGATTATGTCCTTTGATACATAAAAGTTTTTTTGCTTGTTTTTTAAGAAAGCTCTGCACCCGGTGTGGGGATCGATCATGATACACCAGGAACTGCTCTACCAGCTGAGCCGGTCGGGCACCCCTCATGCGCGAAAGTTTTTAAGTTTGATGTATTCCTTTTTTTTTTTTTTTTTAATTTTTATTTACTTGTTTGACAGAGCACAAGCAGGGGGAGAGGGAGAGGGAGAAGCAGACTCCCCGCCGAGCAGGGAGCCCCATGCAGGACTCGATGCCAGGACCCTGGGGTCATGACCTGAACTGAAGGCAGACGCTTTACCAACTGAGTCGCCTCGGTGCCCCGATGTTTTTGCTTTTGTTGCCTGTTCTTTTGGTGTTATAGCCAAGAAATCATTGCCAAAGCCAGTGTCATGAAGCTTTTCCCTGTTTTTTCCTAGGAGTTTTATAGCTTTGGGTCCCACCCATTCGTGGCAGATCCGGGCTCCTCTCCACAGGCTCAGCACCTCGAGCTGGCGGGCCGGTGCTCCGGGTGCTGGTTTTTGCACAATATCCTTTCCAGCTCAGGGCCACAGACATGGCATTCCCCACGCCGCACCAGGGGAGTGGTGTTCCTAACTCCTGGGCTCATACTTTGTCTGTGGTGCGCCACTGTAGGCTCACGGGGGACACGGCACACCGGCATCTCGTACCCACAGATGCCATGCAGGCCACCATTTCCTTTCCTGCGCTGACAGACCTTGCAGGAGGACCTCCTAGAGACACCAGAACAGTTAGAGCGCTGGCTTCTCTGACATCAAATTAGGAGACGTGTGACTGGACCGAGCCCCCCGACTCCCACATGCGGGGTTCGTAAACCAGGGCATGTTGTAAAATTGAGTACAGAGGGCAAGACAGGACACCAGCTGCAGGCTCCAAACCTCAGTGCTGTTGGAAGTCAGAGAAGGGCCTTCTGTGGGTCACAGAGAATGTGCCGGGGGAGCCAAGGGAACAGGACAGACTAGACGTAAACCATGGGGCTCGTGCTGAGCCAGCCCTGTGGCGGAGTCACCCGTGGCCCAGCAGCTCCCCTCCTGGGCCCGTGCCTAAGAGGAGTGGAAACGGACGTCCACACGAAGACTCGGACGTGGACGCTCACAGCAGCATTACCCATAATGGCCAAATAATGGACACAACCCAAACGTCTATTGATAAACAGATAAATAAAATGTGTCCTACCCATACGACGAACTACCGTTCGGCAACCAAGAGGAATGAAGCCCTGAAACACACCACGTGTGGATGAACCTTGAAAACGTGGTACAGAGTGAAAGGAACAAGTCACCAAAGCCAAGTGGTGTGTGAGTCCATTCCTCTGGCGTCCAGAGCAGGCGAGTGCACAGGGACGGACGGTGGGTTAGTGCGGCCAGGGGCGGGGAGGGGGTTGCAGGTGGGGGTATCGAGGCAGTACAGCTACAGAGAGCAGGTTTCTTTGGGGGTGATGGAAATGTTCTCAGATGGACGGTGCCGATGGCTGCACGACCCTGTGAACTCCCTAGAGGCCGCTGGGCTGCAAGCCGCCGTGAAGAAACCACGGGGCAGGACAGCCTGGGAAGGGGTGGAGCTGCGGGGGGACGAGGGGCACAGGCGCAGGGCTGGTAAAAGGTAAAAGGCCAGGAACAGCCCGGAAGGTGTACGGCATGCAGGCCAAGCCCCACGTGGTGGGCCGTCGGAATGCAGACGCCCCGTCCTGGGACAGGACAGGCCTGGCTCACCGATGTCAGCCCCGGGCCGAGAGCGTCCGGCCCCAGGACCTGCCGTCACGCACACCACGTTCTAGCTGCTGAACAAGATATGCAAAAGCAAGGAAAACACCAGAGGAAATAAGCAGAGACGATACCACTGAGACAATTCAAAAGAAATACCTCCGACAAGACAAGTTGGGAAGGAGAGCCAGTACCACAGCGAGCGAAGGAGGAGAAGCAGCTCGCTCCCTTGTGCTGGAGAACTGGCCCGAGGCCAACAGACTCACCAGCATGAACGCGGGGGGCATGTGAAGGTCAACCCACAGCCGTGGTTGCAGCCGGGCACGCGTGTGTCCAGGCCAAGGGAGCGTGTTCAGCAGCGAGCTCAGACGGGGGTCCTGTGGATGTCACTGTGCCGGCAGTAACAGGACCCCCAGCCCAGCTGGTGTGGAAAACACCGCTCCTGGCTCAACACGTCCTCACTGCCGGAACTCCCCTTGGCCCCCGTGTAGGGGACGCGGTTTCCTGTGGCCACAGGCAGCTTCCGCAGACCTGTGGTGGGGCCTGGGGCGGGGGCCAGGGTGGGGGGCAGGGCAGGGCCCTGGCTGGTGGGGTGTGGAAAGGGCCCCCAGAGAGGGCCAGGTATGCAGGAGGGTGACCCTGGTGCAAGCGTGCTGTTTCAGAACTGGCTAACCCACTTTCTGTACCCAAAGTTGTAAAGGAAGAGTGCCGTCGTGGTCACAAGTCCTTTGAGAAGTGGCAGTGACAGCACCTCCCCCTGCAGCCCAGGTGGGGACCTCTGGCCCACCCCACCCTGGGCACATGGCCTCCCACACCCCTGCCTAGCCTTGTGCCCCACATGCCGTTGCAAGCAGGTGTGAGCCTGGTCCAGAACATTCCACCGTCAGCCGTGACCAGGCCCTTCTTGCTACTCCTGCGGCCCAGGTGCCCAGGAGGCGGGCGTGCACATGGTCCGCTGGCTGCCCCTGTCCAGGGGACTGTGTGCCTACAGCTGTCCTGTCTGCGGTCCTCTTAGACCGGTGTCTGCCAGTTGTGCAGCCCCCACAGTAGCAGATCACTGTGCTGGGGGCCGGCACTCCCTCCCCGGGGGCCTGGGGACCCACAGTGACAAGGCCATGCGCAGAATGCTGGGCCAGCTGGAGGCCCCAGACTTGCTGTGGGGCTGGGGCACCGGCTGCCCGCACCCGACGGCCCCTCTGGCTTCTGGGACAACAGCAGCCTGCCAGCCCTGCCCAGCCGTGTCCGCTCCCTGGTCCTCCCTGCCCGGCGCACTGCTCACCCCCTCGCCTGGCAAGGGCGGCCGTGAGTGCTGTTCAGGGCCCAGAGGCTGGGTTTCCCTGCCCAGGGGTAGGAGGGCCCTGCAGTTGGCCTTCTCCTCCCATGCCCTGCGTGCCCCACAGCCCGCTGCCCGGTGTGCACATCACGCCGCCTCCACCCCTGGCGGGCCTCTTGGGTGCTTGTCGCTTCCCACGTGAGATCTAGCTCCTCGTTCCAGGACCACAGTGTCTCCGCCCAAGGGTGCCAGGCTCTCACCTTCTCCTTTGGTCTGGTGGCCTGCGCTGATCCTGTGGGATGTCCCTCCCCATGACCCCAGCGAGTGGGGCTCACAGCCAGCCGCTCTGCCCGGGCCGCTGTGCTCTGATGGCGCTGGAATGGCTCTTGGTGCGGCTGTGTGCCTGGGGCCTGACCTCCGTGGCCCATCGCCCACAGGTGCCTGAGATCGTGAGCGTGCTCCGCACGAAGCTGCAGGAGACTCGGGAGGAGTACGTCCTGCAGGCCGCTCAGCACAGCGTGTACCTCCTGGCCTCCCAGCACTGCGCTGCCGTGGTGTCCAGCCTCCTGGGCAGCCCCCTGCCCTTTGACAGGTACGTGCACCTGCCAGCCTGCTGCGGGGGCTCCAAGCCAAGGATCAGCCCAGACACGGGACTTGAGGGCCCCGCCTGTCGCTAGCCCCTCCTGCATTCCGCGCCCCAGCTTGCCCTCTGCGGGGCGCGCGCCATCGCGTGTGAGCAGACTCCCTCCCCCGCTGGGGAAGGGTCCCCTGCTCGCACTCCCAGCTCTTGAGTTTCTGCCAGGGACCCTCGAAGGAGAGGGTCTCTCTCTGCTCGAGGCCTGTGCCCTCATCCTGCCTTCTCTGTTGGGAGAGGTCTCTGCCCTCCTGTGCTGGGCACCCCCCCGCCCCACGTGGTGGTCTGCGCGGACCCTGCCCCATGCGGCCGGCTGGTGCCGTCTGTCTGCACGGCGCACTCGCCTCTCCCTGACTCGCGTCAGCTGTGTCTTCGCTGAGGCCCTTGGAGGCGTGCTGCTGGGTGTGCACCTGGCCGGGAGGCCTCTCTTCCTCGGGCGCCTCCAGCGTTAGGGTGTCTCCTCTTCCGTCCTGTCCCCGTCAGCCTTTGTCCAGCGTAAATGGCCGCGTTTCCCCACTGTGGTGGCGGGAGTCCAGCCCCCCCGTTTGGGACTTGTCTGTCTTCCTTCTTCTTTCTTGATCTTTCTTGTCTCTTTTTCGCTTGACAGGGCCCTTTTTTATGAATTTGTTTTCCCCTGAATTAGTTCGGAAGTCATACCCCTGTTCCTGTTCTTCTAGTGGCTGCCCTGAGAGTGACCCCGTGTGTGTAGAGCCTGGCTCACCAGCACCTCCCTTCTGGCGGCCTGGGCCTTTGCACGTGGGGCTCCCTCCACCCCTCGCCATGGACACAGAAGGGCCTGGTCGTGGCCCCGCGGCCCGTCAGCGCCACTCGCATGTGCACCCACTGCTTTGCTCTTCGCTCATCCCCCCGCTTCTCCTTTCACGGAGGTGTCGCCGGCACCATCCGTGGCCCGGATAGGGGCAGGGAAGGTGTCCGCCCCCCAGTAGATGCCTGTGTGCCCCTTGCTCGAAACTCCCTGAAGTGCCCCGCCATCTGACGGCTGTCACCAGACGTGTGCCTCGCTCCATCTTGAACTCAGAGAATAGGATCGGTGTAGAGAGAATCACCCGGCATCTCCTCCGGCTTCCGTGACGAAGCCTTTGTCTCTGGGGTGCACGTGCTGTGGTACGCTGCACACCCCTCATTTATGCACGGGAGTGGGACTGTCCCAGCCCAGGGGTCTGTGCGGTGCAGCCGCGGGCCAGATCCAGCCGGCCACCTGTTTTTGTCCAAACTGAGCTCATGATGACTTGCGAGAATCCTATGAAATTAGAATCTATCCGTAAGGAAAGTTACTGGAACACGGCACGTCCGTTCACTTCCGCACCGGCATCCGTCGCTGCGTTTGCTCAGTGAGGGGAGAGCGACGGGTCCGCGGAGGCCACGTGCCGGCGGTCAGGAGCGCGCTGCTCGCTGCCCTGGATGCAGGTGCACGGGGCTCCCCATCAGCCAAGCCCCGTCCCTCCCCCGTGTCCCCATCCACGCCGCACGTCCTCACCTGCTGGCTGCGCGCCTCTCTCCACGTTGGCCACCACACCGTGCTCCTCGTGGCGGTATCTTGGCCTGTGTCGCTTTCCCTCCCCTGCAGTAGACCCTCCGGCGCTCCCTCGGTGAGAGTCCGTGGGCTCCAGCGTTGTGACCTGAAGTTGCATTCGCCCGGCTGCTCTCCTTGAATGTGGCCTCGCGTGGGGATCCTAGTTTGGCAGGACCTTCCGTGTGCAGAGGGTGACACGTCGCTGTCTCCAGACTCCTGCAAGATCTGAAGGAAGCCCAGCGCTGTCTCTGGCTGGCGTCTGCGCCTCGCGGGCGGGGGGCCGGGGCCTGTTGTCCTTTACTTGGCCGGCTGGAGTCTGTCCGTGCGCGCCTGGCATCCGTCCTGCACTTCCCAGCCTTTTTCTCTCGGAGACTATCCATCGTCTGCTTCACCTCTCCGTCCCTTGCGGCTCTGGCGCTGAGTTCAAGGGGACTTCTTCCTGTCGCCGTCCCCTCGTTGTGCGAGGCTGCGCTGAGGCGGCTCCGGATCCCCGTCTCCTTTCTGAAGTGCTGTGGCTGCTCTCTCCAAGTTGTTCTCGATTCTTAGAATTTCCAGTTCCCACTGGATGTTTGAAGCGTGTCGTTTCTCTGTGAGCACGTGAAGCGCGGTGGTTTTGGCGCGTTCGCGCTCACGGTGTCTGGTTCCTCCGGTTCGCTCCGGCCGTGTGCTCCTCGTTGCTCTGGAGGAGACGTGTGTAGACGCTTCCGAGGTCTGGAGGATGCCGCCTCCTCCAGAAAAACCCGTGTGCTTCCGGCAGCTCCCAGGGGGCCTCAGGCCGCCACAGTTCTCCCTGCTCTGTTGCCAGTTCTGCTCGCCACTCGGCTCCCAGACCCCCAGGGGCAGGGGTGGGTTTGTTGGGACGTGAGGTCAGGGTGCCGTTTCCCAGCTGGCTGGAGTGGAGGCTCGCGGGCGCATCCGGGGGCATGGCGCGGTGCTGGCAGTGGCCTGGAGGTGACTGGCCTTCTGCCCCACTCCAGCCACACCTGTACCCTGTGGCGGGCGCTGGCTGTGGAGCCCGGCCTCACCGCGCAGGTCCTGGGGCTGCTCCTGGAGAAGGTGAGCAGAGATGTCCCATTCAAGGAGACCCGGGCCTTCCTGCTGAGCAGTTCTCCGGGCCGCGTGGCCACAGTGCTGCCCCTGGCGGTGAGTGGGGCCCCGGGGCGGACGTGAGGGGCCCTGCTCAGCCTTCTGCCTGCTTGTTGAGAGGAGCCTGGGTGAGGGGCCGTGTTGCTGCTGGCGGGAGGACCCCACAGGTGGCCTGGGTGCCACCATCAGGCGCCTGGCAGCTAACGGGGGTGCCGGAGCCAGCCCCGCTTGGAGCCTGGGCTCGTAAAGGCCCCGCAGGTGTTGGTCCCCAAGGGAAACGACTCCGTTTCATCCCGTGGAAAAAAAGTAAGCCTGGCTTGGCAACGTTTTCAGCAGTAAAGCAGCTGTGAGAATTTCCTCCTCCTCCTGCCATGGAACCAAGCACAGATGGTGGGAGGCCTGTCCCCACGGGGGTCACACTGCCCCCGTACCTGCCTCCTGCCCGATGGCCGAGCGAGGCTGCAGCCCTTGTCCTGTCTGCACCCAGCCCTCCAGGGGGCTTCTCAGCCCTCCACAGGCCCGAGATCTCCACGGCACGTGGGGTGCATGCCAGTGGGGGCTGTGGGCTGGTCCGGTTTTGGGGTGCAGGGCCTAGCCTTCACCGTGGCCGGCCTCGTTAGGCCCCAGAGGGAGGGGTGAGTCTGAAGCGGCCCCTGTCCCCAGGCCACGTGTGCGCTGTACGAGGTCATGAGTGCGCTGGCGTCCGGGCCCGCGGTGCTCCAGCTCTACCCACAGCTGTTCGCGGCCCTCCTGCTACGCGTCAGCTGCACCGTGGGCGTCCTGCTGCCCCGGACTCTGCAAGCCAAGGAGAAGAGGGGTGCAGGCTCTGCTCTGGCCCCCAGGAGCCTCGAGCCATGCAGGTAACCGGGTCCTCACCTCCTGACCCCAGCACCGTTGCACGAGCACGTGTGCGCCTCTGGTGTGTGGGTGCGAGGCTGCCTGGCATCCTGGCAGCGAGGGACGGGGCAGGAAGGATGGGCCAGGCGTTGGGGGCTTGGCTCAGGAGCTGCTTTGTGCCTGGGGCGCTGGCACTTCCCCCGGTGATGATGGCCCAGGTCACAGTGTCAGTGCTGGGGGCGCAGCTCCCCTTCTCACCTCCTCCAGCAGGTCTGGGATGGGGGCTGGGGGGAGGCAGCTGCCACTCCGTGGGGGGGGGGGGGCTGGCTTCCAGGTGGCCTGTAGGGGCTTGTGGGACACTCAGGTAGGTCCAAAGTCCTGCCTCCTTTTGAAGACGGAGCCCTGGGGAGTGTTTGCAGCGCGGGTGGGGCGTGGGGTGAGCCCCACCTACGACGCGTGTCTGCCGCCTCAGTCCTCAGCTCTGGGTTCCCGCCCCTACCAAACTCCACTGGGGGCTCGCTGCCTCTCCCCGGGGCCGGCTTCCTGCGGTCAGACCTGCAGCCGTGCGGGGGCCCGGCACCAGCCCCACACCACTGGCCTGTGCGCCACCCTCCCTCGTGGCTCCTGCTGGGCTTTGGGGTCCTTGTGGTTTCTGTCCAGTGGGCCTGGTGCTGGGGCTGCCGCAGGCGGGTGGAGCTGCTCGCCGGGAGGGGTAGACAGAGAGCTTCGGCCTGCCTGTCCTGCTCTCTGGGCTCCTTCCTGGGCCCGCCGCGGAGGCACCTCAGGGCTCCAGACGACTGCCTGGGGTCACAGGGCCAACAGAGGAAGCCCAGTGACAGCTTAGGCCGCCTCCCCACCCACTGCAGGCACGCAGGGTCAGAGTGGCCCCCGGGGGGGGGGGTGGACAGGAGCAGCATCTGCTGCCCCCTCCCCACCACAGGGCTGCCCCACCACAGGAGCGGCTCGCGCCTTCTGGCAGAGGCCGTTCGCCAGAGCCGCCTGGGTCTGCGCAGACCAAGCGGAAAATGTGAATGGACTGGCAGACGCCACCGGACCAGGCCTGGGCCTGGCATGCCGACTCCACTCCACGGCCTGGGAGCTGTAGGCGCACAGGCCCCAAGCCCCACCGGGGGTGTCCGGCTGCCACCCCGGAGCTGAGTCGTGTGCAGGGCCAGGGACAGGTCTAGGAAGTCAGACCACGGGAAAGGCCACGTCCATAAAGATTCTGGGCAGCAGGGTGGAGGCCAGGAGGGCACCTCTCTCTAAGCTGTGAACGTACTTCCCGGCCAAACCTGCATCTCATCACTTCAGAAATGTAGCCAGTCGGAAGTGGCCCTAAAAGAGCCGTGCGGGTCACACGTCGAGCACCCACCGCCAGTGGGGGCCTGGCGGGAACCCCCCCCCATGACACCAGTGCCACAGCCGTTGCTGGGTCAGATCATGTGCACTGCCCTGGGGTCGGGGCCTCGCGTGTGAGGTGGCCGCTTGCCAGGGAGAGGTCGGCATCCGGGGAGAGGTGCCGTGGTCCCAAGGCCCTCCGTGTGTGGTTCCCACAGCCCCAGCGAGCGTTCTTTGGGCTACAGGCTTTGCCGTGAGGCTCTGCCGGGTGCCGGGCCGATGCGTGCTCTCGCCCGAGACCCAGGACCACGGCGTCCCGTCCCTGCTGACTGCCTGCTGGCAGCCGTGAATGCTTCTGCCTGATCGGGGAAGAGGCAGGTGCTAAATCCCAGCTGGGCCCCTCCTGCAAGGGAGACGGGGGAGGCAGGCGCCCGCAAGGCTGGGTGAGGGCGGCAGGGACCAGCCACACCTGCCGTCCCGCCCGTGGCTGAGTCTGTCGAGGGACTGGACATGCCCCATCCTGGCCTCGGGGCAGGGGTGTCCTCACCTGCACAGAGCCCCACCTGCCATCCCTTCCCTGGGCTCTGCGGCCTCCCGGGGAGGGTGTGGCTGTGCCCATGTGAGCAGGGGCTTCCGAGGTGCGGAACAGACGGAGTGGGGGCCCAGTTCTCGGGTGCCTGGCAGACCTTGCTCCACCAGCCGCCTACGTCGGCTCCCCCTGCCACTCAACCAACAGCCCCGCACAAGTCAGACCCTGACCTGCCTTTGGCTCCGCTTTTATTGATAACTTCCCGTGTTCTTTTCCTTCGTTTCTTAATTAAATGGAGGTCTTCAAGGCAAGTGAAAAACCGTGCAGCTTGTTACCCTAAAAGTGCTGTTGGGCCTCAGGGACACTGCCTGCAGCAAGCCCCCACCTGCCCGTCATGGCGGAGGGGTGGCTAGGCGTCTTAACAGCCTGAGACCAGAGGGTCCAAAGTCGCCTCGTGGTGCCCAGCTTGAGAAGCACGGGGAAGGCCTGAGGGGCCCCCCCGGAGAGTGCTGCTGGCAGGACATAGGCCAGGCAGCCCTGGGACAGTGCTCTCCC
>NW_024427107.1:80235333-80236066 GCF_017311325.1 Ursus maritimus
GGGACAGTCCCCCCCCCCCCCCCCCCGGGAGGATGAGGCTGTGCCATCCCCCCCGCATCCCTGTGTGTCCCCCAGCTCCGCCGTGGATGCTCTGCAGGCCATGCTGCTCCGGGGTGGCAACGAGGACGTGGTGCAGCGCGTGGAGCTGGAGGGAGGCTGGCAGCTGCTCAGGACCTCAGCGGGGCACGAGGAGGGGGTCGCCCGGCTGGCCAGGTTCAGTTTGGGCCATGTTTGGGGCCCTGGGACCCCCCAGGGGCATGTGGGAGCCGGAGGGCCCAGCGTAGAGGAGCAGGCCTGTCCGCTCTGCAGCTCAGCCTGGTTGGGGGCCTCCCCTGGGCGTGTGGAAGTGGGGAGGCCACCGAGGAAGCTGTGTGGTCTGGCTGTGTTGATGATTTCGGGCAGGGGGCGGGGGCCTCTATGGAGGCCTGGTGAGGTGGGCTAGGAGGGCTTGGCAGCTGGGTGCAAGGCAGGAACAGCCCTCATGTCCACGTGGGAGTTGGCCTGGGGGGGCTGCAGGCCGAGGCCCCGGCACTCACACTGTGTGGCTGGCCTCCTTCCCTAGCGCCATGGCCAAGTTTGCCGGCCCCCGGCTGCCCCTGGTGATGAAGGAACTCGTGTGCACACAGAGCAGCGTGTATGAGATCCAGCGGGTCACCTCCACGGGATTCCTGGCCGAGGTAGACGCCTCCTGCTGCGGGCCTGGGAGGGCGGGGGGCGCCCCCCCCCCCCCCCC
>NW_024427107.1:80236076-80238531 GCF_017311325.1 Ursus maritimus
GCCCCCCCCCCCCCCCCACGGGCAGGCCTTGGCCTCCCCAGCCAGAGCCACTGCCCGGGGCCTGGTGGGTGCAGCAGCCACCAGACCATGCCTGGTGACAGCCCCACTCTGCACCCAGTGAGGGGAGGCCTCGGCTGTGCAGTCCGCGCCGGGCCCTCTGCCTGGACCCTGAGCCTCCCTTAGTAGCCCCGCTGGGGCTGACAATGCCCAAAACCTGCCCAAAGTGTGGCTGGGGTCAGGAGTCAGAACAGACTTTTGCCACGTCCAGTCCTCACAGCAAGCCTGGACTGGGCCAGGGTGGGGACGAGCCCCTGGAGGTCTGTGGCAGCGTGGTCACTGCACCTCTACTTCCAGCTGCTCACCAGCAATGTGGTGAATGACCTCATGCTTCTGGAGTCCTTGCTGGACAACCTGGCGGCCCGGCAGAAGGACCCGTGTGCCAGCGTGCGGCGGCTGGTGCTCCGAGGCCTGGCCAACATGGCCTCTGGCTCCCCAGATAAGGTGAGCTGGCCGGCCCTGCGGGGGCATGGCCAGGAGCACTGTGTGGGCAGTGGGGACGGGCACAGAGGGGGTCCGGCGGACAGCGCCATGGGCGAGCCTGCCGGGTGATGGCTCCGTGACCTGGGGACACAGCTGAGTGCGGGGCCCCCCCAGGTGCGGGCCCATGGCCCCCAGCTCCTGACAGCTGTGATCGGCGGGCTGGACGACAGGGACGACCCTCACAGCCTGGTGGCCCTGGAGGCCATGGTGGGCCTTGCGAGGCTGCTGGACCTGGTGGAGCCGCAGGACCTGCGCCCCGTGCTGCTGCACGTCGCCATCCGCATCCGGCCCTTCTTTGACAGCGTAGGCTGGGCAGGGAGGGCACGGGGCACCGAGAGGCCTGACATCCGCCCCCCGCCCCTCCTCTCTGAGCTTTAAGCCCCAGCTCTACCCTGCTCCCTGGGCCCCACAGGCTGTGCATCACCCCTGCACCATGCCCCCCCGCACCACCCACGTCCCCTGAGGGCTCTTTCTCACCAGCCTCCCCATCCCTCCCCAGGTGCCTGTGTCAGGCAGGGCTAGTGCCCATGACACAGGAACAGGAGGGTGGCATAGGGAAGGGGCCTGAGGCCCGGCACTGGCTGACACCAGCCCCCCAGGAGAAGATGGAGCTCCGTTCTGCCTCCATCCGCCTCTTCGGGCACCTCAACAAGGCCTGCCACGGGGGCTGTGAGGACATGTTTCTGGAGCAGGTCGTCGGCGGGCTGGTGCCCCTGCTGCTGCACCTGCGGGACCCCCAAGCCCCTGTGACCAGTGTGAGTCTCCGGCAGGGGACGGGTTCCGGCAGGGACGGGTGGGCCAGGCCTGGCTCAAGGACGCAGTGGCTCACGTGGACGCCCCGCAGGCCTGCCGGTTCGCCCTGTGCATGAGCGGCCCCAACCTCGAGTGTGCGGAGCTCCAGGCCGCCCTGCAGAAGCACCTCCAGGAGGGGCGGGGCCTGCACTTCGGGGAGTTCCTCAACAGCACCTGCAAGCTCCTGGTGAGGGCGGGGCGGGGGGGGGGGGGACGGGCAGGCGGGGGCACGGGGGCTGGGGACTCATGGCCTCTCTGCAGATGCTCCACTTCCCGGAACTGCTGGGCCGCCTGGTGAGCACCAGCCTGTTCTACTTCAAGAGCAGCTGGGAGGACGTCCGCGCCGCGGCCCCCATGCTCACGGGTGAGCAGCGCCCCTCGGTCCCCTTCTACCTGCGCTGGACCCCGCCCCCGCCCGACCCTGACCCTGCTTCTGCCCACAGGGTTCCTAGTGCTGCACGTGGAGGACGAGCACCGGCCACAGGTGGACCTGGAGCAGCTCACAGCAGGTGAGCCCCGGGCGAGTCCCCGCCCCCACCCCCCAACCTGTCAGGGGCCTCACTGACCTGTGGGCACCAGGGGGGACTAAGTGATTTTCCTGGATTTCAAGGATTTTTCCCCTGTCACTGGTGACCTCATCGTCTCTAGTAATTCACGGAAACTTCTTAACTGTTCCAAAAGAGCTTAAAAAACACTAAAAAAGGAAAAACTATCTTTCCGTTGGCTCCCAGGCACTCCCGGCAGAGGCCTGTCTTAGGAGGGCGGTGGGCGGGTGGCCCCCACACAGGGTGGGAGGGGGGTGCACCGTGGGGTCCTGGCCCCCCAGGCTCGGTGCAACGGGAGAGGGGTGGGAGCAGCCCGAGCTGGGGCTGGGTGGTGGGGTGTTGGCGGGGGCCCTGGGCTCAGCTCTAGAGGGCGTGCAGGCAAGCCCTGGCAGCGGCTCCCTGTCCCCCAGCGCTCCAGCTCCTGCTCAAGGACCCAGCCCCCCTGGTGCGCATGAAGGCTGCCGAGACTCTGGGCCGCCTGGTGAAGTTCGCCTGAGGCTCCCCCTGCAGCACCCCCCCTACACACAGTACCAGCTTGGGTCTGAACCCCCAAGACGGGGCCCTGAGGAGCCCCTGCC
>NW_024427107.1:80238541-80243001 GCF_017311325.1 Ursus maritimus
GGACTGGGCCAGGGTGGGACGAGCCCCTGGAGGTCTGTGGCAGCGTGGTCACTGCACCTCTACTTCCAGCTGCTCACCAGCAATGTGGTGAATGACCTCATGCTTCTGGAGTCCTTGCTGGACAACCTGGCGCCCGGCAGAAGGACCCGTGTGCCAGCGTGCGGCGGCTGGTGCTCGAGGCCTGGCCAACATGGCCTCTGGCTCCCAGATAAGGTGAGCTGGCCGGCCTCTGGGCATGGCCAGGAGCACTGTGTGGGCAGTGGGACGGGCACAGAGGGGTCCGGCGGACAGCGCCAGGGCGAGCCTGCCGGGTGATGGCTCGTGACCTGGGGACACAGCTGAGTGCGGGCCCCCAGGTGCGAGCCCATGGCCCCAGCTCCTGACAGCTGTGATCGGCGGGCTGGACGACAGGGACGACCCTCACAGCCTGGTGGCCCTGGAGGCCATGGTGGGCCTTGCGAGGCTGCTGGACCTGAGGGAGCCGCAGGACCTGCGCCGTGCTGCTCACGTGCGCCATCCGCATCCGGCCCTTCTTTGACAGCGTGGCTGGGCAGGGGCACGGGCACCGAGAGGCCTGACATCCGCCCCGCCCTCCTCTCTGAGCTTTAAGCCCCAGCTCTACCCCTGCTCCCTGGGCCCCACAGGCTGTGCATCACCCTGCACCATGCCCCCCGCACCACCCACGTCCCCTGAGGGCTCTTTCTCACCAGCCTCCCCATCCTCCCAGGTGCCTGTGTCAGGGCAGGGCTAGTGCCCATGACACAGGAACAGGAGGGTGGCATAGGAAGGGGCCTGAGGCCCGGCACTGGCTGACACCAGCCCCCCAGGAGAGATGGAGCTCCGTTCTGCCTCCATCCGCCTCTTCGGGCACCTCAACAAGGCCTGCCACGGGGCTGTGAGGACATGTTTCTGGAGCAGGTCGCGGCGGCTGGTGCCCCTGCTGCTGCACCCGCGGGACCCCAAGCCCCTGTGACCAGTGTGAGTCTCCGGCAGGGGACGGGTTCCGGCAGGGACGCAGGTGAGCCTGGCTCAGGACGAGTGGCTCACGGACGCCCGCGGCCCCTGCCGTTCATGTGCATGGCGCTCCTCGGAGTGTGCAGCTCCAGGCCGCCCTGCAGAAGCACCTCCAGGAGGGGGGGCCTGCACTCGGGAGTTCTCAACAGCACCTGCAAGCTCCTGGTGAGGGCGGGGGGGCGGGGAGGGGACGGGCAGGCGGAGCACGGGGCTGGGGGACTCATGGCCTCTCTGCAGATGCTCACTTCCCGGAACTGCTGGGCCGCCTGGTGAGCACCAGCCTGTTCTACTTCAAGAGCAGCTGGGAGGACGTCCGCGCGCGCCCCCATGCTCACGGGTGAGCAGCTCCCCTCGGTCCCTTCGCCTGCTGCGCCCCGCCCGACCCTGACCCTGCTTCTCCCACAGGGTTCCTAGTGCTGCACGTGGAGGACGGCACCGGCCCAGGTGGACCTGAGCAGCTCACAGCAGGTGAGCCCGGCAGTCCCGCCCCACCCCAACCTGTCAGGGGCCTCACTGACCTGTGGCACCAGGGGACTAAGTGATTTTCCTGGATTTCAAGGATTTTTCCCTGTCACTGGTGACCTCATCGTCTCTAGTAATTCACGGAAACTTCTTAACTGTTCCAAAAGAGCTTAAAAACACTAAAAAGGAAAAACTATCTTTCCGTTGGCTCCCAGGCACTCCCGGCAGAGGCCTGTCTTAGGAGGGCAGTGGCGGGTGGCCGAACAGGGTGGGAGGGTGCACCGTGGGGTCCTGGCCCCCAGGCCCGGTGGGAGAGGGGGTGGGAGCAGCCCTAGCTGGGGCTGGGTGGTGGGGTGTTGGCGGGGGCCCTGGGCTCAGCTCTAGAGGGCGTGCAGGCAAGCCCTGGCAGCGGCTCCCTGTCCCCCAGCGCTCCAGCTCCTGCTCAAGGACCCAGCCCCCCTGGTGCGCATGAAGGCTGCCGAGACTCTGGGCCGCCTGGTGAAGTTCGCCTGAGGCTCCCCCTGCAGCACCCCCCCTACACACAGTACCAGCTTGGGTCTGAACCCCCAAGACGGGGCCCTGAGGAGCCCCTGCCCGAGGCGGAGGGGGGGAGCTGCTGGGGCCCAACGCCTGTCCTGGAGGAGGCCGCTGGAGGCCAGGGTGGGGGGGTGGGGGGCAAGCTGCTGTAACCCCCCCCATTTCCAATAAAGCCATTGGCTCCTCAGCAGGTGGCATGGGAGTGCAAGGACCTAGCCTCTCCTTGTGGGGCAGGGCAGCGGGGAGCCCCTGCCCCCCCGTTTAGAAAGATTCCGTGAACGAGGGGAAGGCCCCAAGCTGTGCTGGGACAGCTGGTCAGGAACCCCGAGTCAGAGGCAAACCAGCAGTCAGCAGGGGAACACCTGTATTGAGGGTCCTCAGCATACACGCCCCCCCGCCCCGCGGAAACCAGGCGGCCTAGGTGAAGAGGCGGAGGGTGCCGTCGGCCCCCGAGGAGAAGACCCACGGCTGGGTGGGGTGGAAGGCCACGTCCAGGACCCCCAGGTCTCGGGTCAGCACATGCCCCCGCAGCACCTTCACCGGCACCAGCAGCGGGTTCTGCAGCAGGTCGCTGTGGGGGAGGGGAGCAGGGGGACTCAGGACGGGGGAGCACCATCCCCCCAGCTGGGCAGGGTGCGCGGGGCTCGGCACTCACTTGTACACCATCCCGTGACAGACGATGATGCTCCCGTCGTCAGAGCCAGATGCGAACAGCGGGTATCGGGTGTGGAAGGCCACGGCCCTGAGGGCCTTCTTGTGGTGCCTGGAGGGCAGGGGCTGGGTGAGGGCAGGGGAGGGCAGGGGAGGTCCTCCCGGCACCCGCACCCCCACTGCCACTCACCTCAGCACCCTGTACGGCTCACAGGAAAGGTCCAGGTCGAACCACACGAGCTTGCTGTCATAGCTGCCGCAAATGACATTGTCCCCTGGGGGCAGAGGGGGTGGTGGGGACCTGTGGGTGCACACCCCCCACGCCCACCTTCCCCGCGGGGTGCACACCCCCCCTCACCTGCGGGGTGCACTGCCAGGCTGGACACCCACTTGCAATTCGGTCTTAGCTTTTTGGTGAGCTCCTGGCGCAACAGGTGGTAAAGGCGGATGCTGCGCTGGGAAGCCACCAGCAGGAAGGGTCGCACAGGGTGGAAGGCCACCCGCTGCACCTGTCCGTGGCTGCGGCGGAAGGGGCTTTGGCTGCGGCGCCGGCTCAGCTGGTGGATCAGCACCTGCGTGTGGCCCGCGGCGGCCAGCACCACGGCCATGTAGTCCCCACGCCCGTGCCAGGTCACCTGTGTCACCGGCTGCAGGAGGCAATGCTGGCTCAGCTGGGCCCCCCCCCCAGCCAGGGGTGAAGGCCTTGTTTGCTGTGTCCAGGCTCTGATGATGGCTCGGTGCGGCTCTGGGAGGTGGCCACGGCCCGCTGCATGAGGACCGTGCCCGTGGGGGGTGTGGTGAGGAGCGTTGCCTGGAACCCTCACCCCACCATCTGCCTGCTGGCTGTGGCAGTGTAAGTGGGCAGCCTGGGGGGGTGCTGGGGGCCGCGGGTGCAGACCTGAGCCTGAGGGGCTGTGTGTCACTCCGGCCCGCAGAGAGGACTCAGTGCTGCTCCTGAACCCGGCCCTGGGGGACCGGCTGGTGGTGAGCGGCACGGACCAGCTGCTGAGCGCCTTTGTCCCGCCCGAGGAGCCCGCGGTGCAGCCGGCCCGCTGGCTGGAGGCCTCAGGGGAGGAGTGCCAGGGGGGCCTGCGGCTGCGCATCTGCCACGGGAAGGTGTGGGGGCTGCTGGCGGGTGGGGTTGGGATGGAGGGGGGGGGGCCCAGCTGAGCCAGCATTGCCTCCTGCAGCCGGTGACACAGGTGACCTGGCACGGGCGTGGGGACTACATGGCCGTGGTGCTGGCCGCCGCGGGCCACACGCAGGTGCTGATCCACCAGCTGAGCCGGCGCCGCAGCCAAAGCCCCTTCCGCCGCAGCCACGGACAGGTGCAGCGGGTGGCCTTCCACCCTGTGCGACCCTTCCTGCTGGTGGCTTCCCAGCGCAGCATCCGCCTTTACCACCTGTTGCGCCAGGAGCTCACCAAAAAGCTAAGACCGAATTGCAAGTGGGTGTCCAGCCTGGCAGTGCACCCCGCAGGTGAGGGGGGGTGTGCACCCCGCGGGGAAGGTGGGCGTGGGGGGTGTGCACCCACAGGTCCCCACCACCCCCTCTGCCCCCAGGGGACAATGTCATTTGCGGCAGCTATGACAGCAAGCTCGTGTGGTTCGACCTGGACCTTTCCTGTGAGCCGTACAGGGTGCTGAGGTGAGTGGCAGTGGGGGTGCGGGTGCCGGGAGGACCTCCCCTGCCCTCCCCTGCCCTCACCCAGCCCCTGCCCTCCAGGCACCACAAGAAGGCCCTCAGGGCCGTGGCCTTCCACACCCGATACCCGCTGTTCGCATCTGGCTCTGACG
>NW_024427107.1:80243011-80250420 GCF_017311325.1 Ursus maritimus
GTCAGAGCCAGATGCGAACAGCGGGTATCGGGTGTGGAAGGCCACGGCCCTGAGGGCCTTCTTGTGGTGCCTGGAGGGCAGGGGCTGGGTGAGGGCAGGGGAGGGCAGGGGAGGTCCTCCCGGCACCCGCACCCCCACTGCCACTCACCTCAGCACCCTGTACGGCTCACAGGAAAGGTCCAGGTCGAACCACACGAGCTTGCTGTCATAGCTGCCGCAAATGACATTGTCCCCTGGGGGCAGAGGGGGTGGTGGGGACCTGTGGGTGCACACCCCCCACGCCCACCTTCCCCGCGGGGTGCACACCCCCCCTCACCTGCGGGGTGCACTGCCAGGCTGGACACCCACTTGCAATTCGGTCTTAGCTTTTTGGTGAGCTCCTGGCGCAACAGGTGGTAAAGGCGGATGCTGCGCTGGGAAGCCACCAGCAGGAAGGGTCGCACAGGGTGGAAGGCCACCCGCTGCACCTGTCCGTGGCTGCGGCGGAAGGGGCTTTGGCTGCGGCGCCGGCTCAGCTGGTGGATCAGCACCTGCGTGTGGCCCGCGGCGGCCAGCACCACGGCCATGTAGTCCCCACGCCCGTGCCAGGTCACCTGTGTCACCGGCTGCAGGAGGCAATGCTGGCTCAGCTGGGCCCCCCCCCCTCCATCCCAACCCCACCCGCCAGCAGCCCCCACACCTTCCCGTGGCAGATGCGCAGCCGCAGGCCCCCCTGGCACTCCTCCCCTGAGGCCTCCAGCCAGCGGGCCGGCTGCACCGCGGGCTCCTCGGGCGGGACAAAGGCGCTCAGCAGCTGGTCCGTGCCGCTCACCACCAGCCGGTCCCCCAGGGCCGGGTTCAGGAGCAGCACTGAGTCCTCTCTGCGGGCCGGAGTGACACACAGCCCCTCAGGCTCAGGTCTGCACCCGCGGCCCCCAGCACCCCCCCAGGCTGCCCACTTACACTGCCACAGCCAGCAGGCAGATGGTGGGGTGAGGGTTCCAGGCAACGCTCCTCACCACACCCCCCACGGGCACGGTCCTCATGCAGCGGGCCGTGGCCACCTCCCAGAGCCGCACCGAGCCATCATCAGAGCCTGGACACAGCAAACAAGGCCTTCACCCCCTGGCCCCCCCGCCCAGCAGCCCCCCCAAGCTGGGAACCTCGAGCTCACCTGAAGCCAGCCACTGGCCCCCCGGGGAGACACTAAGGCAACGGACAAGGTCGCTGTGGCCTCTGTAGACCTACACAGGAGGGGCAGTAAGGAGACGGACACCCCCACTCAGGGGCTCCCCCCCACCTACCCACTTACTAGGGCCTGGCACGTGGGGAAAGGCTGCAGGTCCCGCGGCCGGGGCAGTTTCGGGATGAGGTCTTCGGGGTCCACGTTCACCTGGGACAGGAAAGCACGAGGTCACCCCGCCCCACGTCCTGTGCGCCACCCCCCCAGGCACACTGCCCCCCCGCCCCACGCACCCTCATCTTGCGCTGCCGTGGGCACAGATAGAGGTCGAGGCAGCGCTCGAAGCGCTCCTGGATGAAGCGGCCGTAGGCGGGCACGGCCCGCAGGCTCGGGAACTTGTGTGGCAGGAAGTTGAGCTTCCTGTCCCCCGGCTCCTGCTGCTCCCACGCCGGGCGCTGTGGAGATGGGGGTGAGCGGGGAGCCTGGGGCCAGGAACGGGGGCCCAGACCCCTACCCCAGTGCAAGGCCCACCTCCTCCTCGCTGGGCAGGTACTCGGGAGGTGGGTTGTAGGACTCCGCGTGGCCGGGCAGGGCCAGCTTGGGAGCGGGCACGTGCATCTTGTGCCGGCCCAGCACAGCGTCAGGGTCCTCCTGCGCCCAGAGGTCGTAGAAGCCAGGGGTGCGGTCCCGGGGCCGGCGAGGCTGGATCCAGCCCATCTTGATGGCGTGCACCATGCGAGAGACCTGTAAGGGCAGGGCAGGTCAGTGTGCGCGGGGACGCGGGAGTGGGACTCCGACCGCGGGCGGCGCCCACCTTCTCCTTCTCCACCAGGGACGGGATGAAGCTGCGCTTGTCGGCGGGTCGGTTGGTCACCGGGTGGATCATCGGGTCCCCGCTGAAGAAGTCCACGGCCGGCTGGGGGCACAAGTGGACATGTGGGCCAGGGCCCTGCAGCTGCCCCCCCGCACCCAGGGCGAGCTGCTGCCACCTACCTCGTACGGATCGAAGCTCCCGTCCCCAAACTGCCCCCTCTGCAGCCGCCGCACCAGGGCCACCTGCTCGTCCGTCAGCCGCACGTCGTGCCCCGTCATCCGGTCCTGCACCGTGCGCCTGGGGGGGCCGCCCGTCAGAGCCAAGCCCGAAGCCCCCCGCCCCCCGCACAGGCCCCGCCCCGAGCCTGCGCACCAGTAATCAGGGTTGTCCATTTTGTCCAGAAACTGGTCCAGCTCGTCACGGGTCCGCAGGGGCTTGTAGATGCGCCTGCCGTCCAGGTCGTAGCCCACGTGGGGGAAGTCATCGTACCACTCCAGGGGCACATTGCCCACCGTGTTCCGGATGTCCTGGGGCAGCAGGCCAGCGTGTTAGCATCGGGCACCCACCACGCCCACCCCTCCCTTCAAGCTCCCCCAGAGTCACAGGCAAGGGCGGGGGGGAACCAGCGAGAGCAAAGGGATGGGCCTCGAGGCTGGTGGGACGGGACCCGGGCACCCCGACACATGCCGCGCTGTGGAGATGGGGGTGAGCGGGGAGCCTGGGGCCAGGAACGGGGGCCCAGACCCCTACCCCAGTGCAAGGCCCACCTCCTCCTCGCTGGGCAGGTACTCGGGAGGTGGGTTGTAGGACTCCGCGTGGCCGGGCAGGGCCAGCTTGGGAGCGGGCACGTGCATCTTGTGCCGGCCCAGCACAGCGTCAGGGTCCTCCTGCGCCCAGAGGTCGTAGAAGCCAGGGGTGCGGTCCCGGGGCCGGCGAGGCTGGATCCAGCCCATCTTGATGGCGTGCACCATGCGAGAGACCTGTAAGGGCAGGGCAGGTCAGTGTGCGCGGGGACGCGGGAGTGGGACTCCGACCGCGGGCGGCGCCCACCTTCTCCTTCTCCACCAGGGACGGGATGAAGCTGCGCTTGTCGGCGGGTCGGTTGGTCACCGGGTGGATCATCGGGTCCCCGCTGAAGAAGTCCACGGCCGGCTGGGGGCACAAGTGGACATGTGGGCCAGGGCCCTGCAGCTGCCCCCCCGCACCCAGGGCGAGCTGCTGCCACCTACCTCGTACGGATCGAAGCTCCCGTCCCCAAACTGCCCCCTCTGCAGCCGCCGCACCAGGGCCACCTGCTCGTCCGTCAGCCGCACGTCGTGCCCCGTCATCCGGTCCTGCACCGTGCGCCTGGGGGGGCCGCCCGTCAGAGCCAAGCCCGAAGCCCCCCGCCCCCCGCACAGGCCCCGCCCCGAGCCTGCGCACCAGTAATCAGGGTTGTCCATTTTGTCCAGAAACTGGTCCAGCTCGTCACGGGTCCGCAGGGGCTTGTAGATGCGCCTGCCGTCCAGGTCGTAGCCCACGTGGGGGAAGTCATCGTACCACTCCAGGGGCACATTGCCCACCGTGTTCCGGATGTCCTGGGGCAGCAGGCCAGCGTGTTAGCATCGGGCACCCACCACGCCCACCCCTCCCTTCAAGCTCCCCCAGAGTCACAGGCAAGGGCGGGGGGGAACCAGCGAGAGCAAAGGGATGGGCCTCGAGGCTGGTGGGACGGGACCCGGGCACCCCGACACATGCCCTCTCCCTGGGGTGTGACGTGGCACGACGGCCAGTGCTGCCCCCCCACAACTGGCCCTCAGAGGCGCCGGAGCTGTACCTTCACATTTTCCACTGAAGTGGTGCCAACCCCAGAGCCTCCCCCCTGGATTCCTTGGCCAGGACTCTGGGCAGCCACAGACAAGGGTGACCTCATCGCCCATGGGCTCCCTCCCCTGGTGGGGGCCTTAGGCAAAAATGGGTAGCCACAGGCAGGGAGACCTCGTCACCATCGCAAGGGGGGAGAAGAAATGCCAGCGCTCTGGTCCTCCCAGGTCTGAGGTCTCCCAGCCCTCCCTGGTCCTGCCCCCCACCCCAGAGCAGCCACATTCCTGGACACACATTCCTGGTTGAGGCCCCTGCCAGCCACCACCCTCCCTCCGCCCAGCACAGAGACTGCTGCCCAGGCGGCCGCTTCCTGAACAGTGGCCACAGGGGGAGGGGCCCAGATGAGACAGCACAGCGGGGAGCCCGAGGGCCCCTTGGAGGAGCACAGGACCCCCTGGGCTCTGCCCATTTGCACCTGCCTGCCCCAGACCAGCCAACCTCCGTACTCCCAGCAAGCCCATCCTTCGGGGACGCACCCTGTGCCCCTGCCCTAACTTCTCTGCACGGGGTGGGGGGCCACCCCTGAATTGGACAGACCCTGGAGCACGCAACAAGGAAA
The DNA here is from genome assembly GCF_017311325.1 of Ursus maritimus. Taxonomy (NCBI): domain Eukaryota; kingdom Metazoa; phylum Chordata; class Mammalia; order Carnivora; family Ursidae; genus Ursus; species Ursus maritimus. The sequence continues at coordinate 80,247,410 of NW_024427107.1, forward strand.
TGAGGAGGCTGCTCCAGAACAGGGTAGAGGCACGAGCTGGGGAAGAGCAGGGTCTCAGGCTGAGGGCGCAACTGGGGCCAGAGCTGGAGGGAGGCTGTACCACCCGGTGACCCCACACACAACTGGGGGCGGGGGGGCAGCCTTGGATGGTGGGGTGAACCACAGCCCCTCCAGGCTTTGTGCCCCCTCCCCACTCTGGCACAAAAGGCCCAAGTGTACACAGGAGAGGGAAAGACAGACAAACAGGGTGTGGCCCAGCACCAGCGCCAGGGCATCTGAGTTAACGTGCTCATGCCAGGGGAGAAGACCTGCCTGGGTCACGGGTCCCACTTGACCCGCCTGCCCCCTGCCGAGGCAGAGGGAGAGGGCTGCCCAGACCCCGTACCCCCCAGAAGGGGATTCCCACTTCCCCACAGCCCCCAGAGACAGCGAGATGCTCCAAGCTCCTTCAGCGTGGCGCGCGAAGGCAGAGGGACGAGGGCCCCTGCTCCGCGCGGCCTCCGGGGGCTGGGAGGCGGGGAGGAGGGCGGGCCGGCGCGGGGGAGGGGCCGCCGCCACTATAAAGGCCCGGTCCGCGGCCCCGCTCCAGCCCGGGACGCACACGTGCGCGCGGCGCCGCAGCCGCCACCGCGGGCCACCGAGACCCGCGCCTCCCCGGCCCCCGGGCGGCCGCGCGGCTGGCGGCATGCGCTGCGCAAGGCGGAGCTGACGGCGCGCCCGCCGGCCCCATGTCCTTCGCCATGCTGCGCTCCGCGCCGCCCGGCCGCTACCTGTACCCCGAGGTGAGCCCGCTGTCGGAGGACGAGGACCGCGGCAGTGAGAGCTCGGGCTCCGACGAGAAGCCCTGCCGCGTGCACGCAGCGCGCTGCGGCCTCCAGGGCACCCGGAGGCGGGCCGGGGGCAGGCGGGCGGGGGGCGGCGCCCCGGGGCCCGGGGGGCGGCCGGGCAGAGAGCCCCGGCAGCGGCACACGGCGAACGCGCGCGAGCGGGACCGCACCAACAGCGTGAACACGACGTTTTTCACGGCGCTGGCGCACGCCATACCCACGAGCCGCTGACCGCGCTTCCGATCGGTCGCGCCGGCTCCAGCTACATCTCGCACCTGGGCAACGTGCTGCTAGTTGGCGAGGCCTGCGGCGACGGGCAGCCGTGCCACTCGGGGCCTGCCTTCTTCCACGCCGCGCGCCCAGGCAGCCCCCCGCCGCCGCCCCCACCGCCCCCCACCCGCGACGGCGAGAACGCCCAGCCCAAACAGATCTGTACCTTCTGTCTCAGCAACCAGAGAAAGTTGGTGAGTGTCGCCCACGGGACATCCACGGAAAGAGACGGGTAGGATGTGGCGGCCTCTGCCTCCATATCACCCTAGCTACCCACACCTGCTGGGCAGAGAACGGGGCCAGAGGCAGCCAGAATACTCCAAGCAGCAAGCACTCCTGTACCCAGTGTGCCCTCGGAGTCCAGGGAGGGAGGAGCACAAGAAGGCCCAGCTGGAGCAGGCATGGCTGGGCCTTCCTTGGGCCTTCTCCCCTTGAGTCCCCAGGGACACAGGTGCCCATGGGGGACAGGGCCACCCAGGGCTCCGTGGGAGTCTGGAAGGCAGGGAAGACACCAAACTGGAAGAGGCTGGGGGACCAGACCAGGATTAGTTCAAGAAACTCTGCCCCCGCCCCGTCCCCAAAGGAAGGGGACTCCCCTGCCCCCCCCAATCTGTTTGCCCTGCCATAGCCCCTGCCACTGGCCTAAGGCCTATCGGGCACCTGCTAGCTCTCCCGTGGCCCTGGCCCACGCCCCTGGGGCTGCCCACTCAAACCCCCGGGGTGGCTGTGGGCTCTGCAGACGGGAGGCTGGTGGGAGATGTGGGGGCTGGGGGAGAGGGCCACGTTGCGGGAGCGCTGGCGGCTGTGATTTACAGCTCCCGCGTGCTTGGTGGCACCGGAAAAGCAGGGTGAGCAGGGAGAAAATGCGGCGCGGCTTTTCCCGATCCCCATTTCCTCTCCAGACAGCACGCGTGAGCTCCTGGGGCCTGAACATCTGGGAAATTTAATTTTACAATTTCGGCTGTGCAGCAGTGTGCTCTCCTCCCCAAACTGCATGGGGAAGCCGGGGTGAGCGCGGAAGGGGTGCTTTCAGCACCCGCCACCTGAGACAGCACCCAGTGGGGAAGCCCAGAGGCGCAGGCAGCAACTGGGTCTGTGGCCAGGCCCTGACACTGCCCCCTCCCCTCTGCAGAGCAAGGACCGAGACAGAAAGACTACGATTCGGAGTTAGAGGCGGACGCCGCTGGGCTATCCACAGAGAGCCCCCGTGGACCTGACTCAGGCACAGGCCTCCTGTGAGGGCGCCCAGCAAGCCAGCCCCGCCTCTGGCTACGGAGGGGCCAACGGACAGACAAGTGCTCAGGACTCTGCACTGCCCCAACAGGCCCAGGCCTACCGGAACCTTCTGCGCTGGCTTCCTACCTGGGTTTTCTTCTGGTCACTACGTGCTGGCATCTTGTGTCTTTGATATGATAATATAAAGTCTGGAAACTTTGTATAATTAAAAACGAAACAGTACTGCCCAACCGTGGAAGCACACTGTTGTCTTGAACGGTTCAGAATCCAGCCTGAGCCCAGCCCTCACGGCGCTCTCTCCGCGCTCTACTCTCCCCGAGCTCTGTCCTCCCATCTTCAGTCCCCCCAGGCCAGGGACACCAGTTCTCAGGGAAGGCCTCCACCCTCCAGGGGCTAGGCAGCCCCTTCCAGGCCTGAGGCAGAGTGAGGCCCCTCCTCCCAGCCTGGGGGCTGAAGGAGACCATGAGGGAGATGAGGGCAAGGCAAGAACAGAGGGAGCCCACTGCCATGCAGCAGGGGACTGGCCAGTTCGGCCTCCTCTCCAAGGGCCCGCCTGGCACCCAGGCGTCCCTGAAGGGGTGAGGAGGGCAGAACTCGCAGCACAATCATGCCAAGCCTCGGGGCCTCAGCCTTTGCCCAGAGACCCAAGAAGTGGATGCTTGCGGGGGGGGGGGGGGG
>NW_024427107.1:80250430-80269927 GCF_017311325.1 Ursus maritimus
GCACTGCCCGGCATAGGCTTCCAAGCCTGGGTGGGCCTAAGGGTGCAGGCCAGATGGCAGCCACCTGCATTCACCCCTGGGTGCCCTCCTGGGCCCCCAAACAGGGCTAAGGGTCCCACCCCTCCTGGGGTGCCCTGGCTCCCCCACCCCCACAAGCTGTAAGAGGAGCAGAGCTCCACGACCCATGCCCCCCTCTGCGCTCAGCCCCCTGCAGAAACCCCGGCTGCCTACCACTATGCCCCACCCTGCCCCTCCAAAGGCCCCACCTGCTCGTGAGGAGGGCAATTTCAGGCCCCCTCCCCGAGCTGTACGCAGCTGGCTGACCATTAAAACCCTGCAGGTGACAATTACGGTTTAGTGGCTTGAGCTCTGCTGGGAAAGCAGAGAAGAAAGGCAGGGGCGGCCCTGTGTGAGCCACCTCCTCCCCCCAACCCCCCACTGGCCAGGCGGGCCAGCAGACTGACTTCCGGCCAGACCTGGTAGGGAATGGCCGAGGGCGCCAGGTGCTGGCCCTGGGCCCTCCCAGCCCTCAGCACAGGCTCAGGCGCCCCCACTGACACACCCTCCTGGGCCCCCAGGGAGAGGCCAGGTGCTCAGGCCCACGTGGGCACCCCAACAGGGCAGGGCCAGAGCTGCCCCCCTCCTCTGCACAGAGGGGCTCCGGGGAACTGCGAAGCAGGAAGCGGTGGTGTAATTTTGGAGGAAACTCTCAAAGCCAGAGCCATTAAGGGCCAGAGGGGGGCTGTGTCCAACGTGATAGAAATATAACAGGATAAAAAGTCGCCACGGCAGGTTCCATTCAGAGAGAAACCCAACCCCAAATTTCCTTTCCCTAATCCTGCAGGAGCCTACAGCTGGCCAGAGGGAGGGGGAGAGGGCAAGCCCCCACCCTACCCGCCTGCCCAGAGACGTGGGGGTCCCGATGGGACCTGAGAGAGGCCCTGGGGGAGGTGTCCGGGGGAGGCAGGTGCACCCCAGGGCCTCTATGCCTGCCTCCCCTGCCTCACTGGGCAAGGGGTGACATTCTGAGGGGAGGCCCACCCGCCCCTCACCTACCGTAATCACATTTCCACACCTGAACCTGGGTGGGGGATCCAAACCTCCCTTATGGAGCCCCCCCCCAAGATGATGAGCACCCGAGTGGGCAGACCCACCTTGTGGACACAGAGCAGCGCAGCAGGAGGCAGAATGGGGAGCACGTACCGCGTGAGGCCAGAGGAGAAGCAGAGGAAGGGACACCCCCTGGAGCCCCAGGACTGAGGGGGTGTCAGGAGGCCTCTGCAGGGGGTGCTGCGAATCTGGGACGCTGGTGGGAGAGGACAGGCCCGCTGGGATGGTCCCCAGGGACCTAGCCTGTTGGGGCACGGTGTGCAAGGGCCAAGGTCTCCGCTGCCGGGCCTGTGACTCCCAACAGTGGCTGCAGCTTGGCCGACTCAGGCCTGGGCAGCGGGCCCGGTGCTCCCTGAGCTGCTCCGGTAGCAGCACGGCGGCGGCGGTGAGGGCCTGGCCCGCCAGCCAACAGGAGGGAGCGGAGGGGGCGGGGGAGGAGCACTCCGTCACCCTTCACTGCTCCAGAAATTCAAACCAGACTGGGGGTGGCGGGCCCGGCGGCCCCACTTGAGTCCACTCAGCTCCTCACAGCCGCTGGGCTGGGGGTGGCAGGTGCTCCCTGCCCACTGCAGGCCCTGCTTCTTCCCAGAACACTGGCCTCGCCTTCCACCAGGAGGGACAAAGACACAGGGCTCCCCGTGTGCGCGCCCCAGAGGCAGCTGGAAAGGAGGGGCCAGGCCGGCACCCTGGGCCAGCAGCCGCCTCTGTGGGCCAAACTGGGCTGGAAACACTCTGATCGGCCCCGGCTGTCAGCTCCCTGTCCCCAGCCTGGGGAATGAGCTGCTGGCGGCACCACATGATTCATCACCAGGCCCGAGCCCGCAGGCCAGCCGGCCCCCACCCTGCTCAGCACCTGTGGGCTGCCAGGAAGCACATGTGACCCTGTGGGGGCAAGCACCCACCGACCCCTCCAGGTCAGGAACCAAGCTCGGAGGCGCGGGCTGAGGACACAGACACCCCCATGCTCTCCTGGGGGGGCCACTCTGCCCCAAGGACAAGCCTATGGGATGGGGCCAGCAGGGGTCCCCCACCCCCCAGACTGCACCGGACATAAGCAGCAAGCAACTGGCTGATGTGTCGGCTGGGATTTTTCCGCTCTCGATGAGCCCCTCCCCTCCCCCTCCCCAAAGTGGCTGCAGCTGTCAGGACCGCAGATTGGAACTGCAGGTACGGCGCTGGCCCGCTGCCCACCTCCCTCCCGTGTCTGTCTGCGAGAGAGGAAGCCGGCCCACCTCTGGAATCCTTCACTCTCTCCTCGTTCTGCCTCTCCCACCTGTCCCCTGGGAGCATGGGGTCAGCCGCCCTCGCTCAGGCTCTCTCTTTTCCCTTGCCCCTCTCCGATTACAATGCCGGCAGTGTTCGCTCAGCTCCCCCTGCACGAAGCTCCCGCCTGTCTCTGAGCGCCACTCAGCCGTCCTGAGCCTCGTCCTCCTCGGTGTTTAATCTCTGTCAGTACCGGGCAGGAGGCGGGGCTTGCGTGCCCCAGGCTCACCTGCTGCATCTGCACCCACCAAAGGTTCCAGTAGGATGAGTCCTGATTCACGGACCACAGGGAGGAAGCCAGGTCCTACTTGGCCTCTTCCTGCCTCACAGGCCAAAGCCAGGTGAGGAGCCCCCAGCAGGGGACCAGGCCAGAAGCAGAGGCCATGGACCAGCTGGATGGGCCAGGGTGACTAGGTGGGGAGCTCAGAGCCGCCTTCCCAAACCTCCTCCATCAGACTACCATTTCCATTTGCCGATTCAGGTAGCAGGGCACCTCTGCGGCCGCGGACCCACACACCACCACCTCCATCTGTCCGTCTGCCTCCAAAGTGCTGCCAGCCAGGCCCCCCGGGCCATCACGTGCGCTGGCGCAGGACCCCTCTGAGCCCACTCCTTGGCCCCCCTGCCAATCCCTCCATGGTTGGGGGTAGCAAGTCCACCCTCCATGGGGTCTGTGGGAAGGGGAGTGCGCACCGGAGCTGCCATAGCTCCCAGGCCCTCAGATCACCTGGCCCCCACCCACCCTGGTCAGCCCCAGGGCCAATGGGCGTTCCCACAGAGGGCCCCCTGACTCTTGGCTACCTACAGGCAGGGGCTCCCAGAAACACCTCTGGAATGCTGAGTGCGGGCACAGGCTCACGGCCCCCCTGCGAGGTGGCAGAGACCTGCTCTGAGACCCACGCGTCACACAGCTGCTGCTGCAAGTTGGGCCTGGCCCCAGAGCTCCTCACCGGCCCCCACCCCACCCCCAGTGCTCCAGAATCTCACTCTGCAGGACTCACCTCAGCCCCTGCCTGCGGCCCCGTCCCCAGCCCACTCAGCCGCTCTGCAGTCACTATCCCTCACCCACCTTTCCCACAGAACCTGCCCTGACTACCAGCCGCACCTCCAGCCCCAGGGCAACCCCCCCAGGAGGCCCCTGTCCCAGCACTCTCCCACCCACCTGCCTGGCTGGGTTCCTACTGCCAAGGAAACTGGCTCCACGTGGGCACACAGCAGCAGGCTGGGGCCTCCACCACCCACGTGCCCCAGCAGAGGGGGGACGTGGCTCTGAATCAGCCCCACCTTCACCTGCCAGCTGCCACACTGGGGGGGGGGGCAGCCCTGAGAGACCCTGCTCAGTCCCAGAACGCGCACTACGCCGCTTATAAGGGACAGCTGCTTCCACTGCTGCACCCCCACTCACCGACCGCCACCCTGCCCTCCCCAGGGGGAATCCTCTCTCCCAAGGACGCAGCACCAGGACTGCACGGGGCCGGTGCCCCACGGGCAAGAGGAGGGTGTGCCTCCCGCCCCAAGCGTGGCAGGCCTGGCTCAGAGGTGGAGCCTCGCAGCGGCACCAAGGGGCACTCTGCGGTCACAGGCGTCACACCCACGGTGCCCTGCGGCCACCTGCAAGGCCGTGGGTCAGACCAGTGGGAAGGGACAGACTTGGAGGCTGGCTGCGGGGGTGGAAGGCTGACACGAGCGGGCTGAGCGCCGGGACGCTCTCCACAAACAGCTCGAAACCTGAGCCGACAGGCTCCCGCTGCCAGCAGCGACGCAAGCGCTCTGAGTGCGCGGGCGGCCAGGATGGGCGGGGCGGCGGCCCCGGGAGGAGCGGGCCGCCGCCAGCACTGGAGGCAGCTGCCGGTTCAGTAGCTGGGAGAAGCCATTAACGGCCCTTTGGCGAGAGAGCAGAGGGGATCGCGGGCTCTGGATACAGACAGGCCTGGGCCCGTCCCTGCGGGATCCCAAGTTACAGCAAGGCCAGGGCGCCTCGGAGCCAGCCAGGGCTGCAGCCCTGCCCCCCCACCCCCAGCGGAGGTCTCGCAGGGGATAGGAGGGCCCCACAGTGGACAGAAGGGTGTCAGGCCAGGGGTTCAGGGACTCGGATACGGTGGGGGCGGGGAGAATGCCTCCCAGCCTCTATGGCCAGAGTTCATAGCCACCCCTCACCTCTCACCTAGTGCCAGCCTCAGTTTCTCCCAACCACTTGAAACAAAGAGGGGCCTGAGGCTGCAAAGGCCGCCAGCCCCCTCCCCTCACCCCGCCCCACCTCCCCAGGGTCCGGCGGCTGGATGAGATCACGTCTGTGAGGTGCCGCTGCCGTGGGAGAGGAGTGGGGTGGACACAGCCTGCGGCTGCTCAGGCCCCCCCCACCCCAGGACCCCCACCACACCCAGCAGCACATCCAGGGGACTTGGGCCCCCATGCAGCTTGGGACGTGAATCCGGGGACTGTGGAGGGCAAATGGATGGGAACAGGACTCTGACTAGCCCATGAAGGTAGAATGTCATTCATCAGTCAACATCTGGGGTGTGGGGCTCCCCAAAGCCAGGCCCGGAAGAGGCCAGCAATCAGAGGATCCAGAAGCCCCAGCATCCCCCAGCTCAGGCCTCAGATCCAGACCCAGGGAGCGGGCAGGGCAGGGCCCAGGGGAAAGGAGGCCAGGTGGCACTCCCACCCCACCCTCTGGCCGCCACACCTCAGCGTCCAGGAGCACCAACCCTGTCAGGACACCTCTGCTGCTGGCCTTAAGTGGGGTCCAGACACCACCGGCCACCTCCAAGGACACTGCTGGGAGAAGGGACTGCCCTGACACTAGGGGTGTCCCCAGACTGTGGGCCCTTATAGGCTCCAAAAATGCCACGGCACAGCCACGGGGCACGCCAGCCTCCGAGCCCCACGCTCGGCACCACGTACCCAGTGGGACCACTAGCCGCCAGGGCTCCCGGGCTTCCTCCCCAAAGCCCACCGCACTTTGCTTGGATTGCAGAGACACCCATGATGTCAGGGTGGAAGAAACCGGTGCCCACGTGCCCCCGAGCACCCCAGGCACACGTGCTGCTCAGGGGAGGGAAGCATCTGTCGGGCCTGGCGGAGCTCCTGAAAGATGAGCTCTGCCGCCCCCTCGAGCCGCGGGCCGGCTGTGCTGGCAGAAGCTCGGGAAGGCGGGCACCAGGGCCCCCTCCTGTCACTCAGACATATGGGATAGTCATTGCCAGAGGAAGCGGCCCCCGCAGCCCCCACTGCGGCTCCAGGCCAGGCTGGGCTGGGCCGGGAGGAGCGCCTCCCTGTGGGCAGGCCAGGGCCCCTCCCCCGCCTCTGCACTCCATTTACAACCATCATCGATTTCTCAAAATACCAAATATAAAAAAGTAGCCGACAGGATGTGGCTGCCGACAGCCAGAGCCCCTGGGAGGGGGGAGACAGGCAGGGAGCCGCACCGCGCAGGCCCCCCTTCACCGTGTGCGCCCGCTGCTCCGGCCAGGAAACCAATTTATTTTGTTTTGTCTCTGTTCTCTGAACGCACAGAGACCAGATCGGGCGGGCAGCCAAGGCTCCTGCAGCCGCTGCCAAGAGAGCGCGAGCACGGGGGTGGAGGCCGAGCAGGGTGGGGGCGCGTGCCTCCCCAGGCCCCGGGACAGCCCCTGACAGGCAGCAGGAAGAGCTCTGGAGAACCGCTGTCCCTGCAAGGCCCGCACCAACGCCGCTGTCCTCCTCCACCCCCGCGGCCCGCTGCCCAAGGAGGCACACGCCTGGGTGCACACGGCAGCGCAGGGCCAGAGCCCTGCCCGTGACTGGGACACACCTGGGAGGGGACAGGCAGGAGGAGACAGCCACCTGGGGGCTCAGAGCTCCTCAGCTTCCAGCCCTCCGAAAGCGGCAGAGACAGAGCCGCTGGCCCACACACGGGGCGTCTGGATGCCAGACAGGGCACCCCTAGCCCACCACCATGCTTGTCCCTTTAGACCCTAAACTTGAGGGGGCACCCAGCATTCACTGAGGCCCACACCAGCCCACACCTCGAGGACCCCAGGGAGGGAAGGGACAGAACACCCAGAAGCCACCCACCTCCTGCATGAAGCTGCCCGGTGATGCTGCCCTTGGCACTCAGGTCTATCACCCCGGGGGCCCAGCACAGGCCAGCTGGCATCAGGGAAGCCGGCCCTGCCCCAGCCTCCCTGTGCCCACCGAGAGCATGAGCACAGCCTCCACAGAACACGAGGGACCCCAGCATCAGCCACTGCCCCATGGACACACCCGGGGGCTCGCCGTGTCACATCCACCCCGCCTCCTTCCCGAACGATGACACACACTCCAGCAGACATCTATCCCCAACCCCAATATCACCCTCTGGACCACGAGCGCGGCCCCTCACAGCAGCCTGACTCCTCTCTACCCTGGGCAGCACAGCCCAGCTGGGGAAGGCGCCCCCCCACCCCTCGTGGAAGAGGCAAGCCCAGCCCCACCTCCTCGTCAGAACTGTCCTCCGCGTACTCTTCACAGCCCTGCACTCTCGCCATCGCCGTCCTTGGGGAGGGGGTCCCATTCTGTAGGAGAGAAGGGGACAATGGTTATGTCAAGACACTGATGCCCTCTGACCTCAGGCAGAGCCCACGCCCGCAGTCCCCTGCCCCCTCCTTGATGGTGGGGCTCGGGAAGAACCAACCGTCCCTCCTGCCGATGTTGAGGCCAAAGTTCCCGCCACCCCCAATCTCTAGAGAGCTCCAACATGGCCCTGGGCCTTAAGACAAGACCAGCGACACCCAGGTCTACGTGGGCCTCTTGGGCCCTGCCTGAGGTCCTCTGTCAAGGGCCAGACTCATCACCATGTGCTAGTTCCAAGGAAGGACCCCAGGGAAGGGCTGACACCCGTGCCAGATGGGAACAGGAACAGTCAGCAAGGAAGCCACCAGCTGAGGGCCCAGCCGCCCCCGCAGCCTTTAACGGAAAAACCGGCTGCAGGGCTCCTGGCCCCATAGCTCATACCCAGCTCTGCCAGGCCCAGGAGAGCCTAGGGTCAGGGAGCAAAGTGGGGGTGGCCACTTCGCGGCAGCAAGCAAGGGCAGGGCAGGGGGGTTACCCACACCTGGGCCAGTGCCTCTGGAAGAGGGCATATGGCACCTGCCATCAGCCACTGTCACGGGGTCACAGCCAGGGGCAAGACCCTCTTCCCCAGGAGGCCTCGGTGTCTACGGCAGCTGAGAGCCACATTCAGCCCGGTCGGCCCAGGGCCCAGAGAGGTGCCCCTACCTACAGAATGCCATGAGGACACAGCCCCCAGGCTGACCCCATCCCACCGCGTCAGGGAGTGGGTGCCCCTGAACGTCCGCACCCTAACGTGGAAAACAGATTCTTCCCTCACGGGGTGGGGGGAGTCGGGTGTACCGGAACCGGGGCTGATGGGGAAAACAGCCCTACCTCTCACTCCTGAGCGCGGTCAAGTACTCGGGAGCAGGAACCCCAGAGCGAGGCACCCCCCAGAGCCCCACTCCCCCTGACCGGGCAGGAGCCAAAGGCCTGTGAGGTGGCTCTTCCTCTCGCCTGTTTTTTCCCTCAGTATAAGAAGGGTGGGAGACTAAGTTTTTTCCAGGCCAGGAACAAGGCAGGATTCGGTTTCCACGTCTCCCCCACCCCCGCTCCCCATGCCGCACGCGCTGTGGGAGCCCTGCCCGCTGAAAGTGGGTCAACACAGCCTGATGGGTGCAGGGCGTGGGCGGGGGGCAAGGAGGGCAGCCCCAAGCTATCCTCCGTCCTTGCCCACAGGGAGCCCTACCCGCAGCGGCCACCAGCGGACACACCTGCCTCAGGCCCAGGGCCAGGCAGCAAGTCTCCTCGGCAAGCGCCCGGACGCCAGGCCAGGGCCGGCAGGTCCACGGTGCCCACAGCACCAGCCCGCCTGACGCACTCCACCAGCACTGGACTCCGGAGAATCCCACACCACCTGCACCTCAGGCCACGGTCACGGACCCTCGTCCTCCAGTACGCCCCACATTGCCCTGTGCTGGGTGTGGCCGGCCCCTGGGGACAGCGTGCACGCGCAGGTGCAGGGAGCCACAGACAGGCCGGTCCCCCCCGCCCCCCCGCGGTGGGGCTGCCCGTTCCCACAAAGAGCTGGCCCCCCAGCCCTCCTTGGTCTCCCTCCAGAAGTGCTGCTGCAGGGGACAGGGTGGCCGCCAGGGGGCAGCAGAGCACAGGCAAGGCCCGGCTCCAGGAACCAGGGGAGGCTCCGGGAGCGGCCTACCGTGTGGACACACCTGGCCGAGGCTGGTACTGGGCATTTGGAGAGCGGGAAACTGAAGCAGAACGTGAAACACACAAGGGGAACACGCTCTTGTTTCTCTGCCCACCCCTAAGACCGTAATACACCACGAGGACCACAGCAGGGCCCCTGGGGGTTCCGACTGCCTCAATGGCATCTTACCAACTGCCACAGACCCTCTCTGGTCGCCAGCATCAGACCCAGCCCAGCCACAGCCCACTGCCACCGCCACCTGCCACGTGACGGCACGGCTCCTCCAGCTCCTCATGCAAGCGGGACCCCGACAGCCCCCACGGTGGCTCAGATGAGGGCAGCCAGGCTGAACCCTGGCTCCCCGCACGGCTTTCCTGTGGGGTCTGTGAGAGACTCAGAAGGCACAAGGGGAACAGCAGCCACCATACCCGGAAGGTCCACGGGAGGTGCACTGGGCTTGTGTGCGGCCAGGACACCTGGGAGCAAGGTCAGATCCAGACTGCAGCTAGTAACACGAGTTCTCAGGGAGCCGGCGCGGGCACGAAGGAGCGTCCACGCACAGACCGGCTGTGGCGCCACTAAGCCTCCTCGGGGAGCCGGGCGCAGAAGGACCAGTATGGCGAGCTCCGCACTTGCGGCTCCTCTGACGAGGGATGCGGGCTGATACCCAGCAGACACACAGATTGTAAAGATCATACACCACCGGGGCCTGAAAAGGCCAGAGACACAAAATGAACCCCCCTTCATTTCTGAGGGAAAAGGCAGGGGACTCAGAGGAGGGCCAGGGTTGTTCCCAGAAGCAGGAGCCCGCCCTGCACAAGGAACAGCTGCTTCTGCCCAGCCGATTTCAGGAACACCAGACACTACTCTGTGCTCCCTGCTTCCCCACTGACAACAGATGAGTTTACTGGGACTCGATGCCACCCCAGCAAATGGCTGTGTGGGGACGAGGCCAAGGACCAGCACCAGCACCAGCTCCGGGCCTCATTCAGACGAGCCCCTCGGGCTGGGCGTGGCCATAGGATAAGGTTGGGGGGGCGTTTTATACACAGTGGAAGAATGCTGCTGTTTCTTTTTTTTTTTTTAAGATTTCTTTATTTGGGGGCACCTGGGTGGTTCAGTCTGTTAAGCATCTGCTTTCAGCTCAGGTCATGACCCCAGGGTCCTGGGATTGAGCCTCGCATTGGGCCCCCTGCTCAGCGGGGAGTCTGCTTCTCCCTCTCCCCCACTCATGCTCTCTCTCTTGCTCTGAGCAGGAAGCTGGACACAGGGCCCCATCCCAGGACCCTAACATCATTACCTGAGCCGGAGGCAGATGCTTCATCGGCTGAGTCACCCAGGCGCCCCGGGGAAGAGTCTTAAGCAGAGTCCTAGCTGAGTGCGGAGCCCAACATGGGGCTCCATCTCACGACCCTGAGATCACGACCTGAGCCAAAATCGAGAGTCAGACACTTAAGCAACTGAGCCACTGGGGTGCCCCATACTGTGCCACTGCTGTTTCAAACCATGGCTGCAAATCTTTGACTTTCCTCCCATTGAGGGCAGAGGCTATATGGTTTCCTCCCTAAATCTGTCCAAGGAAAGCAGCCCAGACCGACAACGTGTGAACTCTGAGTCTAGACCATAAAGGTCTTGCAGCTGTGACCTTGGAGCCCTGAGCCCTTTGGGTGAGGATGTGCCCAGCTAGTGCCAGCCATTCAGGTTCCCCCAGCTCAGACATACAAGTGAAGAGACCCCAGCTGTTCTTCCTTAGAACCCTCACCTGAGCCCCAAAACACCAGGTGTGATGAGTGATGACTGTCCTAGAGCAGAACACAGCAGAACCCTGGAGGGGCACAGGAAAAGCTGATGTGCTCTGAGTGTGCAGCCTAATTCTCGGGGGGAAAGCTGAAGGAGGCTGTGGGTTACCCCCAACCCCACTGACCACGTCACTCCAGACATGACACCACCTCACCCTGCCTGCACTCTGATCCCCAAAAATTAGAGTGCCCTAAAATGGCTGTCTGATGCTCAAGGCGTGGGATGGGTCATGGAGCAGCTGCCTGCCTGCCTGCCCCACGGGGGCAATCCCACTCCGGCCGCTGGCCCACCTCCTCGGCTCTCTGGCTGGTGTCCAGCCACTTCCCAGCTGAGGTGAGCTCCATTAACCAGCTGGTGAGACTCACTGGGGATGCCCCCTTGCAGCCCCCCACAAGCCATAACGCCGACATCGTGCTACACCAGCGCCCACGCCTGGACCCCAGCACGGGCAGCACCGCCATGGCCTGGGCCCAAGACTCACACAGTGCCCTGCACGGCCTCCTGGCAGTCCCTCCACCCGCACCCCCAGAGCCATGCTGAGACCCAGGAAGGCCCCTTCCGCCCACGGGTCTGCAGTACCAATGGGCAGAACTCTTCTTAAGATACCTGGAAAATACTCCTCACACACAGGGTATCGTTACTACATCAGCAGTTACGTTCTTGAACATGGCGAGCAATCTAATGAACAACAACGGGAACTTTTGAACAAAAGAAAATGAAATAGGAAAAAACACCTATAAGAAGGACCGACATAAACATAACCAGTGGAAACAATTGATCTACGCAAGCACAAAGGGGTGAAAATGGCTTTAGGCACAGAAGTCCGCTCAACACGAGTAACCTAGGAGAAGCATAAAGACGTCGCCTTTCCCAGGGCACCGCACAGGGCTCCTTCGGAGGACGCGGGGAAGTGAGGACCCTCCTGCCCACTGAGAGGCCCTGGTGAGTGGGAGGCACAGGTGGGACAGGGGTGGGTGTGCTGGGACAGGGGGAGCCTAAGGAGATTCCCCTTTAAGGTCAATTCTCTCCCCTCCGCTGCCTGAGGGTGGAGGCAGGAGGGGCGCCGGCAGCCCCGAGGAGGGTGAAGCAGCCTGAGGCACCGAGGAGAGGAGCTGACACAGGGCACACAGGGGACACGTGGCATGCAGGGGACATGCAGCACCGGGCTCCTCTCCTGCCTCCTTTCGGGAGGCATGTGCAGAGTGCTCTCGGGCTGGGGCAGAGCAGGAGGGGCAGGAGCTGTGGAGTGTGCCCCAGGAGACCAGCCTGGTGGACAGGGACTCAGGTCAACAAGGTCATGGAGCACCAGGACAAGCGAGCAGGCAGCCAGTCCTGAGGGGACCCAGAGACAGGGGTGGGTGCTCTGAGTGGAGGCAAAGGGAGCGAGCAGACACGGGGAGAAGACGTTATTCCAGCGGAGAAGCACAAGCAATGCCCGCACCCAAAACTACACGCATCCAAAGAAACAAGCAAATGTGCCCACTGCGGCCGGCTGAGGCCGTGGACCTCCCCGCACCGCACTGAGCCCCCAGACAAGACCTCCGCGGAGGAAGATGGGGACCCCACAGCCCCACCCTCCTGAGCACCTACCAGCCCCCCAAATACACGGTGCTCTTCCTCCTCTGAGCTCCTCCAGCCCTGCCAGCACCCTGACTGTCCGTCAGCCCCCTCCGTCCCCGACTCCCAGAACCTGTGAGAACATGAGTTACTGTCCCGCCGCTAAGCGGGGGCTACTCAGTTACACGGCAACAGGGAAGGGGCACAAGGAGAGACTAAACAGTGCCTGGCCCCGCAGACGGGAGCCCTCAGCCCGGCAGAATGGCAAGGACCCGGTGGTCCTGACCCCCCACATGCGGGCCCGGCAAATGCGCAGCTGCCCCAGCCGAGGGAAGCAGACCGGAGCGACTCCTGAGACCAGGGGAAGGAAACGGAGGGTCAAGGAACAAGGGGGTTAGGAGGGAGTTCTAGGACAAGAGATTAAAAAGAAAAGAACTAACGGAGACAGCTATTCCTTCCCCATAAGGACCTGCCAGCCCCCTGAGAGAGGGCTTGGGGGCATTTCCCGGGGTCCACTCCAGCCTTGGGCTAGAGCCCCCAGGAGTGGGGAGCAGGGCTCCGGGAGGGGGCTGCAGGCCCACCTGGGCAGAGAGGCCCAAGTTCAGAAGCGGCACACGCCAAGGGTCCACGTGGCCTTCTCAGACCCACTAGAAGAGGAATGAAGTATAGCCTAGGGGGCCTGACCTTCGAGACATGACAGCAACGAAAACTTTGCGTTTTGGGTGTTCTCAATACAGCTCAGTCCTCACAGAAACGCAGGAAAAGATGCCCTTTTTCTAATGTAAGAAAATTTAAATCATAAAGCAACAAGAGACCACATTTTCCATGTGTCACAGTAGAAAAACAAAGACTTTTAACCACACACGGTCTTGGAGGGCACAGGAAGCAGGTGTCTAACGCAGCTGTCCAAAGTGCAAAGCGGCACTTTCCTTCCACTAAAAACGCACTGGCCTTTGACCCAGAGATGCTCCTCAGAACACATCCCAAGAACCGCTTACATGTGGGAACGAGCCTCCACTAGGGGATTACGGCAGCACTGCCCACCTGCCAGGATGGTCAGGCCACCTGTGGCCCACGCGCACTGCAGACACCAAGTGGCGAGGACAGCCCTCGGAGCCAGAGGGAAACGCAGAAGACAGCAGTAGGAAGCAGTCAGGCACGGCACTCGGGAGCCTGGATGGCAGAGAACACCCTAGAAAGACCCAGGCACAGTCCTCATCCTCACACGGGGGCAGGCGGCAGGAAAGAGTGGGAGGGACGGCCCTAAGTGATCACTCTGCTGTGTCCTGCGATGCCTGTCATGTAATCCTACACAACCCTTAAAAAGAAAGTGGACATGTCTGAATCCCCTCCAAAGACACAAGAGGAAGTGGACAGGGAGGAGCTCATATACAGTGGTGCCCAGGGCAGACTGGCACCAAAGCGGGCCATGTCTCCCCAGGGCAACGCTGAGCACCTGGGCCACGTAACTACATCTCTCCCCAAGGCAAAGGAAGGTGGAGACTCAGGGCAGTCCCCCCAGGACGTGCCAGTGATCCCTTGGCCATCCATTCTCATCCCTGGATGGTTTCAGCAGGATAGTCGTGGCCAGTCTGGGATGGCCAGACACACCTGGAACCCATGACTTGTGGGGCAGGGTCCCGACAATGACCTCTCAGCCCCATTCCTCCCAGAACAGGAAGGCAAACCCACCAGCTCCCTCTGTGGAGGTCACTCAGCTGATCGGAATGCCTGGCCCAGGTGCATCCCACTCCAGTCTGCAGAGCTTGACTGCGAGTAGCACCTCTTCCTGCTGGCCTGTCTCAGGCTGTGTGTCCCTGCCATCAGCACACAGCCCCACAAGGAGGCGGGGTGCCCTTCAGGCACGTGCAGCGGAGTGGTCAGGAGTGGGGTGGTGGCCCGCCCACCCCTGGAAGTGGTGGAAGCCTTGACATGGGTTAAGAGGGGACAGAATGGGGAAGAAATAGCAACAGGAACATACAGTGGAAGAGAAGTTAGGGGAAAGCCCCATAGTGTGGTGGCCGTCAGCAGCCTGGTTAGAACCAGGTCCCAGAAAGCAGGCACAGGAGTGGGAGGAAGAGTAGCAGGGCATTTTCTGTGGCCACAGAAGCCAAAGTGGGTCCCCAGGAAATCATTACTTCCACTTGCAGAAGCAGCTCACCACATAGCCGGCTGCGGCCAGGAGCCAAAGAACTCTGGGGGCTTTCCGTTACAGAGCTGGGACAGCTGGGGAAGACAGGAGCACAAGCACTGCCGGCATGGGGCCACGGGACCGACGGCAGCAGGGAGACACTAGTTCTAGAAGCTGCTCAATGGAGGGGGTCTTGGGTTGCTGACCCACCCCGGTGGCAGGACATCTTTACAGAAGTCTCCGTGCAGAAGAACACACTGGAAGTGGTGATGGCTGCTGGCTCGGTTTCCAGCTATGAGGCTGCACGCTAGAAACAGGGCTCAAACCACCCAAAGAGTGAGTGTGAGCAGAAGACATGGAGGGGGGAGCCAGCTCAACCAAATGGAGGGGTGTAGATGGCTTTTGAGGAGCACGTGGAAAAAGGAGAGATGGGGAGATTTCCTCTAAGGACTGAGAACACCCCCTCACATACTTCAACCCTTTCTCTTGGCCTAGAGAAATTCGAACCTAGTAAAACGACAATCGTGCTTTAGAACAGAAAATACTCCAACAGAGGCCACCTGTACCCCTCAATTAAAGCACCAAAAAGCCAGAGACATGAACACCCAACCAGGGCAGGATCCCGCAGTGGCAGCCCGGGGTGGTATGTGGAACTCAGAACCCCTCACGACTGGTGGGGCTCATATCCAGGATGACCCACAGGAGACAGAGATGGTCCTCAGAGCCTGGGTGTGAAATGGGAGGAGCCAAGGGAGTGGCACACCGACGCTGCCCCAGCACAGCACACACCAACGGGCCCTGGTCCTGGCTTCAAGCAGGAGCGCAATCGGGCTGCTGTGGAGCCAGGGGCAGCCTCACCTCCCTCTGAGGACTGCCCCCATCCAGGTGGCCAGAGCCAGCTTCCCTGGACTGAAGGCTGCCCCCTCCTTCTGGAGAAGGGAGGGCTTCAGTCCCTGCTGAATGGACCAGCAAGCAGACCAGAAAAGGTGGCCCTACAGAGAACACGAAGCTTGGCTGGCACAGACACCTGGGGGAGAACCCAGAGGAGGAGCACATGCCCAGGGGCTCAGAGGGACCGAGCGTGGCCACACCTACAATGAGAGCCCCTCCCACCAGATTCCGCTCCACAGCCTCTTGAAATACTTGCACGCGTTACCTAGTTTAGAGAATTTAAGTAGGAATTTTTTAAGGGGGGAGGGGCAGAGGGCGAGGGCGAGCATCTTAGGCAGGCTCCACACCCAGCACAGAGCCCCAAGCCGGGCTTGATCTCATGACCCTGAGATCACGACCTGAGCCAAAATCAAGAGACGGATGCTTAACCAACAGAGACACCCAGGCACCCCAAATAGAAAATTTTTATTTAAAAAGTTATTTAAACTTTTTTTAAGTAGGCTCCACACCCAACACAGGGCTTGAACTCATGACCCAGAGATCAAGAGTCACATGCTCTACCTGCCAAGTCAGCCAGGTGCCCCAAAAGTTATTTAATTTTTTAAAATTATTTTTAGGGGCACCTGGGTGGCTCGGTTGGTTGAGCATCTGACTCGAATTCAGCTCAGGTCATGACCTCAGGGTCTGGGATCCAGCCCCTTATCGGGCTCCACACTCAGCAGGGAGTCTGCTTAAGACTCTCTGCCCCTCCCGCTCGTGTGCAGTAGACACGCGCGCTCTCTCTCCAAATGTAAAAAAATTAACTGAAAATTTATTTTTAAAATTTTATTCATAAAAAAGGATAAAAACCCCTTTTTAAAATAAAAAGTTAGGGGCGCCTGGGTGGCTCAGTATTAAGTGTCTGACTCTTGATCTTGGTTCAAGTCTTGATCTCACAGTGGTAAGTTTGAGCCCTGTGTTGGGCTCCATGTTGGGTGTGGAGCCTACTTTTATTTATTTAAAGGTTTTATTTATTTATTTATTTATGAGAGAAAGAGAGAGGGCATGCACGAGCATAAGCAGAAGGAGAAGCAGTCTCCCTGCTGAGCAAGGAGCCCCACGAGGGACTCGATTCCAGGACCCTGGGATCATGACCTGAGCCAAAGGCAGACGCTTAACGACTGAGCCACCCAGGCGCCCCGTGGAGCCTACTTTAAAAAATAATCAAATAAATACTTAAGCGTCTGGATCCTTAACTGTAAAAGAAGAAATGAGGTAGAAAGATGATTATCAGCGGTGGTCACCAACTGCAGCATGGGGCATAAGGAACTTCCACTCTACCGAGCACTGCTGATGAAAGATGTAATTTTTATCAAGGAAGGTATATTTTATAATTTTATAAAGTTAAAAAAGAGGAAAAACAGCTGCCTATCATCCTTCAAACCACGCCAATACAGGTTGCACGCCATTTCTCTGTGCACACCGGCATGGTGACTAAAGCTTGAATGGATAACGGTTTAAATCTGGGGCGCCTGGCTGGCTCGGTAGGTTGTCTGCCTCTGGCTCAGGTCATGATCCCAGGGTCCTGGGATCGCCACCCGCGTTGGGCTCCCTGCTCAGTGGGGGGAGTCTGCTTCTCCCTCTGCTCCTACCCCCTGCTCATTCTCTCTCTCTCTTTCAAATAAATAATCTTAAAAAAAAGAAAAAAGGTCTAAATCTGACTTTAAATCCTTTCTTCCTAGGAAACAGACCAAACAAGCATGGCTTTTTGGTTTCTATTATGGGAGTAGATTTCTGTATGATTCAAGGTCATAACCTTCAGAACACCAGAACCGTCGGAAATACAAATACTTATAAGCTACTTTCTAAAACATTCCAAAGAGCATGGGGCGCCTGGGTGGCTCAGTCGTTAAGTGTCTGCCTTCGGCTCAGGGCGTGATCCCAGAGTCCCGGGATCGAGCCCCACATCGGGCTCCTCCGCTGGGAGCCTGCTTCTTCCTCTCCCACTCCCCCTGCCTGTGTTCCCTCTCTCGCTGGCTGTCTCTCTCTCTCTGTCAAATAAAAAAATAAATAATCTTTTTAAAAAAATAAATAAATAAAACATTCCAAAGAGCAAATATTGTATTTTAGTTAAATTAAGTCTTTCTTTCGTTTTTCTCACTTAAGACCAGAGGGAAGTGCACCCTTCCCCATCATCACAGAGACAGGTACAAGGCCAAAGTCTCAACCAACAAGGCTCCCTGGAATCAGGCTCACATGTTCGGGTGGCTCCTTCCTGTGTGTCCTATGAGCTCCCCCCCAGGCAGAACCTTGCACATGAATCCCCACCTCAGGCTTTGCCCCCAGGAAACCCAGCCTACAACTGAAAGTGGGCTGAGTTCCACGGAGAGTTGACATCAGAGTCACCTGAAGAGGAGGCCCAGGCACATTTGGGGCCCTAAGAACAGGGCACATAGCTGTGGTTGAAAAGCAACCCCCAAGACCTCAGAGCACTCCAACTCTCGCCAATTGTTCCTCTTGGCCCCAAATGTCCCCACAGGTGCATCGGAGGACGGATGTGGGCCTTGGGATTCCCAAGGAAACTTGGGAGAAAGCAGTGTGGGGTCAGCCCCCCAGAGAGCCTAAGGCCTGGCGGTGACTTTCTGTCCTGGCCACCTTCATCTAGAGAGGAGAACCCACTGGCAGGCCACTCGCTCACCCACCTGCACCTGCTGCTCAGTGGTCTTCTCCGTCTCGCCATGGCCCTCGTCACTGCTGACCCCATCCTCTTCCTTGGGGGGGTCATCCTCACTACTGTCGCTGCCGGAATCTTCCAGGCCTGAGAACACACTCTCCTCGCTTTCAGACAGGCCAGAACTGCTGCCATCCTGGAGGCTGGGAGCAGGAGCACAGGCAAGAGAGGACTGCAAGGAGCACAGGGTTGATGACAGCCAGACTCCCAGGTCACCCACCACCCGCCAGGCACCCTGCTGACCCAGGCTGGCTCTGTGTGGCCAGCCTCCAAGGCCATAGCCCTCAGGTCACAAGCCTCTCCCTCCACCAAAACCATCCACCCAACCCAGGTGGAACTTTCCTCACAGTCTACCTCCACTGACAGCATAGCCACATGCCCTTGGAAGGGACATTTAATTTCTTGCATCTCACAAGGGAAGGACTTTACAAGGACAACATCTCTTTCTTAAGAGTTCAGCTCCCACACTTCCAATCCAGGCTCTCCATCCTCCACACTCCACGCTGGCAAACTCCAGAGCTATGAGGGCACTGGGGCAGAGGCTGGAGCCCGTGGAGGAACAGGACCCTGGAAGGGCTTTTCTCTCTGAAAGAGAAGCCTCTGTATCCAGCTAGACTGAGACCAACAGTTGATCAGTAAATTGTAAAGGTGGGTTGCACAGTGACAAAAATGATACAAGTTTAACTTAAAAATAAGTATATACCTACCCACTCATCCTGTCCTCGGGTAGGGCCCCAGCTTTTTCTGAGCAAAACCCTACTTACCAGACACCACCTCACCCCTAACTCTACAGGACACAATGCACAGTGGGTGAACCCCGTCATTGCCTTTTAAAAACGAACAAGAAATTGTCGACTTCTAGGAAACATCTGAGTACAGAATCCTGGATTTCACTGTCTCTCAAGAGTTTACAACTCTCTCACCTAACTGGGCAGCCTGCACGTAACGCCCAGAGCGTTTGACCGGCAGGCGAGCAGCATGGAGTGTGTCCCGAAGAGAAGGGGAGTCCTCCAGGACTGCTGCTAGGATTTCTACAGCCCAGGCGGATTGACATCCACAGCCGGCGTGGCCATGCGTCCACTTAAACACGTGTGCAAGGCAGTCATGGGTTCTCTCCATCACCTATGTCCCTTCAGTTACAGAACAGGCCTGACGTGCCAGCAGCGCGTAAATACTGACTGGGGGCGCGGGCGCAGCTCTGCGCGGTACGAAGACGCACAATCCTAAGGGTTTCAGGGCCGCCGCACAGGATGCCGCCTCCCCTGCCCGTCTCGCCCGACGCCGCCCCCTCCAGCCGCCCCCTGCGCAGGGGTGCTCCCTGCCAAGGCCGCAGAGGACAGGCGACCCTTCTTCCTCACATTCCCAGGCCCGCCGCGCGCTGGGCGGCCTCGCGGTGGGCGGACGAGCCACCACGTGCGGCCCCGGGCCCCGCCGCCCGACACCGCCGCTCCGACCCGCTCCCGCTGTCACCTCCTCTGGCTCCCGCTCCGGCTCCGGCCCCCGCGGCCGCTTCCCAGGCCGTGCCCCCGTCGCCGCCGCACGCCCTACGCCCTGCGCGCCCGCCATGCTACCCGGCCGGTCCCGACCCGCGGCGCCACTTCCGGCAGCGCACGCCGCGTGGGAATGGGGGCGGGGCCTGCGGGGTCAGGGGGCGCGGCCGGTCACGCCCCTCCCGGCCCGATTGGTGGGGCGGGGCCAGTATGCGCAGGCGCGCGGCGGCAGAGGCGCGGGAGGCGGGGCGCGGCGGGAGGGGGCGGGCCGGGGCCGGCGTGCGCGCGCCGGGGTGACGCGGGCGGGCGGCGCCGGCGGGAGCGC
>NW_024427107.1:80269937-80288089 GCF_017311325.1 Ursus maritimus
GGGCGGCGCCGGCGGGAGCGCGCCCGTCGCAAGATGGCTGCGGCCATGCTAGGCCGCGGGGCCGTGTGTGCGCAGCGGGCGGCGGCGGTGGCTCTGCCCCGGCAGCAGTCGCTTCGGCGGCGCTAGCCCGGCCCTCGGCCCCATTTCGAGGTGGTCACCTCCGCCTCTCCCCGCCTAGCCCGGTATGGATCTGCCCGTGGGCCCCGGCGCGGCGGGGCCCAGCAACGTCCCGGCCTTCCTGACCAAGCTGTGGACCCTCGTGAGCGACCCGGACACCGACGCGCTTATCTGCTGGAGCCCGGTGAGGGGCTGGGGCCAGTCCCCGTGAGGGGTGGGATGTGGAGGCAGGAGCTGAGGCTCAGGGTTCGCAGGAAAAGCGTGCGGGGCTCGCTCTTGTTGGCTCCTGCCACGCCAAGTGTCCCTGGGCTGGGAAGGAAGGGCCTCTCCTTTGGTCTTTCGCTAACTGTTGGACAATCGCGGAAGTGTGTCGGTCCTTAGAGCAGTACCCAGTCTCGCTGGCGATCATTATGCCCAGGTGACCCTCTGTATCTTCTCAGATGAGTTACCAGGGTGGTGTGGTCGGCAGCTATTCGGGGAAAATTAGGACGTGGCGCGTGAATTGGAGGGCGTTGCTCTAGTGCAAAGGGGAAAGGAACGAAAACAGAAAGTAAAACGTCATAAAGTTCAGGTTGATCTCGAACCCATGCCCAGAGATACTAGAGCTGAGCTTCCCCAGAGCAGCTTTGTTTTTCATTCCTCACAGGGCGTCTTTATTGAAGTCCCTGTCTTCAGTTGCCTGGCAGCAGGCTTGTTTACAAGGTTTGACCCTGCAAGACCGGACAGCTCCGGTTTTGCCGAGGTAAATCGGAGAGTGTGTCTGGAGTTGAAGATGGGAATCTGCTGTTCCCATCCTGTTATGTGGTGTCTGGGGAAGGCCAAAGTCATACCCCAGGGCTAGCAAATGGGTGACTTGAAGAAAGGCCACCCTGGTCCTGCAGAGCCTGTGGGTGTCTCCAAATATGCTTGACCTTTTGAGGGCCAAAACTCTTGGGTTTCTCAGATTTTTCTAAGCACTTCCCTTTCATGCTCTTAAGCCGTTAGGAATGAAGAAATGTTTAGGTTGAAGTTAACTCTTGGGTTGTCTGTTTGCCCAAGCGCTGCTCTGTCTGAAGACTGGGAGTAAAGAGACTAGGTATCATGCAGCGGTCTTAATGGAGACACTTGTGTTGGTTTCAGTGACTTGCATGTGTGGGCATCTCCATTCCTCAGTGCAGTACCTGTTTTCTCTGATGACAGGCAAGGGCCCTGAAGAGGAGAAGCATGCTTTCCCACATGCTGCCATGTTACCGCCATCCCTCTTTCCAGACCTCGAATTTTTCTGACCAAAGGAAGTGACCCCACATTTCTGTCTTCCTTTATCTTTCTTCTTCCTCTTTTTCCTTCCCCTAACTTCCAGGAAACACTCTTAACCCAATCGGGGAGGGGCATCAGAGATGCCCTGGGTTATTCCGAGCCTAATCCTGCTAGGGTGATCCATCCCACCTGCTAGGGTGCCCCTTAATCTGCTTGTTTTTTCTGCTTAAAGATTGTGAGGCATGTGGGTGAAGTGTCACCAGCTTACTCTCCAGGACACACAGCCTGTGTTGTGTTCTGGGCAAGTCCTCTGAACAGGAATGGTCAGGCCTGTGACAGCCTTCACT
Source organism: Ursus maritimus (assembly GCF_017311325.1). Taxonomy (NCBI): domain Eukaryota; kingdom Metazoa; phylum Chordata; class Mammalia; order Carnivora; family Ursidae; genus Ursus; species Ursus maritimus. The sequence goes on from NW_024427107.1 coordinate 80,271,638, forward strand.
TACAGTGGCTACCCATGAACCCTGTTGGCATGGGGTGGGGGGCAAGAATCGGGTAAGGGAAAAAGGGGATGGGGAGCCGGCTGGAGCATGAGTATTTGATCCTTCCTGGTCTATATGCAGGTCAAGTAGGACATAGTGGTAGGGGCTGACACTAACAATGAATACAGAAACCAAACAGTAGCTCAGCAGTGGAGGGAAACCCTTTCCAGGCTGGGCAGGGGCCTGCAGAGCTGCCCGGCTCAGAGGTAGGAGATGGTCCTGTACCTGTGGTCTCTACCAAAAAAGTCCACACAGGGTCTTCTGCAGACTTATGGCCCAGAGTCTGGCTCTCAGAGGTCTTGGAAAGCTCCATGTCTTTGTTTTTGGTGTCTTCCCCTTTGTGTTGGAAGTTTTCTCACACTTCTGTCAAGAGAAACTCACCACGTTTGACCTAGGGAACAAGGGGCAGTCAGAGGTATGGTGGCTGACTCTCAAGGCTGAGTAAAGTGGGGGAAGGGGTCCAGCCCCAGAAGTCCTCTGGCCAGTGGGTCTGGGTCCGGACAGCGTTGAGCTTCCTCTACCCAGCCTGAGGGACAGACCACAGGTCACTGCCCCAGAGAGCTGTGTTGGCTTACCCTCAAGTCCTCTACAGTTAAAGATTCACTGGGCGTGGCATCTCAGCTGGATAAGCAGGGTCTTTAGAGATGCAGCTGCCCCCCCCAGACAGGTCTTGCAGGACCCTGCAGCTCCCGCTGCGGGGAGGGAACTTGGCCACCACGAGCACAGCCGAAGGGTGTGCCACAGCTTGCCTGACCTACGGCCTGTACCTCCCACGCCCACTAGGACTGTACATGAATCAGGCCTATCTAGCCTGGGGATTAGGACCAGGTGAGGCCGGGAGGTGCCTGATGGCACAATTTAAGAAGGCACTTATTTTTAAGGCCACTTGGAGGCCAGGGCCTGGAGGGAGGGGGCTCCTTAAATTTTGGCCTTTGGCACCTCTCTGACCCCACCCTCGTCCCAGCCTGATCAGTGCAGTTCTCTTTTCTTTGGGAGCAGAAATGAATCTAATAGGACTGTGTGGAGCAGACACCTAGGAACTGGAGGTCACCAAGGCCGGGGCCCGTCCCAGGTGGCCCTCGTGAGTGCCAGTGGTCAGAGGGTCACTGTGGAGGGGCTGGGTCTCAGGATGGAGAGTCGGGGGCACAGCATTTCCTACAGTTAGGTCATCAGCTGGCCGGGAGACCACTCGAATTGCCCTGGTTGCACCTGTACACTCAGAGCTGGCTGTGGACCATTTCCAGAGCCCCCATGACAGGCAGGGATACTCCTCCCCGCCGACACTGAGAGCCAGGTGAGCCCCCCTCTCCAAGCCTGCTGAGCTTGTTCTCAGACAGCAGGCAGGACCCAGCAGGCCCTCTGGATCCTGCCCTTAGGGATCTGCCAGTTGAGCTAAAATGCGGAAGGAGCACCACAGGTTATCACTCCCCAGTGGCAGGCTGGGCGGCGTGCTACAGGTCCTGGAGGCTCCGACGGCTGCAGCTGCCACACGGTAGCCCAGCCGCGCTTACTCAGACCTTACCTGCAGCATGAGGCTGAGCCATGTGTATCAGTTCTCCTCCATCCATGGCCATGCAAGGAGGTGACAGCTGAGTCCCAAAGACATCAGGAAACTTAACCAAGAAAGCTGGAGATTGGTTAAACCAGACCTGAATCCACTGTCTTTCTGAGGATGACCAGCTGTTGCTCCCTGACTGCCTTTGCCAGGCACTCCATATTTCCTTGTGGCAGCAGGAGACCCCCACCCATGCCCACAGGGTCAAGACACTGGCCCTACCTGCTTTCTTAGTTAGACTCTAGTCACACTGGGACTAACCAACACTGCGGGTGTTCCGTCAGGATCGTATTTTGGATTTTTACATGAGTCCCCCTCACCCCTTCAGTAGAGATATACACATACACAGACGGACGGACGAGACTGGCAGAGACCTGTAAACAACAGACTCTACGCTGTGGCCTCCCGCCACCCCCCAGGGGGTGAGGTGAGGAGGGGCCCGGGACACATGGGTCTCGGAAGGGGGCTGGAGGTCTGGGCCATGATGGCCGGCTAGAGGGAAGGCAGATGTCCAGAGCATAGCCATGCGCACCTGACTCCACAGGACCTGTGTGTGCTCAGAAGTCTTTATTTGAGGACCTGGAAGGGGGCAGTGGGACGGACCCACTCTGGAATGTGCGAAGAGCTCCCATCGGGTATCACATGGGGACTAAGCCAGAGTCCTCACACTCCATAGGCCCTGGAGCCTGCAGTTCTGGCTGCAAGCCTCCCTCCCCCTCCCTCTCAGGAGCGGGGAGCTGTCTCACAGGCGGGAGAGGAGGAAGGACAGGCCCCAAATGTTTCCCAGTCCTGGCAGCACAGCAGCTGCCACCACAGACCCCTCCCTTCTTGACCCTGGAAGCTACAGAGTGAGCAGAGTCACCAGCCTGCATATGTTCCCTGGCCTGAGATCCAAGTGCAGGGCACCTGTGTCCAGAGACAAGGAGGGTTGTGTTGGTGCCCGTGGTGCAGGAACTCACTAAAGCTAACTCAAGCAGAAAGAAGAACAGGACATAACGGTGCAAATGGTCTCACACTCAGATAAGGACAACACTAGGGTGGGGGAGGAGGACCTACGTGACCCTCCCTTTCTCGACCAGCCTCACACCTCCTGTCATCTCACTCTGCACCTGGGTTTCTCTGCTTCTGTGGCCACATGGCTCCAGCCACACACCTGCTGCTGCTAATGCCCGTGATCCTGGACCCCAGAGAGTGGTCAGCCAGCCACATTCAGGAGACCAGAGCACATCACACCAGACTAGTCTTTGGATTGACATTTGGGGGACTAAAGTGTTCTGGGCAAATAGTGCAGGTGGTCCCCCTTGTGGAATACAGTGGTTATTAACCCTTTGGGGTCATGGAGCCCTTTGAGAAATACTTAAAGACAGAAACTCTCTCTATAAAAACATACATGCCTGCAGAATTTTGGATTCATTTTAGGTTGTTCCTAGTGCCATCAAAAATAAGGGCAGAGGCTCTAAATTTACAGTCAGACTTGGCAGTTACTAAGAAGTGCATCTCAGGGTACCTGGCTGGCTCAGTGGGTAGAGTGTGCAACTCTTGGTCTCGACGCTGTGAGTTCAAGCCCCACACTGGGTGTAGAGTTTACTTAAAGAAAAGAAGAAGAAAGGAAGGAAGGAAAGAAAAGAAAAAACAAAGAAGTGTGTCTCAGGGTTAGGGAATTGCTCACCAGCCAGCAGCTGGACACTCACTTCTCCCTGCTGCTTCCGTCTTTCTGGTCACAGGCTTTGATTACACGGAAAGAAAAGCTAAGACCACCTCCAGGAATTCCCCAGAGGCAGCAGAGAAGGAGGGGTCTTGAACTATGAGGCAGGGAGATGGAACACTGTGTTCTGTGATGGATTCACCAGGAAACCTTTGAAACTCCTGATGGCCCTTAAGGTCGGGTTTGTAGGACGTATTCAGTGTGGGCTTAACCATTGAACAGTGTTCAGGATTGGAAAACAGGAAGGGCAGGTAAGCCACACAGGTGCCCAGGCTTTCTGCCTGGAGGCGGTTTTCAAACTAACAGCCCAGACTTTGGAAAAGCTAAGGCAGCTAGAGTTTGCAAGGTGTGGTACCAGAGAAGGGAGCTGCACCAAAAAAGCCCAGGAGTCTGCACAGGAGCCCCTTTGGGTCTTCAGCAGAATACTGGCTCCACCTGCCCGTAGGCCGAGACCTATGAAGCCAGCCTGAGAACCCTCTAGAAGAACAGCTACTGAGGAGAGCTCGCACAGGGCCCTGAGTTATCTGAATTCTCCCAGCCAGAGCAGAGGAACCATGTTGAACACGCAGAGCATTCAGCAGAAACCAAAAGAGCTACAGCTTGGAAGTAGGACTGAATTAAGAAAGTCTGCCCCAGGGGCGCCTGGGTGGCACAGTCGTTAAGCGTCTGCCTTCGGCTCAGGGCGTGATCCTGGCGTTGCGGGATCGAGTCCCATGTCGGGCTCCTCGGCTGGGAGCCTGCTTCTTCCTCTCCCACTCCCCTGCTGTGTTCCCTCTCTCGCTGGCTGTCTCTCTCTCACATAAATAAATAAAATCTTTAAAAAAAAAAAAAAAAGAAAGAAAGTCTGCCCCAAACGCAATGCAATTGAGTTTAAAGAGAGACCTTGAAAGGGTCAGGCTGACCCACACAAAACACTCAGGAGGAAGACCACAAAACCCAGACACAGCATAAAGACCCTCGTGTCCAGGACCCTATCAGAACTAATAGATGAGGGGCGCCTGGGTGGCACAGTCGTTAAGCGTCTGCCTTCGGCTCAGGGCGTGATCCCGGCGTTCTGGGATCAAGCCCCACATCGGGCTCCTCCACTGGGAGCCTGCTTCTTCCTCTCCCACTCCCCCTGCTTGTGTTCCCTCTCTTGCTGGCTCTGTCTCTGTCAAATAAACAAATAAAATCTTAAAAAAAAAAAAAGAACTAATAGATGAGCCAATTGGCAGGAGAGTGTGTCCTATGACAAAGAAGGGGAGAGTCACAGCAGTGTTCCCAGGGGTGATGGGCACTAGCCAACAAAGACATTGAAACAATTGTGAAACTATTCTGAGTGCCCCCAGAAGTGAAGCAAACCCATGAAGGCAGAGAATAACACGTGAGTGGAGCAGGTCTCCCATGCAGGAGAGTTCCACATCGTTGTGTAGACCCCTCAGGGAGGTGCCCCGTACCTCCTCCTGTGTATGTGTGGGCTACACGTAGTGACTTTCTTCCGAGAAGCACAGAGTGGGAAGGGGGGGGCGACTACAGTGGGGACATCTGAGAGACATGGTCTCCTAGTGTGCGTCCTTGCCATGACCTGATAAGAAGGGCACGTAACCTCTGTGGTCTTCCTCCAAAAACTTGTATAACCTCAACTAGTCATGAGGAAAAGACACAGGACAAATCCAAATTGAGGGACATGCTACAAAATACCAAACCAGTACTCCTCAAAACTCAAGGTCAAGAGAAACTGGGAAAGTCCAAGAGACTGTCCCAGCCAAGAGGAATGTTAAGGAAACATAGCAGCTAAATGGAATGTAATCCCGTGGATGATGTCCTGGGACAGAAGAACAGAAGATAAAAACTAAGGGAGTCTGAATACAACAGGGACTTTGGTCAATAACAGCAGATACGCCCCCTTCTTCCAAAGTTCATGTTATGCCATCTTGCTTTTACAGAAGACCTGCATTAGCACCTGTTTTAGCTAACCGAAAGAAATCCAGAGAGGACTTTAATTGTTTGAAAAGTGAAACGCGAAAGTCGCGTTCAGCGTTTACTTTGCGGCGAGCCGTCGCAGAGGCAGCACGTGTTCCCTGCGCAGGGGCCCCCGCCAAGCTCCTTCCTCAGGGGCTGCGTTCCCCACCTCAGCACGAAGCTGCCAGAGCCGCGCGCTGCGTCTGACAATCTGGGGTGTATCTCAACTTCGTTTGTGCACCCATTTGCAAGGTGTGCTCTGAGGTATCAGAAAAGCCTAAGAGAGATTAGTTTTGGGATTTTTCCATATTAATTAACGGTAATTCTTTGCTCTATGAATTTCGGCTTACAAAAGATTTCCTAGGAACACTGTACATTCAGAGCGCAGGGGAAGCCTGTTTATTGACAAGTACACAATGTTAATAATAGTGTGTGGGTGTGTGAGAACTCGTACTATCTTCCCAACTTTCCTGTAAATGTAACGTTACTGTAAACTTCAAAGCTTCTTTGTATAAGTCACTGCAGGGGATTAACAGCAGATCAGATCCTGCAGAAGAAAAGATCACTGAATCAGAGTAACTGTAGAAAGTCTTCCTAGTGATGTGCAGAGAAAACCAGACTGGAAACGGGGAGCGGAGCCTCGTGGGGACAGTGTCACACAACCTGACACACAAGCGAGGTTCCAGAATGAAGAAGGAGGGAATGCTTAGACAGAGCCATCCAATTTTTTGGAAAACTGTGAACCCACAGATCCAAGACTTGTAAGAACAAAAAAGCACGAAGGAGGATAAGCACAAAAAAACAAACCAGGGCATCTCACCGTCAAATTGCTAAAAATAGGTGGTGAAGAGAAAACCTTAAAAGCAGCCAAAAAAAGAAAGAATTGCACAGAAAGGGACACAGACCAGTGCTGACCTCTCCTCAGCAGCTCTGAGGCCTGAGGCTGGAAGGGAGCTCCATAGATGGGGGTCCGGTCAGCATGCGAGCTCAGTGTAACTCCCCTCAGCAATACGGACGGAGAAGAAAAACCAAATGACCATCTCCACAGAGTAAGGAAGACATGGGGCAAACTAAACATCCACTTCATGATAAAAGCTCAGCAGACTAGGAAAGGGAATTCCTCAGTCCAGTTGAAAGCCCCTGCAAAACCCTACAAGTAGCATTGTACTTGAAGGCGACAAAGCAGGTACTTCCCCAGCGCTGGCAGAGAAGGCCAGGATGTCTGCTTTACCACTGCTCTTTAACAATGCGTGTATTCCCCTGGTCAAGTAATGTGGCAAATAAGTAAATTAGAGGCTGAAAAATTGGAAGGCAAGATGTCAAACAGTCTCCGTTTATAGAAAACATTGTCATTGGGGCGCCTGGGTGGCACAGCGGTTAAGTGTCTGCCTTCGGCTCAGGGCGTGATCCCGGCGTTCTGGGATCGAGCCCCACATCAGGCTCCTCCGCTATGAGCCTGCTTCTTCCTCTCCCACTCTCCCTGCTTGTGTTCCCTCTCTCGCTGGCTGTCTCTATCTCTGTCAAATAAATAAATAAAATCTTTAAAAAAAAAAAAAAAAAAAGAAAACATTGTCATTGACTTACAAAGTCCCAAGGAATCTCCCAAAAAAATGTTACTAGAATAAATGAGTTTAGTGAGGCCACAGGATTCAAGGTTAGTGTGCAAAAACATTCTATTTCTACACACTAGCAGTGAACTTTTGAAAATGGAAGTATTTACAATAGCTTCAAAAAAACAAAGAGGTGCCTGGGTGACTCAGTCAGTTGAGCGTCTCTTTTTTTTTTTTAAGATTTTTTATTTATTTATTTGACAGAGAGAGAGGCAGTGAGAGAGGGAACACAAGCAGGGGGAGCGGGAGAGGGAGAAGCAGGCTTCCCGCTGAGCAGGGAGCCTGACCCAGGGTTCAATCCCAGCACTCTGGGATCATGACCTGAACCAAATGCAGTCACTTAACCAACTGAGTCACCCAGGTTCCCCAATCAATCACCTTTCTTTCTTTCTTTCTTTCTTTCTTTCTTTCTTTCTTTCTTTCTTTCTTTCTTTCTTTCTTTCTTTCTTTCTTTCTTTCAGATTTTATGTATTTGAGAAAGAGAGAGGGAGCACAAGCAGGGGGGAGGAGTAGAGGGAGAAGCAGACTCCCGCTGAGCAGGGAGCCTGATGCGGACTCAACCCCAGGACCCTGGGATCATGACCTGAGCCGAAGGCAGACGCTTAAATGACTGAGCCACCTGCCAGGTGCCCAATCAATTGCATTTCTAATGAAAGATAGGAAATTCATGTTTCTTTAAAACATCATTTACAACTGTTCAGGGGCAAAAAAAAGAGTACTTAAGGAGAAGACTGGTAAAACATGCAGGGATTTTAATGTCAAAACTGTAGAATTATGAAAACACTTATGAAAGAAAGCGAAGTTGACCTAAGTAAATGGAATGGCATACCATTTTATGGATTTTTTTAAAAGCAAATTTGGGAAGTTTTCAGGCCTTGTTTCTTTGAATATTTGTTCCGGCCCTTTCTCCTCGTGGTGCTCTGTCCACACACGTGTCGGTGCAGCTAACGCTGTCCCGTGTGTTTTTGCGGCTCCTTTCGTTTTTCTTTCCTGTTTTCTCTCTGTTCTTGTGCTCTCAGGATCGCCATCAGTCCGTTGTCAGATTTGCTGATTCTTTCTCTGCCAGTTCACATGTGCTGTTGAGCCATTCTAGTAGATTCCTTGTTTTGGCGGTTGTACTTTGGAGCTCTGTGGTTACTCTCCCTTTGCTGAGGCACTGCCACTCATCTTCCTTGCCTTTAGCATTCCCTCTAATTCTCCAAACATATTGATAACGTGTTGTTTGAAGTCTTGGTGGGATCTGAGACCTTGTCTCTCTCAGGCCGTTTCTGTTGTTTTTCTCTTTTCTCCTGGGCGGGAGCCATACTTTCTTGCTGCTTTACGTGTCTCATTTTGTTGAAAAAGCACGTTTTAGGGACTGCAGTACTCTGCATGACCCCGCACCCAGCCACCCCGTGCTCGTGTTGGGCGTTTGCTGGCTTGTAGGTTATGTCGGCGAGGTTCCTCTCCTTGCTGTCTGTGTGAGCTTCCTGCCTCGTAGAGCATTACACCCAGACTGTCAGCTCGGTAGTTACGGCCTGATCGTTGTGACGGCCTCAGCAGTGCCCCAGGGAACACTGTGGAACAGTCTGGTCCAATTACGCTCAGGCAGTGGCGGCCCGTAAGGTTTGGCTGAGGTTTGCTCTGACCTGGGAGGGCTCCTAGCTGTGTCTCTGCTGTGTGGACAAGCTGGCGTGGTTGCGCTTGTTTCTGTCCTTTTGTTTTTCTTTCTTTCTTTTAAGATTTATTTATCAGAGGGGAGGCGAGCGTGCATGCCTGCTCGAGCTGGGGAGGGACAGAGGGAGAGGGAGAGAATCTCAAGCAGACTCCCCGCTGAGCAGTCACCCAGGTGCCCCTCGAGCTTGTTACTCTTAGACTAGAGTGCTGCTGTTTTCGAAAGCAGCCTTAGGCTTCAACTTTCCTGCACTTTGTTTCACATGAAGTGAGTTTGCTTGGGGAGACCTTCAGAGCTCTCTTTTCTCTGGATGGCCTCTCTCCTGGGGAACTCTCGGAGCCACTGCTCTGGGCCCTGGGCAGGGCAGTGGCCTCTCCCAGCATGCATGCTGTACCTCCATGCTAACTGGAGTGGGAGCAGTCGGGCTCAGTACGCTCAGCCTGCCATCCGTGGGGTACAGCCTGCATTATACGGAGAAGCCCCCCCCCCACACCTCTTGGTTGCAATCACCAGGAATTTAGCCTTTTGACCTAGACAGGATGAGAAATGCTGGTGGCCCTCCCCTCTCAGTGAGATACAGTAAGCCTTGATTGGAACCGGGGGAGAGGAGCCCCCATCTTCCTGGCCACGCCCTCCCAGAGTGTAGCGTCAGTCAAGGTGAACTGGAGTGCGGAGGGAGCAGCTGGTGGCTCGGATGTTTCAGGCTCACTCTTCCTACATAGTTTCAGTAGGTTTTCTTGAATAAATGTTTTCATTTCTTGTATGCTTTTAGGACAGTTTCCAGCGACTTTAAATGATTTAAATAAGCTTGGTTTTGGGGCGCCTGGGTGGCACAGCGGTTAAGCGTCTGCCTTCGGCTCAGGGCGTGATCCCGGCGTTCCGGAATCGAGTCCCACATCGGGCTCCTCCGCTATGAGCCTGCTTCTTCCTCTCCCACTCCCCTGCTATGTTCCCTCTCTCACTGGCTGTCTCTGTCACATAAATAAATAAAAATCTTTAAAAAAAAAAATGATTTAAATAAGCTTGGTTTGTTTCACTGGGGAGTGGTTCAGTGGAGCTCCTCATGTTGACATCCCAGAAGGGGAGATTGCTCCTTCCTTTTCAAAGGGTGGTTGTGCTGGATATAGAATTCTTGGTTGACGGGGTTTTTTCTTTCAGCCCCTTTAAATGTCATCCCCCTGCCTTCTGGCCTCCATGGTTCCTGATGGGAAATCAGCTATTAACCTTCCTAAGGCTCCCTTGTACATGATGAGTCTGTCCGACCTTGTTGCTTTCAGAATTCTCTCTGGGTCTTTTCATCCTGCAGTTTGATTATGAATTATCTAGATGTGAGTCTCTCTGAGTTTATCCTGCTTGGAGTTTGTTTGGCTTCCTGGACATTTTTCATCAAATTTGGGGAGTTTTTAGCCATTATTCCTTCTCTCCTCTCCTCTGCTGCTGGGACTCCCATTATGCATAAGCCGGTGTTTGTAGTATCCACAGTCTCTGAGACTCTGTCCGTTTTTCTTTACTGTTTTCTCTTTCTGTTTCTCAGGCTGGATAATCCCAGTCTTGAGCTAGTCTTGACCTATCCTCGTGTTTGCTGATTCCTTCTTGTCTGTGCTCAGATCTGCTCTCAAGCCCATGTAGTGAGTTTTAGGTCTGAGTCGTTAAACTTTCTAACTCCAGAATTCTGATTTGGTTCATTTTTATGATTTTTATCTTTATTGATATTCTTTATTCTGTGAGATATTCTCATGCTTTCATTTATTTCTTTAGATGCAGTTTCATTTTAGTCTTTGAACATATTTGAAATAGCCGATTTAAAGTCTTTGTGAAATAAATCCAACTTCTAAGCTTCCTTAGGGATGGTTTCAATTAATTGCTTTTTTTCCAGTGTATGGGCTGGACCTTGTTTCTTTGCATGTCTCTTTTTTATTGAAAACTGGACTTTCAGTTAATATAATGTGGTGCATGTTAGGTTCTGAACATCAGCTTCTCCTCCTTCCCCAGGGCTGTTGTTATCGCTTGTAGTTGTTGGGGTTCCTTTGTCTTGTGACTTTTCTGAACGAATTCTGGACAGTTTATGGTCTTCATTGTTTGTGCCCACTGGGGTCTTTCCTTGGTTAGCGTCATAGTCAGGTAGCAAGCGGGGCAGAAATGTCCTTTAATGCCTGGAATTCATAGCTGCCCCATTCTTTGCTGGGGCTCAATGTATCGGGGTGCACCTTCAGCGCTCAGCTGGTCAGTTGGTATCTCTACTTCTTCCTGTGTTTGCTGCTGATGCAGACAGAGCCTTGAAGTCAGCCAGAGGTGCAAGCTTAGGGCCCGTTCAGGTCTTATCCTGATTCTCCACACAGCCCTGTACATGCATGTGACTTCTGGTTCCCAGGAATATTTTGGAGCTTTTCAAAACCTCTCTCGATATCTCATTTCCCCAGCTCTTTCTTTTAAGTTTTCTGGTTAGCCTTTTTTTTTTTTGCCTTAACTGTTCTCCTCTGCCTTAGCCAACTACACAGTTTCAGAATTCTCTCTTGGTGTTATCAACAAACATCCCCAGGGAAAAGGCTTTTATACTGGGAGAGTTTTGGGTCAAATCAAGCAAAGACACCTTTGCAAGTGGAATCTCCCAGCTGTCAGACCAATAAAATAGGAATTCTCTGGGAGTGGGGCTGTGAAGGAGCCCCAGCCCCGTGGTCACCCCGGTGGCTGCCAGGGTGCTGGGTTCTGTGATTTCAGCTGCTGGTTTTCACGGCTGCAGGAGGGGAAGTGGGAGGAGGGCAAGTCAAAAGCCCGCAGTACTCTCGGATCTTACTGCGAGCGAGCCATTGTTCTCGAGTAAATGCTCCCCATGTTGCTGTAGTCCTTTGACTGATGTTCAGAGTTCTGGAAAAGTGTACGCTAACATTGTTGCCAGTGTTCTTACCGCTGCTCTGGAGAAGAGTTTTCGGAGGTCCTTCCTGCACCTCCTCCACTCCTCACGTGCTTACATCTGAGCTCCTTCTCACATGCACACACACGTGTACCGGCCAGCCCCCAGCTCTCATCTGGCACCCGGGCTCCTCTCTGGCTACTCGCGCTCCTTACCTTTAGCGCCCTCTCTGACGGGGGGAAGCCGTGCCCAGGGTCCCTTGTAGACTCACACTCCCCCGGCCCAGGCTCCCCTCACCACACTGTCTCTGCTCGAGGACCCTGACCCTCCTGGTAGCTCCTGGATTTAGGTCAGAAAGAAGATGGAGGAAGAGTAGTGTAGACTGTGTCGGGGTCTCTGTGTCTCGTCTCAGACACCCGCAGAGGAACGGACTTGTGCTTCTGAACACAGTCATGTTTCCCTCCAGAGCGACTCAAGTCAGGCTCCCCTTCTCTTGGCCGCCTCACTTTGGGGTCTTAGCTGCTCTTGGGGGAAAGGTGCTGATGAAAGTGAAAACAAGATCCCTGAAGACTGGGTCTGAAATGCTGTGTGTTTGGGGAACCTCTGGAACGCTGGGGCAGGGCTTCCCGACTGTGATGGGGCCCCTCATCGCTCTGGCCGTGAGGGGCAGAGAGACCAGGCTCGCCCCCCCCCCCCCCCCCCCCGCCACGGCTGGGAATGTGGGCTGCCCACCTCTCAGGGCGAGCCTCCCTCGCCGGCGGCACGTGACTCTGCAGCGTGTCTCCCAGCAGAGCGGGAACAGCTTCCACGTGTTCGACCAGGGCCAGTTTGCCAAGGAGGTGCTGCCCAAGTACTTCAAGCACAACAACATGGCCAGCTTCGTGCGGCAGCTCAACATGTGTGAGTACCCAGCCCTCCCGGCGCGGGCAGGGGTGCGGGGCCGCCACCACAGAGGCCCCGAGCCACAGCTTCCCATAGCCGGGCGGCCAGGGTCCTGCGGGCCTGAACCCACAGTCCTCAGGGAAGCGTTTGTGAAGCCCCAGCCGGGACACAGCCATGTGGTGGGGAGGGCTTGTCATCTGGGGACGTGGGGTCTCCCTTAGAGCCAGAGCCACGCCAGGCAAAGCCCTCCTCTGGGACCCTCCCGATGTCCCTCAGCGGGCAGCGGCCGGGCTGTCGTTGGGGGTCTGGTCCCCAGCCCTGAGGCAGAGCGGCCCCCGCCCCGTCATACGCAGACGGCTTCCGGAAGGTGGTCCACATTGAGCAGGGTGGCTTGGTCAAGCCAGAGAGGGACGACACTGAGTTCCAGCACCCGTGCTTCCTGCGTGGCCAGGAGCAGCTCCTCGAGAACATCAAGAGGAAAGTGACCAGTGTGAGTAGCCAGCCTCCCTCTCTCTGCCTCCTCAGACCTTCCTCCAGGCTATGCGGGGATGCAGCGTCCACTCACTGTCCTGCTGGGCCTGCCCACCGCTGAGGGCAGCTCGGCGGCTGCCTGCTGGCCTGGCCTGGCTACGCCAAGCCCTTTTCTTGATGGGCCCTCCCCTCCCTGCTTGTGCGTCTTGGACCCCCCTGGCCTGTTCCCCGATCAGCCACCACAGTGAAGGCCGCTCTGCAGACCGCCAGCCCCTCGGCCTTGGTGCCGTGTCCCGGGGGTGGGGGGCATCTCAGTGACCGTTCCCCCTGGGAACCCAGGTATCCACTCTGAAGAATGAGGACATAAAGATTCGCCAGGACAGTGTCACCAAGCTGCTGACCGACGTGCAGCTCATGAAGGGGAAGCAGGAGAGCATGGACTCCAAACTCCTGGCCATGAAGCAGTAGGTTGCATGCAGCCAGTGCTGCGGGCATCTGGGCGGGCAGATGGCAGGATGGGGGGCCCCACAGATGCAGCCTGGGGAAGGAGCAGGCAGGAGAGGGGCAGGCCTGGGAGCTGGCCACTGCCTCCCGGGGCCTCTTCCCACCAGCCCCGCCTCCCACAGTTGGTGACACAGGCACCCGAGCCTTCTGCTCTCCAAATGTAGAATCAGGTTTGGACTTGTGCTCACTCCCTGGGAGACAGGGTCCAACCACTGGGGGGTCTTCACGGCCCTCGCGGTGCTGGCTCTGCCACTGGTCCCCACCACTCCTGGGGCATGTTTGGCTACCACGCAACTAGCCCTGTGCTCCCATCTTCAACCAGGACCCCCAGGAAAGCTGGCTTGGGCCTTTTCCTGTGTACTTGGGGGCTCTGAGGACCTCAGAAACCATAGGCTAGGGTGGTTGTCCTCAGCTCAGCCTTGTGTGGCCTCAGATCCTCTCAGGGGGCAGGTCCTCATGACTCCAGTGCCATAGAACAGGCTCCTGGACTCTGACTGTCCTCACACTGGGGTGCAGCAGAAGCCACTGTTACATGACACCTGGACATGGGGGCCAGGCGAACCTGGCCTTCCAGGACATGGGTACCTCTCAAGGTGAGGCCGGGGGGGTCAATTCCATGTCAATGAGATGTTCAGGGGGCTGGCTCATTAGAAGGGCAGGCCATGGCCTGCTCACAGCCCTGCTCGCCCAGTTGGGAAGATGGTGCTCAGGTGGCCCTTCCCACCCCTTAAAGTCACCTCTGAGCCATTTCCAGGCCTGGTGAGGGGCTCCGAGCCCCCCCCCCCAAAGGCATAGGATGACCCCCATAGGCCTCTGGGCTGCACTGCAACTCTGGCCTTCCCTCCTCTCTACGGTTCAGTGGGGGCAGAGATGGCTGGGGGGGGGGGGCAAGGGTCTGCCACCTCAGTGTGTCCAGGACCCCGCAGTATACCCAGCATGCCCAGCCCCTTCCTTAGGAGCCCCTCCCAACTGACGCCCCGTCTGATGGCGTCTGTATGTCCTTCCCCGGCGGCGTGGCAGAGCACAGAGGGGCCGTGGTGCCAGCAAGCCCTGGTCTCACCCCAGCCCTGTTACAGCCAGGCTCCCAGCAACCTGCAGGCACCCACACCCCAGACCCTACACCTGCCCAGGGCGGGGGAGGGGGGCGCGGGGGCATCTGACCACGCCTGGTGTGTTCCAGTGAGAACGAGGCCCTGTGGAGGGAGGTGGCCAGCCTGCGGCAGAAGCACGCCCAGCAGCAGAAGGTCGTCAACAAGGTGCGCGGCGGGCCTGGGGGGGCGCCTGCTGGGTCCCATCGTTGCCCGACTGACTGTGCCTTTCCGCCCACAGCTCATCCAGTTCCTCATCTCACTGGTGCAGTCGAACCGGATCCTGGGGGTGAAGAGGAAAATGTGAGGCGTGGGGGGTGCCTGTTCCTCAGCACGGGACCCCGGGCCACCCTGTCTCCTCTTGGCTGAGTCCTGGGTGGCCGAGGCCCGGGGGAGGCCCCTGACCCCGCCTCTCCCCCCTTAGCCCCCTGATGCTGAACGACAGCAGTCCGGCACATTCCATGCCCAAGTACGGCCGGCAGTACTCCCTGGAGCACATCCATGGCTCGGGCCCCTACTCGGTGAGCACACGGTGCGGCAGGGCTGGCCGGGGCAGGGCAGGCGCTGCTGCAGCTCCTGCCACACAGGTCACCTCCCTTTGATGGCAGGCTCCTTCCCCGGCCTACAGCAGCTCCAGCCTCTACTCCCCAGATGCCGTTGCCAGCTCCGGACCCATCATCTCTGACATCACCGAACTGGCCCCCAGCAGTCCCTTGGCCTCCCCAGGCGGAAGCGTGGACGAGAGGTGGGGGCCACGTCATCCTCCCAACCGTTGGGAGAAGGGGGGCCCACAGAGGCAGCGACTGACGTGTGTACTCCCCGTGCGCAGGCCACTGTCCGGCAGCCCCCTGGTACGCGTCAAGGAGGAGCCCCCCAGCCCTCCTCGGAGCCCCCGGGTGGAGGAGGCCAGTCCTGGACACCCATCCTCTGTCGTGGAGATACCCTTGTCCCCAACCGCCCTCATTGACTCCATCCTGCGGGAAAGCGAGCCTGCCCCCACCACCCCGGCCACACCCCTCACGGATGCAGGGGGCCGCCACCCCTCACCCTCGCCCCCACCTGCCTCGGCCCCTGAGAAGTGCCTCAGCGTAGCCTGCCTGGACAAGTGAGTGCCACCCCACCCACCTCCACCGCAGCCTCTGGAAGCACAGCCAGGCCTCTACCAGGACCGTCCTGGAGGGGCTGGTACAGGGTGGTCATCAGGCTGTGGGCAGAGGGGTCACTGGGGGAGGCGCCAGCAGACCTGGCCCTGAGCTCAGAGCTTGCTTGTCCCACGTCCCCATTGCCTCAGGAGCCAAGGGTGTGTGGCCTTGCAGGCCTGTCCCACCTGCTCTCTGAGCCACTGTGGCTGCTGCGGTCACCCCTTCTTGTAACAGGCCACTACCCTGTCCTGCTGCCCAGCAGAGGGCTTGCCCCAGAGGCCAGGCGAGCAAGGGCGGGGGGGCATGGAGTCCACCTGGCCCCCACCTGCAATCGGGGGGCTCTTGTCTTTGTATCTTGCAGTTTGGCTCGCGCTCCACAGATGTCTGGGGTCGCCCGCCTCTTCCCCTGCCCCTCCTCTCTGCATGGCCGAGTCCAGCCAGGGTTAGCGCCGTCCCCACTGGGGAGGGAGGAGGGCTCCACCAGAGCTCAGGCCCCTCCCCAGCCTCGGACCAGACCCTGGCCTGGCCATGAGCATTGGCCCTGCCTGGTGAACAGGCGTCCTGGGCCCTCTGCGGCAGGGAGCAGCCCCCTACCCACCCCAGGCTCTGGGGCCCAGGCCAGTGCCCCAGGTCACTGACTGACAGAGCTGGGCCTCCCAGCCTGGCAGCTGCCACCCATGCGGCCAGGGTCCTGGCTACTGTGCTGACCCGCTTCCTCTCAGGGCAGGGCTGAGCCCCGCGGACACCTCCCAGAGCCAGCCTGGCCACCCGTCCAGTGGTACAGGTCCGCCAGGTGGCCCAGGGCCTTCTTGGCCACCGCCTCCAGACCCAGGCCTCTTTCCCAGCATGCACCAGGGCAGAGACCGGCCCTCCATACCCTGAGCACAGTTCCCTCTCCCCATCCCTACACTCTTCCGACATAAAGGCAAGATCTTGTCAAGCCTGAAAAACTGTCCCCAGCCCATCCTGAGCGCTTAACCCCTCCTGGCCCCCCCCCCCCCCCCCCCCCC
>NW_024427107.1:80288099-80292080 GCF_017311325.1 Ursus maritimus
CCCCCCCCCCCCCGCCATCTTGGCCCTGCCCAAAGTGCTGCCGAAGGCCTTACTAGGCCTCACAGTGACAGGACTGGCCGGCATGGCCTGAGCTATCCTCCCACACACGTCCCCTGGGCCCATACTGGGTGCGTGATGGGGCCCCAGCGGGGTGGGATGTAGCCAAGGGCAGCCCCTCTCTGGCTGGTGTGTGTGAGCACCGGCAGGAAGGCATCTGGTTGGGGGTGCCGAGAGCTCCACTTGACCTGCCCCTTCCACTCTGGCTAGGACTGAGCTCAGTGACCACTTGGATGCCATGGACTCCAACCTGGACAACCTGCAGACCATGCTGACGAGCCACGGCTTCAGTGTGGACACGAGCGCCCTGCTGGATGTGAGTGCCTCCCCGCCCCCACCCCGCTCACAGCCCGTGGGCACAGCCTGACTGCCCTCCCTTTCCCACAGCTGTTCAGCCCCTCGGTGACCGTGCCCGACATGAGCCTGCCCGACCTTGACAGCAGCCTGGCCAGCGTGCGTAGGCAGGGCGGGGACAGTGGGGGGATGGGGTGGGGGTGGGAGGGGCGTGAGCGGGAACCCTCACTCTGCCCCCTCCTGCCCCAGCAGATCCAGGAGCTCCTCTCTCCCCAGGAGCCGCCCAGGCCCCTTGAGGCAGAGAATAGCAGCCCCGACTCAGGTGAGCCAAGCCCTGAGCCTCTGCCCTGCCCTTCCCCAGCTTCCCCACCCGCCAGTGCCCTGACCCAGCCCCCACCCCCAGGGAAGCAGCTGGTGCACTACACGGCGCAACCCCTGTTCTTGGTGGACCCGGGCTCCGTGGATATGGGAAGCAGCGACCTGCCCGTGCTGTTCGAGCTGGGGGAGGGTTCCTACTTCTCGGAGGGGGACGACTACACAGATGACCCCACCATCTCCCTGCTGACGGGCTCTGAGCCCTCCAAAGCCAAGGACCCCACTGTCTCCTAGAGGCCCCAGGAGGAAGGCTGGCTAAGGGGCTAGGCGTGGACCCCGGTCAGCAGCGAGGGCCCCAGCCCTGTGTGCCACAGCTTGCTTGAGGCTTTACAGCCACACTGGGACTGACCAGCACTGCAGGAGTTCAGTCAGGATTGTATTTTGGATTTTTACATGAGTCCCCCTCACCCCTCAGTAGAGATATACACATACCCAGACAGACGGACGGACGAGACTGGCAGAGACCTATAAACAACAGACTCTACACTGTGGCCTCCCGCGTCTGTTTCCTCCTGCCACCCCCCAGGGGGTGAGGTGAGGAGGGGCCTGGGACACACGGGTCTCGGAAGGGGGCTGGAGGTCTGGGCCATGATGGCCTCCTAGAGGGAAGGCAGATGTCCAGAGCATAGCCGTGCGCACCTGACTCCACAGGACCTGTGTGTGCTCAGAAGTCTTTATTTGAGGACCTGGAAGGGGGCAGTGGGACGGACCCACAGGAATGCCCTTCCCAAGAGCTCCCCACAAGGGGGCCAGGTGGAGCACGAAGGGGCGTGCTGTACGGCTCTTGCTGTTCGAGCATCCCTGCTTGTCACGCATTCTCAAGGCACTGGGCTGGTTTGGGAGCCGGGGAAGGGTGGGGAGGTGACAGACCAGAGCGGCCTGATGCTCTGTGCCCCCAAGCATCCATACACCACTCACCATCCCCGGCAGGGGCCAGAGAGACAGACACTGCCTCCACCCTGGGATCCAGAGGGTATCATCCCCCAGGGAGCCCCTCTTCTCCCCCCAACTCCACCATGGCCAGAGGAGGTGAGGACGCGGGGTTGAGCAGATTCTGGTGGGGGCAGGGACCGCACGGCTCTTAAGGCCACCGCCAAGCACCTCCTCAGACACCTGCCTTGTCACACCACGTCTGTGACTGGGGCACATCCAGCCTGACGTGGCCTCGGGGTCTCTAATAGAGCCTACCCACCAAGTCAGGTGGGAACCGGTTCAGGGCTGTCCTCCCACCATTGGCAGGCTTGGCAGGTAGTAGGCTCTGGGAGCAGGGCTTCCTGAGGGCCACGCTCAGGCTGCACGTGTGAACTGCCCAGCCCAGTGCAAGGAGAACGGAGTGGGGAAGGGCTAGGAGCTGCGCAGGGCGGGCAGGGCTCAAACCCAGGGGAGCTGAGGGTTCCTCCCGGGTCCGAGGGAGGGGCAGGGAGCTGGTGTTCAAGTCTCTGCATGGATATATGTGTTCACGAGGGAGACCTGGGTCAAGGACTGGGCCAGGAACCTGCCTCACCCAAGAGACACAGAGCCCCCCCACCTCCCAAGGGTCTGTGGACTCAGCCACTATGAGCGCCACAGCCTAAGAACAGCACCAGACACACAGCTCTGCCAGCCTGGCCGCTGGTTCTGATTCTTGACCCTCATACACACACCAGACTCCAGCCACTGCCCCCAGCCAAGGTCCCCTGCTGGCAGGGTCCCCTTGGGCACCCTCTTCCAAGACCCCAGCACAGGGACCGCAAAGCTCTGAGCTGCTCCCCCCCCCAACACGCATGCGCACACAAGATGAACAAGGGCAGTGGCAGGACAGGACGCGACCTCAGCTGGGCCCTGCTGGGCAGGGTGGTTGCCACCTGTGATGCAGAGAGGAGTGCTGGGGGGAGGCGGCGGCCTCCTCGGCACCGTGGCCGTCCTCCCCCCCCCCCTTGGCCAGGACACAGCACCCCAGAAGGTACAAGCACCCTAAGGCCGTCGGGACTCAGACCCCTTCCCGGGAGCAGCACCGGCACCCCACGACCCCAGCAGGCCGAGGGCAGCCACTCTGGACAGCACTTTATTGATCCCCTCAGACCCCAGGGCAGGATCGGCACAGGTTCCCGGGATACTGGCCCGTGCCTGGTCTGCCATCCCTGAGCAGGGCAGGAAGGAGCCCCATAGGGGCAGAGAAGCCTTCCGGGGGGCTGGGAGGAGGCGATGGACAGCCACGCCCCCTCCACAGCACACAGGTGGGGGCAGGCTCTGGCCGTGGGCAGTGAGGTGAAGATGGTGGCGGTGAGGCCCAGCGCTGGAGCAGCTCAGGCCCCCGCCACAGGGGCCTCGTAGTTGAGCACGTAGTAGTCGTGGACGTACATGAGCACGGCCACCGGCTGCCCAATGATGAGCGTCAGCCACACCGCCGCGTTGCCGTAGTTACCCTGGAAGAAGCGGCTCACTATCCAGGCCAGGGGGATCTGGAGACACGGGGCCACAGTCAGCCAGCCACAGCGAGTGACCCGAGGGCTGGCTGCACCCGGGGCCCGGGGGAGAGGCTGGGGGCAGGAGGGCACGCTCACCTGAGCCATCATGCCCGTGAAGGCCCAGAGCCGGAACATGTGCAGCGGGACGCTCACCAGGTACTGCAACGGGGGTGGCGGGGCGTCAGCCGTCCCTGCGGCCGCACCTGCCGCGGAACGAGCCGGGTCGCGCCTGCAGAGCACTCACCTCGTGGAAGAAAGCCGAGGCGAAGAACACCCCCGTCCTGGCCACCCACTTGCTGCTGCCCCGTCGAAGCATGGGCTTGTAGAAGTGTCTGTGGAGGGAGGGGGCCGTGGGACCGGTGCCTGGGTCCACGCACACAGCGGCCCGCCCACCGTGCCCACGCCCACACCCACCTGAGGCACCACTTGTGCACAGGGATATTCCAGTTCTGCCAGAAGTAGGTGACAGACTCAGAGTTCCTAGGGGTCGAGAGCAGCGAGTGACCGGCTTGCCCCGCGACGCAGCCCAGCCCCCAGCTCCACACCCAAGGCCACCCACCACCAGTCCCGGTAGAACTCCCGGTCTCCAAACTGCATGAGCTCCGCCACAGCGTTCATGCAGGAGTGGAAGAACCAGTAGAAGAAGATGAGCCAGATGAGGTGATTGGGGACCTGTGGGGGGAGGCAGGCACAGGTTGCAGGCTACCCCACCCACCGCCCCCGGCTCACGCCCCACCCCACCCACCCGTGCTGCTCACCGCCAACTTTAGGAGGCGCTCGATGATGCGTGAGTAATCCATATCCTGCA
>NW_024427107.1:80292090-80294540 GCF_017311325.1 Ursus maritimus
TACTGGCCCGTGCCTGGTCTGCCATCCCTGAGCAGGGCAGGAAGGAGCCCCATAGGGGCAGAGAAGCCTTCCGGGGGGCTGGGAGGAGGCGATGGACAGCCACGCCCCCTCCACAGCACACAGGTGGGGGCAGGCTCTGGCCGTGGGCAGTGAGGTGAAGATGGTGGCGGTGAGGCCCAGCGCTGGAGCAGCTCAGGCCCCCGCCACAGGGGCCTCGTAGTTGAGCACGTAGTAGTCGTGGACGTACATGAGCACGGCCACCGGCTGCCCAATGATGAGCGTCAGCCACACCGCCGCGTTGCCGTAGTTACCCTGGAAGAAGCGGCTCACTATCCAGGCCAGGGGGATCTGGAGACACGGGGCCACAGTCAGCCAGCCACAGCGAGTGACCCGAGGGCTGGCTGCACCCGGGGCCCGGGGGAGAGGCTGGGGGCAGGAGGGCACGCTCACCTGAGCCATCATGCCCGTGAAGGCCCAGAGCCGGAACATGTGCAGCGGGACGCTCACCAGGTACTGCAACGGGGGTGGCGGGGCGTCAGCCGTCCCTGCGGCCGCACCTGCCGCGGAACGAGCCGGGTCGCGCCTGCAGAGCACTCACCTCGTGGAAGAAAGCCGAGGCGAAGAACACCCCCGTCCTGGCCACCCACTTGCTGCTGCCCCGTCGAAGCATGGGCTTGTAGAAGTGTCTGTGGAGGGAGGGGGCCGTGGGACCGGTGCCTGGGTCCACGCACACAGCGGCCCGCCCACCGTGCCCACGCCCACACCCACCTGAGGCACCACTTGTGCACAGGGATATTCCAGTTCTGCCAGAAGTAGGTGACAGACTCAGAGTTCCTAGGGGTCGAGAGCAGCGAGTGACCGGCTTGCCCCGCGACGCAGCCCAGCCCCCAGCTCCACACCCAAGGCCACCCACCACCAGTCCCGGTAGAACTCCCGGTCTCCAAACTGCATGAGCTCCGCCACAGCGTTCATGCAGGAGTGGAAGAACCAGTAGAAGAAGATGAGCCAGATGAGGTGATTGGGGACCTGTGGGGGGAGGCAGGCACAGGTTGCAGGCTACCCCACCCACCGCCCCCGGCTCACGCCCCACCCCACCCACCCGTGCTGCTCACCGCCAACTTTAGGAGGCGCTCGATGATGCGTGAGTAATCCATATCCTGCAGAAGACAGAGCTCAGCTGGTCCCCAAGCTGCCCCCAGCTGCCCTCCACCCCACCATGGGGTAGCCTGACCGCTCACCTTGAAAGGTTTCATGGAGTTCTGGATGGTGGGGACCATCCACTGCAGAGGAGGACACAGGGTCAGCGCCCCGGCGACACAGCACTCTCCCTCCAGCCCGGCCTGGCCCAGCCCGACCCGCCCGGCCCGGCCCGGCCCAGCCCAGCCCAGCCCAGCCCAGCCCGGCTCGGCGTACCTGCTGGATCAGCCCCACCTGGAGCTGAGTCAAAAACAGCTGAGGGAGGAAGCAGAGAGTAGCGGGCTGAGCCTCCCAGCACTAGCAGTCTGCCCCGTCCCATCCCCACGGGCAGCCCCCACCCTCACCATCTCAAGGAGCCGCCGCAGCAGGAAGCGCTTTCGGATTCGGGGAGAGCGGGGAAAGTTGAGCTCGTAGCACAGAGTCGGGGCAAAGAGGAAGTAGTACAAATCTGGAACGGGAGGTTGGGGCTAGCACGGCAAGGCCCAGCCCATGCTGTTCCTCCCCTGCCGCCCTTCAGCCAAGCCCCGGGGAGGGTGCTCACCACGGTAGGTCAGGTTGTCTGGGTAGCTCACAGGGTGCTGGGCAGCTCCCCCATTGGCCTTCTTACCTGCGGGAGCTACAAGCAAGGAGGGGGGTGGGTGAGGCCTTGCTGCTGCCCAGCTCCGGCCCCGCGGCAGGCGGCACGAGCTCTCAGGCCCCAGCCCCAGGCAGCCCCTCACCGGCCTTGGCCTTGGCCCTTCGCTCTCGGCACCACAAGTTGACATCCCGGTAGGAGAACAGCTTGAGGAAGAGGATGGTGTACACCATCAGAGCCAGCACGGAGCCCACTGCGGGAGAGGCAGGCTCAGGCCGCAGCCCTCCCACACCGCCCACAGGAGAGCCGCAGCCACAGGCACAGTCCTTGCGTTGGGTGGGCCTGGGTCTCTCCTGTGGGCCCCGGAGACAGGCTGGGACAGGGGTGGGATGAAGGAAGGGGCACACCTGGAGTGATGGACTCAAGCAGCAAGGCCACGGCCGCCGGGAAGCAGAGAATGGTGGCCAGGTTGACCACGTGCAGCAGCAGCCCTGCCTGCTCCGTCAGGGCACCCTGGGGTGGGTGGGGGGGAGCAGAGTGCTCAGCCAGTGCCCCCACTCCCTAGGCAAAGGGTCTCCCTGGGGAAGGGCCGCCAGGCCTGGGGCACAGCCCCTCCCAGGAGAGCTACACGCAGCCTGAAACATAGACCCAGTGAGGAGAGCAGACCTCTGGGCAGGGC
>NW_024427107.1:80294550-80307514 GCF_017311325.1 Ursus maritimus
GGGGGCACAAGGGCGCTGCTTACCACTGCCAGGCGCTTCTCCACCTGGAACGCAGCCACAGCAAAGACATTGGCCACTGAGGATGTAAGTGTCATAGGGCAGGTTCAGGCCCCGGTCAAGCCCTGTCCCGTCTCCACCCGAGGCCTTCCTTGGCTCCCAGCTCACCAATAACTAGACACAGGGCAGGCCAGCTGTAGGGGTCCTTCAGGAACAGAGACACCACCTGGATGGGGTCCACCAGGATGCCGTACCTGGGGATTGGGGGGGGGGTGAGGGCCTGAGCAGGTGGGGGCCTCAGGGGCGGGGCCAGGGCCCTGGGGAAGACACTCACTTGATGAGGTTTTCTAAAAATAACCGTGCATTGCTCAAGATCTGCAAGAGAGAGGAAGGGCACAGGCCCATTAGCCCTGGCCACAGGGTGCCCTGCCCCCCAGCTCCTCTCAGCACCTATGGGGCAAGAGCCCTGGGTCTGGATGGAAACCTGCATCCTGCGAGCCCAGCCCTGTCTGACCCACACACCAAGCTCCAAGACTTACCACCCACCTCACCCCACGCTAGTGCAGGGACAGGAAGTCCTTCAGCGATGCCCCCATCACCCCAATGACAGGGAATCGACCCCAACACTAGATACCAGTGTCTGCAGCAGCACAGAATGACCCGTTGCCTAGCAGCCCTCATCTGTCCCACTGAGCTGGTGAGGGACCTGAGACCCAAGGATGTCCTTGCAGTGCCCGGGGGACAGCCACACCCTGGGGAGTGGGGAGAAGAAGCCGACCAGAGTCTCAGGGGCTAGGCAGCTGAACCCCGAGTGCCACTTGGTACTCACATCCCTGCCCCTCTTCTGCTATCCTATAGCACTCCAAGCCCAGGCGCACGGCCCCAAAGCAGCTCCCAAGGACAGAACCCCCATCAGGATGGGCTCCTGGCTCTGGCCTGGGGTTGGGGAATGGCTTCTCTCTGCAGGCACAAGGGTCTCCTACTCTGTCCCATAATGCAGACCCTGCCAAGTGCCCTGAACTCGGGCCCCAACCAGGGCCCATGGTAGATACTAGGGAAAAGTGATGCTGGCCAGGGGACACTGGCTTACCTGGCTGGTCAGGGAAGGCTTCACAAGGAGGTGACAAGCTGAGAGACATAGGGGCCCTGCCCTCCCCCAGCCACCAGCCTGACCTGCCAGGCACAGATGTGCTGTTACCACGCCTGGTGGTGGCCTGTCCTGAAAGCCCACACCAAACAGGTAGGAGCCGGAGCTGCTAGTGGGCAGTGCTCACCTCAAGGCCCAGGCCATAGAGGGAACACGGCAAGCAGCCCCCAACAGAGGATACACATCTCCTTCAGCAAGAGGGTAGTGAGGCACCAGAAGCAGGGGAGAGGTTTTGGGGCTGCACCAAAGGGCCAGGCAGGCCAAAAGGGTTGCAGGGAGCAGGCAGTGCTGCCCAGGCTGCCGAGGGCCCACCCTCCATGGGCTGCCAAGGACCCACCCTCTACAAACCCACCCCAGGCCAGGGATGGCCTCCAGAGGCCAAGGACACACCTCCTTAGGTTCAGGCAGGCATCTGGCCCTCTGTCCCCTTGCCCCTTGCCCAGCCATCTTCCCACCCACCAGACAGCGTTGTCCCCACTCTCCCACTACCACCACCACCCCTGCCACAGCTCCATGGACAGCCTCCTAGGCCCACGTGCAGGGAGGCTGTGGGTGTGCCTAGAGCCCTTTCCACGTGGGTAACCAGAGGAGCCACACCCGAGACAGAGGTCGTGATATCAGGGCAAGGGTCAAAGGCCTCTGGCCACATCAGCCTGAGTGGTGGGGCTGGGCCCAGACAGGCCCTTGCCCCCCCCCCCGCCCCACCCCGTGGGCTGCCCCTTTGAGCCCTGGACTCCAGCTGCTTCTGGGCAAGGACTGCTGGCCCCACCCCCACAAGGTGCCAGCAGGGACCATGCCACACGGTGAGGCAGAGGCAAGGGCTCCGTCTAATCCCTCCCTGGGGGGTGCCTAGGACCAAAGCCAAGGGAGAGAGGCTGGGTGCCTTCAGAGTCAGGGCCTGGAGCTGCCAGGCCAAACCCAAGAGCCATCCTTAGCTTACCCCAGCCACCCAAGAGCTTACCCCCGCTCCCCCCAGGCCAGGCCTGCAGGGACTCCCTACCCACAAGGGACATTCAGAACAGCAGAAGAAACTCCTTCTGGACCCTCAAGACCACTCACACCTGCTGCTTCTGGGATTCAACCGGGATGAGAGTCGAGTGTGTGACCACTGCAGGGACCACCATCACTCTCCCCCCACCAGCCTAGGGCCCTACTCACCAGCATGACCACACACCAATTCAGGATCCCACGGTAGTTGCTGAAACCACTGTCGGAGCTGAACAAAGAATCCTGCAGGCGGTGGCACCTGGTGGGCGGGAAACACACCCTCTCAGAGGAAGGCAGTGCCAAGACCCCGGGTTGTGCGAACCCTGCAATCCTCCAAGCTCAGACAAGTCAGAGGCCAGCAGACACCCAAGAAACACCCAGCCAAGTCCAGCCCCTCAGAAGCCAGCCTTGGGGCCCGGGGCCCAGGGCACAGCAGACCCCAGGCCCTCCCTCGGAGTAATTCTGGTCCCTCCTAGCCCAGCAGGACGGTCCACGCCCCACCCAGCCCTCCCTTCTGCCCACACATCCTCCTCCCCATTCACAATCACAGAAGGGCCAGGCAGGGCCAAGCTCTCAGGCAGGGTCATGCCACAAACAGGAGCAGGAGAGCTGGCCCTGCCTAGCCCAGGGCTACATGGTACTCCATGGCCAAGAGCCCATCCTCGCTCCCCAGAGGCCTCTGGCTGCCACCATGCACGATGGCTACAGAGTGGTGATGGGCCCACAGGAAGAGTCCACTGCAGGGATCTGGAGGCCCACCAGGTAATTCTGTACAGAGGTGGGGGCAGGGGCTGAACCCGCCTTGCTCAGTTAGCCCATCCTACCGCCCAGCGCACTGAGGGGCCCCCACCTCAGATGACGTCCTCCCTAGGTTTGGCCCATGCAGGTGTGAGTGAGCACCTGGACCCACATGCACCTTCCTTCCTGGGGACAGGGGCCCTCATACATCCGCGCAGACTCCAACTGTTTCTGAAAAAGTGTAACCTGTCCCAGTTCAACCACAGGCTCAGTACTATGTTCCTGCCCAGGCTGAGGGGGCCGAGAAGAGCCCACCCAGGGGCCAGGGGCCTGATGGTAGGGAGGTCTCCTGCAGAAGCAGGAGAGTTCCCACCTACTAATGGGGCAAGGGAAATATAAGCAGACCCTCACATTGCTGCCTGGCCCTCAGGGTGACACAGAGGCAGTGGAAGGGCCACAGTGTGGCTGGGGCAAGGCCCAGACCCAGCTCCTGGCTCACTCAGCCTGCCCCACCCTACCCTAGCTGCCATGCTACCAGGAAGCCCCACACCGCATTGAGCAAGGCCTCCGGTTTGGTAAGTCATGAGGCCAGGGCCTCCCCTTCCCTCCTGTGTACACACATCTCCACCTCTTGAGGCACCCAGGCAGGAGAAGTGGACTCAGAGGAGGACGCAGCAGGGGCACCGTAGCACAGGTGTCCTCTCAGGGCCGACAATCCCTCCATGGCAAGCCTCACTATGGCTGCGGTCAACACCTAGACAGCCCCACCTAGGAAGTAAGGGGCTGGGAAGGCTGAAATGCTACTCTGCACTCTGCAGCCTGGTGGAGGCAAGGTCTGCACTGCACCCGGCCCACCAGCTTCTCCCAGTCACATGCCTCCTTGTATCCATCTTCCCGGTCTGTCCTGGACCTTGCAGTGAGGCCACCCGAGGCCCTCTTCTTCCTGAGACTCTGCACCCGCCTTTCTGCGAGGCAAGCAGAGGTCCAAGGCCCCACTGCCCAGAGAGGACAGTCTCTGGGCCTGTCCACTATACGGGGCCTCCCCAGCCCTTCTGCCAAGTTTGAGCCCATTCACTTTCACTGGAGCCGTCCCAGGGCCACCTTGTGCCACAACCTGCCACCCTCATCTGCACGTCAACACCCACCCACCAAACGTTTCACAACAACATCAGCCCTTGTCACCAAGAAGACCATGCTGGTTTTATTTACAGCCATTTGGAAGATGAAAACAGGGGTGGGGAAGGAGTATTGCTTTCCAAATCTGACACCAAACAACATCATAAAAACTTTTTCAGATCCCTGCTGTCAGGCACTCAAGGCCCTCCCCAACCTGCCCACAGCCACTCCTGGGGTCCCTCCACAGGGCTCCTGACCATCCCCAACCCCAGGCAGCAGAGACCCAGGGAAGGAAGCCCACTATCCACCAAAACCCACGAGGTCCAGCCTTGCCGGTACAGTCAGCAGTGGACCAGAGGACAGACAGGCGGGATCTGGCCACAACACCCAGAGCGATCTATGTCACCCTCTCCCCTACTACCAGGGCCACCCACACCTCAGCCCTCTAGCAGTCCCACACTTGTTCCCCAGGTCCATCCAACCAGCAGGGCCATTGTAACTCACCACAAGTGTCACCTCACTCAACACTCACATCAGCTTTGGGAGGTAGGCGCAAGAGGAAACTAAGGCTTCCCAAAGTTTAAAGCTCATCAGGGGCACAGCCCCTGAGTATGGATCACACCTGGGGACCACATGGTCCAGCTCCAGGGACAAGGAGAGCAAAGAGGGGACAGAGTGTCAGCTGTCCTCCCAGCGGCCACCTCCCCAGCACTTCCTTCACCCAGCTTCTGGACTGACCCCTGGGATATAAGGTGATGAGGTGGGCTCTCCACATCCTCAGACCCTGCTGGAGAAAAAGAAACAGGACATCCCAGAACAAACACCCTGGGAGAGCCCTGCAACCAGAAGGCCCTCCGTGGAGTGCCCATGAACCAAGGGCCAGATGTCCTGGACACAGGGCACTGTGTACGGTGCCCCTCCTTCCTGCCCCACAGCCACACCTTGCCATGGGTGGGAAAAAATGAGTTCACACCCAGAGCCTTACCCATCTGCCCAAGCCAAGGTGAGCAGGAAGTGTAGGGAGGGGAGGAGGCCTGGAGCCCAGGGAGCAAGGAGGAATGGGGAAAGGAAAGGCAACAAGCAGAAGAGAGGGTAGACAGGTGAGAGGAGGTAGACAAGGAGGAGAGGCGCAGGAGCCAAATCCCAGGAGGGCAACCAGAGCAAGGCCTGGCCCTATCGGCCCCCCTGGGCCCTCTGACATGGGCGTCTGAGGAACAAGCACACATAGTCTGCATGACCTGGAAACCAGGAGGGGGCCATAACTGCCAGGTCCCTCTCCAGCCCTGGGGCAGGCCCATCCATGGCAGCTCCTGCTCCGCTTCCCAGGGGGCCCAGACTTTGAGGTTGGGCAGACAGGGCTGCCACTCACTCAGCCAAACCATCAGGAGCATAGGCAAGGCTTCTGGACACCTGGCCCTGGCAGAGCAAGGAAGCGAATGCCTATCCCAGAGCGGGAATGTGGCCCAAAGCCAGCACCTCCGTCCTACACTAAAGGACAGCAACTCCTGCCACCTCTCCAGGAGATCATGCTAGCCATGCCCCTGCCTCCTGGATGGCAGTTAGGAGAGGGTACTCTAAGGCCCTCCTGTCCTTTGTAGCCTCCCTCAGCACCACCCCAGACCCACAGGAAGCAAGCACCCCCTCAGGAAAACCACCCTCCTCTGCCACAGCGCCTTCACAAACTCCCGGTCTGACCTTTGCTCAGACTGCTCAGTGCTGAGATTATCTTATCTCCAGGTGGACTGTGAGCACCCTAAGGGCAAGGACCCCAGCTACCCTCACCCACCCTCTCAGTATAGTGAAGAAAGCCTCTGTTCTTGTTACCGAGAGCAAATCCTTGCTAGCAGACTGACCAACTGCCCACTTCCTCTTTGATAACCTCTAGCCCCAAAGGCAATTCCAAAGCCAAAGCCCCCGAGGACACCTGGGCCAGAGTGAAGGCCAGGAGTGGGAGAAGGAGGCTGGAGGTGGCAAAGGGATCACTTGGAGCTGGCTTGAAGGAGGGAACCAATACCCTGGCCTTCCAGGTCCTCCGCATCAGCCAGGCTTGATTCCCAACCCCTTCCTGTCAGTCCTTCAGCTAAACAGGGTGCCCACCCAGGGGCACTTCGAGCCCCTCCCCTGTACTCCAACCAGGGGGTGAAAGTCCCAGTGCAGGACCCAACTCTGTCCCTGCAAGAAGACACTTGTTCTGGTAAGGGAAGCAGGGCCCCAGGCCAGCCAAGCTCTGGGTGAGGGAGGGACCCCCATGAAGACAACTCTGGGGAGATTCTGCAGGGACAAGAAACACACTCACACTGCCCTGTCCCCATCCCTCAGGCAGTCCCAGTCTCTTGCGGGCTGCCTCCCTTGCAGGCTGCCTCCCCAGCAGAGCCACCGTCGTCCCCTGGGAGACTTCCCAGGCGCCAAGGCACCCCTCATAGCCCTCAGGAGGGACCTCCTTAGTTACAAACCGCCTGACCCCACCCAGCTCCTTGCAGACAGAGAAAACTTGTGCACAGGGGCCAGGGTCCCGGGCTACCCTGAGGAAGAGCCTGAGGACCCGCCTGAGGACGTGTGGAGGGGTGGGGGGTCTGGAAGCTGGACTGCTGCCGGCTCCCCTCTGAGCTCCCACGTGGGTGACCTTGGCAAGTGACTCTCCACCCCTATGCCTCAGTTCCCCCGCAGGGGCCCTAGGGGCACACCTGTCCACGCGAAGTCCGGGAGCCAGGCTCTCGGACTCGGAGCCCGCGCTGCTGCGGTCATGCCCGGGCAACTGCGGAGCGTCCCGGGCAGGGGTCAGAGGTTAGGGGTGAAGCGCCTCGCTACCTCAGATCCCAGTGGCCGCTACCCATGTCGGAGTCTCCGTTCTTGTCCTTGTCGGGGGCCGGGGCCGGCTCCGGCGCGTCCCCCCCAGGGCCCACGTCCCGCACCTCCTCTTCCGCCGCCGCGGGCCCGCCGCCGCCCTGGCTCGAGGGCCGTGAACCCGTCCTGCGACGCCGGGAGCCGCCCGCGCCGCCGCGGTCGCCCATGGCCTCAACCCGCAACCTGTCCCGGCAGAGTCGTGGCCCGCCGGGCTCGCAGCACCCAAGGCCCGCGGCCCCGCCTCCAGACCCTCGGCCAACCGCCGCCACCGCCCCCTGCCGGACGCCGTAGCCCGCGCGCTGGCCCGGGCCGCCAATCAGCGCGCGCCCTCCAGGCCGCCCAGAAACTGCGGTCTCGCTGCTCTGGGAGCCCCGAACAGGCCAGCCGCTGGGGCGCGCGCCCATTTGTAGTCCGCGGGCGCGCGAGGCACCCTGGGAGTCGTGGTCGCCCCGCGCGCGGCACCCTGGGAGTCGTGGTCGCCCCGCGCGGGGCACGCTGGGAGTCGTGGTCGCCCCGCGCGGGGCACTCTGGGAGCCGCTGTCGCCCCGCACATCCGAGAGCGCCGCTACGGCCGTGCGGCCGTGACGAACCTTCCTTCCCGCGGGTCTGAGTGTCTTTACGGAATTTGCCAGGCTTCCTGGCAGTGGCGGGCCTCCCCCGACCGCTTCCCTGCTTCTCGTCCCAGTCTGTAAACACAGGGTTTCGCCATTGCTCAGCCAGGGGCGGAGTATGGGGTGTAGGCTACTTACGAAGTGCCTCTTGGGTTAGTGTCCGGGGCTCAGGGGCCGTGTCCGTGGGTACTCGCCTCACCCACCACCCAGCGTGTTGGCTCCCGAGCGCACGTCGGGGCGCACTTGATCTCCGCGAGCCCTCTAGTTACCACCGCAGAAGCACCTGCTTTTCCTCGGCTTAGGTTGTTCAAACAAGCGCCAAACCAAAAGATGGAGCAGGAGAAAAGCCCCAGGCCCCGTGTCCCTGGGACGCCCGCCCTTCCCACTGACTCCGCCTCGAGGTGCCCGGGCAGGGATAGGGAAGGTGTAGCCCCCAACTCCCATCCCTGAGTGGCCACGCCCTGGCCACCCGGCCCCCCTTTCGCCCACGTCCGCAGACTTGCTGGGCCTCCCTCGTCTCCACCCGGCCTAGTTTTGCCGGGGCGTAGGGAGCCTGGGGTGCCGGATCGCGGAGACCCAGAGGCTTCCATGTCATTGCACGACCGCACGGTGCAGCCCGCAAGCGGGCAAGTGTGCCTCCCACCTTAGCTTGACACTCATCTTCGCACGGGGCATGGAGTATGAACATCCTGGATTTCCGGGTGCGAGGGTTCACTGGGGGCCCAGGCCAGGTTTACCCAGCAGCAAAACCCATTAGCCATTCACTCCTCAGGTGAGCAAGGCTAAGAAGAGTGCCTCTCAAGAAGCAAATAAACCGAGAGGTTCAGCCTAAGGTTAGCGACCTCTCCGTGTGTACTGGCCACGGCCTTCCTGCTGGCCTCACCCTTGTTCCACCACCACAGTGCCTGGGCCCCTGGTGACACATTCCTGTTGCCACTGAGCCATCTGGGACTGATACCAGCCTGGCATCTCTACCTGGCAGGCTGGGGCTACCTGGCAGGTGTCTTTGAGTAACCTGCCAAAGAGGCTGCCCTTACTGGGCAGGAGAGCCCCTCCCACATGCCTGTGCAGCCCTACCTCCGTGAGTCAGACTCAACCTCGTCTCCTACCCAGTCTTTCAAAACTTGCGCCTATTCACTGGCTGGCCTGGGCCAGGCAGAGCAAGGCCTTTCTGAATACTGATCCCAAGGGAGGGCAAAAGAAGGAGAGGGTCCTCTCAGGAGCCTGGAGCGTAGGAGTGAGCCCTGGGAGCTCTGCCATGCGCGCCCACCAGTCTCTGCGTGCCGTCTGGCTGCACCATCCTTCCAATACAAAGCCAAGAACTACAGGACCCGCCCAGGCTGTCAGAGGAGATTGATGACTCAGGTTCCCAGTAGGCCTGGAGAGCCTGAGTACAGTAGTCAACAAAGGGTGAAGAGTCATGTTGGAACCGGCTGCCTGCGTCCATGTCCAGCTCCAAGCCATTGGCTGGCAAGTGGCAGCAGAAGTGAAGCGACCAGAGTGGACGAGTGGTCACCAGGGAGGACCATTCCAGTGGGGCACTGGAGCAGAGCTTGAGGAGAGCAGGACAGCCAGTTAATAGGCAGGCACGGGCTGTGAGAGCACCAATAAGGAAGAGCCAGTACCGGCAGGGGCGGGGCCTGGAGGGAGGGAAGCCTGTGGGAGAGAGTGGACCAGGCCGGGGCCTTGGGATTGGGAAAGGGTCAGCGCAGCTGCTTTAGAACTCACGGACATTGCCAGTTACTTCAGGGTCCAGGGGAAAATGAAGCCCAGGGCACCAGGGGAGAGGAGAAAGGTCAAGGTAGGTGGGGTTGCTTGGTGACAAAGGTGTACAAGACGGTTGTCGAAGAAAGCTCAGTGGGGATTTCCCTGCCAGGGGCAGCAACTGATTAGGAGACTAGAGGCCAGGAGCCTTGCAGGCCTGGCTGGAAGAGGTTCAGAGCTTAGAAGCTCAGCCTGTGGCTGAGGTGCCACAGGCAGGCCCCTGAGTCCTGCGAAGGGTCTGGCCAGCTGGGAGACATGGGACATGGTGGTCAGCAGTCTGTGCTGCCCGATCTCTGGGATGCAAAGTCCTGTCCATGGAAATCTGTACAGACTGAAGATTGAACTCGTTCCAGGGTTCGGGGAGGCAGATTCCATCCTTCCACCCCATTGCCCCTCAGGGTCATGGAAAGGCCAAGATACCGGGTCTAGATCCAGAAGCTGAGAAGAAATGAGCGTTCCTCACCCAGGTGTGACTGCAGGTATAGGGTGGGTGGGGTATTGGGGGCGGGCTTGTGTCAAAGGCAGGCCTTGGATAAGCTGTTCTCCCTGAGGCTGATTCTTCATATGTGATTTGTGCTATGAAGCCTACCCCAGCCTGGGAACAGTGAAAGTCAAGAATCCCAGGGCAGAAGGATCTGGACACTGACCTCTCAGGGACTTTCACTCCTGAGGTTATTACTGCTGACAGTGCTCCCCAGAAGAGGGTATCCACCTCCATGTGAGCCCCACCCTGAGCAGCCTGCAGGCTGACCTCCTGCAGGTCAGGCTCCCCTGCTGTCCATCCTGATGAAGTCTGGGCAGACCTGTCTCCTGCCAGGGTTCAGACAGCTGGCTCTGGGATGACTTGGTTTGACTACATGTCTCCAAAGACCTTGGACCTCTCAGCTCATGCCTGCTTACCTGGGTATCAGGAGGCATTGCTGGGACAGGGGGTCCCTGTCCTTGGGCTGTCCCTGACCAGCACAGTCCCACCCCTCATCTCAATTTGATTCATCCTGTCTGAACTCAAGGGCTGTGGGTGGCTGTGGAAGGCTCTCTGTCCCCTGGGTGGCACCTCCCCAGAACCAGCATGGGTCAGTTGTCCATGGAGGACCCCTCAGACAGTGAGGGGTCAGGATGTGGGCAGCACACAGTAGTAAGGGGCTAGACCTCGCACCCTCTGCTGTCCCGCTTTCCTCCACTGGCATTGAGGACGGTTTGTTGGTGGCTGTCAGGCCCCAGGGGCAGCAGGAGCCCCTACAGGGAGAGTAGGCCATAGGTCTGTAGGCCCTGCTGAACCTGCCGGGGCAACCCTAGATCAGTTCTGGGCTGGAGACCCTTAGCTCCCTCAGTTCCTGGCACAGAACAGATTAACCCGCCGCAGGACAAATGCCAACTGCTTTGCCCTCAGGGGAGTTCTCCCATGGCTTGTCTTGCCAAGCTGGCCCTTCTGGGTGGAAGAAGATAGCCCGCTTGCGAAAAGGGACGCTGGCGCACCCTGACAAAGGCAGTGACCTGACCCCAGGGCTGCGTGGGCAGGCTGCCATCCCCAGCACTGCGCCTGCACCGGCCTTGCCTCTGGGAGGCAGCCCGACTGGGAAGATGACCCCCAGACACCCCAGCACCCCTGTGGCATGGGCCCGGCACTGGATACACCAACCCGACACTCCAGGTTCTATCAAGAGTGGCATTTATTCTCCTCGTGGAGGTGCGGCGCTCCGGGGAGCTGGTGCTATTGTGCTTAGGAAGGAGGTCTGTCCGTCCGTCCGTCTGTCCGGCCGGCCCAGCCCCAAACGGGGGCGGAAGAGGGGCACGGCCCGAGTAAAAATCCCGGCCTGTTCCGGGTGGGAGTATGTACAAGGCGGCGGGGCGCAGGCGGGGGTGGGGGCGGGGCAGGCCGGCGGCCGCAACCCCCACCCGAGGGCCCCCGCATCTCGGGCCCTACTCTTAGAATCAGTACAAAATAGGTGCTACCTAAACGTTCCTTCTACCTGAATTCGCTAAGTCGGTTATTGTGCTGCTTAGTTATGGGGGCGGGAGGGGGCCCATGGCTTTCCACGGCGGCGGGGTGTAGGGAGAAGCAGGAGACCCTGGCCGGCCCATGGCCCTCTGGCCTTCTCCTTAGGTAGGTAGACAGGCGTGTGGGGGTAGGGTGGGGCGCCTGTGTGTGCGTGTGCATGCGGGTGTGCCCAGCACAAGAGGGCAGGCCCCGTCTTGGGAGCTGTGGTGTGGAGGGTTTGGGATATGGGCCCTGCTGTGCTGGGCCCTCAGTCTGATCCTGCAGGTGCAGCTGGGTAGCAGCTTGGTGCCCACTGGGATGGGGCTGACCAGCTCATACACTCCAGCGTGCACCTTTTGTCTGGCCTGGGGCCCCAGCCCCACACGGCAGAGCCCAGGTGGCCAGAAGATGGAAGGACCGAGAGTTGGTATGGGTGGCCCTGGTCGTGCTGGGCCTTGGGGCCCTGGGTCTGTGCCACCTGAGCTGAGAACACCAGGCGCAAGTCAAAGGTAGAGCCCAACTGCACCCAGCACTGGACCCGGGCTGGGGCAGGGAAGAGGTAAGGGGGATGCAGGGTTGGGTCTAGGGACCAGGCCTTTCTCTGCATATGCAGCCCTCCTTGGCCCACCCAAACCTGATGGACCCCTGTCGCGAACATGCATCCCTGCAGGTCGCTGCATCCCTGGCCGACTCTGCAGCGGGCCTGGCACATAGTAGGTGCCCAATGAACAGTCGGTGGGTGATGGATGACTGAAGGAGGGGTCTTGGGGGCAACCACCCTGCCCCTGCCCCTGGAACCATTACACCCGCAGGGCTCTGCCGTGGGGGGGAGGGAGGAGGAGGGGAAGAAAGTCTGCGCGTCCGGCCCCGCGCAATGTCCCTGATCTAGGGGCCTATGGGGTGGATAGGGCAGGGGGATACCTGATTCTCAGTAACTCTAGAGGCGGCGGCAGCTTCGCATGCAGTGCGCATTATTGCTCTATAGTCGGCATCGGACTAACTAAGAGGGAAAGGGAGCGGGCAGCCCCGGGAAGGGACGCGAGGAGGGTTGGGGCTGCATGCAGTGACGTCACAAAGGCGGCGGCCAATGGGGCGGGCCCTTGGGGCGGGGTCGCCGCCGAGGCTTTGGCATAGACGGGCGAAAGTTGGCAACAGAGTGGGGGCGGGGCCTGGGGCTCGAGGGTGGGGCCCAGGTAGGGGCGGGGTTCAGGGGCGGGGAAAGTGTTCCCGGACATCCCAAGCCCCCGGCGTCGGCGGGAAGGATGGGGGGCCTCAGCGCCCCTTCCCTGACCCGAGTGCAATCCGTTCATAAATAAAACGTACAAATACAGAAAGAAAGAAACCCGACGCATCCGCAACCCCCCCAGGGGGCTTTACCCGCAAAGCGAATACAGAGAGGTGTGTAATGGGCCATGCCCAGGCCTGCCTGCCGGGCCCCAGGATCCGTCCTCCAACACCGAATGCCCGGGGACAAGGGAGGGGGCCCCGGGGCAGGGCGGGAGTGGGGTCTGAGGAGGTCGGATAAGTCCATGCGATTCGATATGCGTCATTATTATTCGTTATGAAGGACAGAGCCCGGGAAGCTGGGCTGGAAGAATTCGGATTTGGCAGAGGGTGCGAGGCGAGGGCGGGAGAGCGGCTTGGACTGAGGGCCCAGAAAGAACCCGAGGGAGAGGGGTGCCGCCGTCCGCCTCTCTCCCCGATCCCCAACGCGTCTATCACTCCTGGGGTTCAGCGAAGACTGAGGAGTAGGGACGCCTCTGCAGGACACCCCCCCCCCCC
>NW_024427107.1:80307524-80310312 GCF_017311325.1 Ursus maritimus
GGGCCCCCCCCCCCCCGCCCCGCTCCTCCGCGGTCTGCTCCCTGGACGTCTAGGCCGCAGGCCTGGCCCTTGGAAGGCTTGGGAAAGGGGTGGGGAAGACCTGAGTCTCTGCGACGCGATCCAGGGGCGCAGAGGAGGGAGGTGGGGGGTGCTCCCCACCTCACCCCACCCCCGTCTTCAGAGACCTAACTCGGAGATGAGGTTCGGTTCTGGGTCTCCTCGACCCTATTGCTGGGAAAAAGCCTGGGGCACCCTGGAGGGGAAGGGAGGGGGTTCGGGGTGGGTCTCCCCTCAGGACCCTATTGCTTGAAGGGGCCGACAAGGCCCCTGGCGGGCGGGGCGGGGCCGGACCCCCTCCCTCTATTGCTGTGAGGAGGGGCCCGCCCTCCGGCCCCTCCGCCCGGGCGCTGGCGGAGGGTTGGGTCTAGGGACCAGGCCTTTCTCTGCATATGAGCCCTCCTTGCCCACCCAAACCTGATGGACCCTGTCGCGAACATGCATCCCTGCAGGTCGCTGCATCCCTGGCGACTCTGCAGCGGGCCTGGCACATAGTGAGTGCCCAATGAACAGTCGGTGGGTGATGGTGACTGAAGGAGGGGTCTTGGGGGCAACCACCTGCCCCTGCCCCTGGAACCATTACACCCGCAGGGATCTGCCGTGGGGAGGAGGAGGAGGGAAGAGAAGTCTGCGCGTCCGGCCCGCGCAATGTCCTGATCTAGGGGCCTATGGGGTGGATGAGGGGAGGGATACCTGATTCTCAGTAACTCTAGAGGCGGCGAGCTTCGCATGCAGTGCGCATTATTGCTCTATAGTCGGCATCGGACTAACTAAGAGGAAAGGGAGCAGGGCGCCCGGGAAGGGGACGCGAGGAGGGTTGGGAGCTGCATGCAGTGACGTCACAAGGCGGCGGCCAATGGGGCGGGCCCTTGGGGCGGGGTCGCCCGAGGCTTTGGCATAGACGGGCGAAAGTTGGCAGAGTGGGGGCAGGGCCTGGGGCTCGAGGTGGGGCCCAGGTAGGGAGCGGGGTTCAGGGGCGGGAAGTGTTCCCGGACATCCCAAGCCCCCGGCGTCGGCAGGGAAGGATGGGGGGCCTCAGCGCCCCTTCCTGACCCGAGTGCAATCCGTTCATAAATAAAACGTACAAATACAGAAAGAAAGAAACCCGACATCCTGAACCCCCAGGGGGCTTTACCCCAAAGCGAATACAGAGAGGTGTGTAATGGGCCATGCCCAGGCCTGCCTGCCGGGCCCCAGGATCCGTCCTCAACACCGAATGCGAGGGACAAGGGAGGGCCCCGGGGCAGGGCGGAAGTGGGTCTGAGGAGGTCGGATAAGTCCATGCCGATTCGATATGCGTCATTATTTCGTTATGAAGGACAGGGCCGGGAAGCTGGGCTGGAAGAATTCGGATTTGGCAGGAGGGTGCGAGGCGGGGGCGGGAGAGCGGCTTGGACTGAGGGCCCAGAAAGAACCCGAGGGAGAGGGTGCCGCCGTCCGCCTCTCCCGATCCCCAACGCGTCTATCACTCCCGGGGTTCAGCGAAGACTGAGGAGTAGGGACGCCTCTGCAGGACACCCCCGCCCCGCTCCTCCGCGGTCTGCTCCCTGGACGTCTGGCCCCAGGCCTGCCCTTGGAAGGCTTGGGAAAGGGGTGGGGAAGACCTGAGTCTCGCACGCGATCAGGGCGCAGAGAGGAGGGAAGGTGGGGGGTGCTCCCCTCACCCCACCCCGTCTTCAGAGACCCTAACTCGGAGATGAGGTTCGGTTCTGGGTCTCCTCGACCTATTGCTGGGAAAAAGCCTGGGGCACCCTGGAGGGAAAGGAGGGGTTCGGGTGGGTCTCCCCTCAGGACCCCTATTGCGTTGAAGGCGACAAGGCCACTGGCGCCGGGAAGGGCGGGCGGACCCCTCCTCTATTGCTGTGAGGAGGGCCCGCCCTCCGCCCTCCGCCGAGCGCTGGCGAGACTTCCCTGGGGGCCCGTATTGCTGAGAGCCGACCCGGCTAGGCTGGCGGAGGCACCGCCGCCCTAGGCCTGCACAGGACTGAGCTGCGGCGAAGCGGCGGGCGCCTGGGCCGCGGGGCCACCACCGCCCGCGCCGCCCTTGAAGCACGCAGACTCGTAGTGCTTGTTGAGATAGGACTTGAGTGCGAAGCTCTTCTTGCAGCGCTTGCACTGGAAGTGCTTGAAGGCCGAGTGCGTCTGCATGTGCGCGCGCAGGTTGGAGCGATCGGCGAGGCCTTGCCGCAGTGCGCAGCGCAGCCGAGGCTTCTCGCCTGTGTGGGAGCGCATGTGGCCTTGCAGCAGCCAGGCCTCGAAGGCCTTGCCGCACACGCGCGCCATTGTGCGCAGGTCGTGCGTAAGCAGGTGCGTGCCATGGCCGGCATGGACACGTACACCTTGCCGCACGTCGGGCAGCGCCGCGCCAGCTGACTGTCCAGGCTGCGGTGCGTCTGCTTGTGGCGGCTCAGGTTCGACGACGTGGCGTACGTTTTCCCGCACTCGCCGCAAGCGTGCCGGCCCCCTGAGCCTCCAGCCCCGGGCCCCGCGCGCGCCTCCGTGCTCACCCCCGCGCGCGCGCCGCCCCGGACCCCGGCCCCGGACCCCGCGCCGCGCGCACCCGCCCCGGCCCCGCCTCCACCGTCGCAGTCGGGAGCTGCCGCGGAGGCTGTGGAGGGAGCGACAGCGTTGGCGGCCTTACGGCGGGAGCGCCCGTCGGTGATGAAGAAGGCGTCAGCCGCGTAGCCCTCGCTGACGGCCGCGTCGCCGTTGATGTAGCCGCCCGCGGCTG
>NW_024427107.1:80310322-80409473 GCF_017311325.1 Ursus maritimus
GCTCCCTGGACGTCTAGGCCGCAGGCCTGGCCCTTGGAAGGCTTGGGAAAGGGGTGGGGAAGACCTGAGTCTCTGCGACGCGATCCAGGGGCGCAGAGGAGGGAGGTGGGGGGTGCTCCCCACCTCACCCCACCCCCGTCTTCAGAGACCTAACTCGGAGATGAGGTTCGGTTCTGGGTCTCCTCGACCCTATTGCTGGGAAAAAGCCTGGGGCACCCTGGAGGGGAAGGGAGGGGGTTCGGGGTGGGTCTCCCCTCAGGACCCTATTGCTTGAAGGGGCCGACAAGGCCCCTGGCGGGCGGGGCGGGGCCGGACCCCCTCCCTCTATTGCTGTGAGGAGGGGCCCGCCCTCCGGCCCCTCCGCCCGGGCGCTGGCGGAGACTTCCCTGGGGGCCCGTATTGCTGAGAGCCGACCCGGCTAGGCTGGCGGAGGCACCGCCGCCCTAGGCCTGCACAGGACTGAGCTGCGGCGAAGCGGCGGGCGCCTGGGCCGCGGGGCCACCACCGCCCGCGCCGCCCTTGAAGCACGCAGACTCGTAGTGCTTGTTGAGATAGGACTTGAGTGCGAAGCTCTTCTTGCAGCGCTTGCACTGGAAGTGCTTGAAGGCCGAGTGCGTCTGCATGTGCGCGCGCAGGTTGGAGCGGTCGGCGAAGGCCTTGCCGCAGTGCGCGCAGCCGAAGGGCTTCTCGCCTGTGTGGGAGCGCATGTGGCCTTGCAGCAGCCAGGGCCTCGAGAAGGCCTTGCCGCACACGCCGCACTTGTGGCGCAGGTCGTGCGTAAGCAGGTGCATGGCCATGGCCGGCATGGACACGTACACCTTGCCGCACGTCGGGCAGCGCCGCGCCAGCTGACTGTCCAGGCTGCGGTGCGTCTGCTTGTGGCGGCTCAGGTTCGACGACGTGGCGTACGTTTTCCCGCACTCGCCGCAAGCGTGCCGGCCCCCTGAGCCTCCAGCCCCGGGCCCCGCGCGCGCCTCCGTGCTCACCCCCGCGCGCGCGCCGCCCCGGACCCCGGCCCCGGACCCCGCGCCGCGCGCACCCGCCCCGGCCCCGCCTCCACCGTCGCAGTCGGGAGCTGCCGCGGAGGCTGTGGAGGGAGCGACAGCGTTGGCGGCCTTACGGCGGGAGCGCCCGTCGGTGATGAAGAAGGCGTCAGCCGCGTAGCCCTCGCTGACGGCCGCGTCGCCGTTGATGTAGCCGCCCGCGGCTGTGGCCAGCTCTG
The DNA here is from genome assembly GCF_017311325.1 of Ursus maritimus. Classification (NCBI taxonomy): domain Eukaryota; kingdom Metazoa; phylum Chordata; class Mammalia; order Carnivora; family Ursidae; genus Ursus; species Ursus maritimus. The sequence goes on from NW_024427107.1 coordinate 80,311,545, forward strand.
GGCGCGGGGTGGGAGGCGGTGCCGAGCCCGCGGCCGCCGGGCCCAGTTCTCCACGCACGGCCGCAGCGTACATGGGCTCTGGGGACGGCCCTTTGAGCAAGGCCGCCTCGGCATCGCCATCGTAGACGGAGGCGGGCCCCGCGTAGTCGTTGAGGTATCCTGAGGGCCGAGGCGGACAGGCAGACAGAGGGAGGGGGAACCGGGCAGCGGGCGAGACACACACGGAAGGCAAGCGGGAAACACGGGGTCCGGGAAGGAAGGAACAAGAAAAAGGACAAAGGAGAAGGGACCGAGGGACCGCGGGGCAAGGAGGATGGAGGAGGCAGGGAGGGGAAGAGAAGAGAGGACAGATGAGACTGGGCCGGGCCCGGCTCCGCCCCCGCCGCCCGCCCCACCCTCGCAGGGGGAGGAAAGAGGCGCATCCTCGGGCGCGGCTGCCCCCCTTCCGCGGAGCCTCAAGGTCAGGGGGGAGGGGCGGCGCTTCCCTCGCCCTTCTTCCTCCACCCCTCCTCCCCCTCGGGTTCTCCCCACTTCAGCAGTTTTCCCTGATTATGCAACACACTGCGGACCCGCAGCGCACAAAGCCGGGACCGCCCACCGAGGGACCCCGTCGCTCCTGCTTCTCGGGGTTCCCACCTGCTCTTCCCCTCGATACCTAGAACTCGTGTCCAGGCTTGATGCTGCCCCTCCTTGGTTCCCTAGGCCCCCCAACAAGCCCTGAAGACTTCTCCCTCCAGCAGCCCCTCCTACCCTCTCTAGCACCTCCTTCTTACCTCCCAGGTCTTCTACTACTCTCTGGACTTGACCCCCTTCCCGCTCCGGCCCTATCTTCCTCCATCCACTCTGCTTCTTCTCCTACTCCCTTCAGTCATCCTGCACCCTTGGGTCCTACCTTGTTCCACATAGCCCTCTTCCCCCAGGCCCTAACCCTTTGTAGGGGCCTTCCCAAGCCTCAGGACAGGTGACCAGGCAGTCGCTGTGTTGGAGAGTGCCAGGGCACCCGCCAGGGGACACCTTCACTGGGACAAGCTGCAGACAGGCAGCATCATTCATGCCGGTAACTGCAGTTGTTCTCAAGTTACAAGATGGATCTCACACCTCAAAGTCACAAATGCACACACCACACGATGCAGCCTCTGGCTTCTTCAGGGTTATACCCAGCTTCCCAGCCACCATCAACCCTGGAGTGTCCTCACTGGGTGGGCTGCTCCCTGATCCCAGCATACCACCTATTCATGCAGGGTCACACACGCAGCCACCCTTGACACACACTCAGCCAGGGTCGCTAGTCACATGGGTGCACAACGGCCTCAGAGTCACATGGTCCCATGTAGTGGCACACAGGCAGGCACACACACTCATACAGGGTCACACACAAGCGCACACAGTCACATGGCCGCACACAGTCACATGGGCGCACACAGGCTCACACACAGGCTCAGCTCACACAGGCTCAGGTCACACTTGTTCTACCACCCCATGCTGCTGGCACTCCCATCCCTCCTGCCTGCATGCTAACAGTTGTCCTTGAACTTGGGCACCCTTACACAAAGAGCCTCCCCTTCATTCCAGCACTTGGGACCTCCCTACTTAGAGCCCTCCTGCCCACAGCCTCCTCCCTGACGCTGCTTGCAGGAGAAATACTGCTTCTCCTCTGCTGGTACCCTAGTCCTGACAGGTGGTGGCCCCCTCTGGACCCATGCCTACTCCCTGCAACTCACAGCACTCTGCTGACCCTCGCCAAAAAAGAGAGGATGATACTCAGGAAGGCCCAGGTTCCTGGGTGTGGGTCTGCATGCAAGGCAGGTCCTGTCATATCAGCAAGTGTCCATACGCATAGCCAGGGTGTGGGTCCCTGTGTACCTTCAGGTACTTCCTGTTTCCGACCCTTGCTCCCCACCTCCTGCATTGACGCTCTCCCTGCCCGGCCTTGGCCCTGTTCTGGCCTGCCTCTGCGTTCCCCTCTCCCCACCTTCCTCCACAGTCCAGGTTCAGCCACTGTCTCCTTCTGGTTCTGGTTCCTTCGGGTCTATTTCCTGGGGCCCCTGACCGTTCCATCCCCATACTCTGGTCCTCTACCCCTTCCAGCATTGCCCTGGGCCCCTTGCTGTCCCCAGCCTCTGCCCAGCTCGCACCTTTCTCGTGCAGTCGCACTCCGAGGTCGCTGCGGGCGCGCCCGTAGGAGCTCTCGAGGTCCGCCGAGGAGAACGTGTCAAGTTTGACCTTCTTGACCAGGAAGGATCTGGGCATGATTCCTGCGGGGCTCCGGCGCTGCGGGCCTGCGGAGCCGGGGCGCGGGGGGGCTGCGGCCGCGGCGGGGCCCCGTCACCATCCGAGGAGCGGCGGAGGCAGCACGGGTCCCCACTCTGGCCTTTGGATGCTGCCGCTGGAGTACCGTCCTCTCTCCTCCTGCCTGCCTGCCCTGCGTTTCCTCCTCTGCTCCTCTGTATTCCTCCTCTTTTTCTTCTCTTCTCTTCTCCTCTCCTCTCTTCTCTTTTCTTCCTTCCTTTCTTCTTTCCTTCCTTCTTTTCTTCCTTCCTTCCTTCCTTCTTTCCTTCCCTCCTCTGGTCCCGGCTTCCCAGCCCGCAGTGCCGCCCCTGGACAGGCGGGGGAGGAGGCCGGGGGGTGGGGGGTGGGGAAGGGGGGAGCGGCTCCGTCCCGGGCCCCGAGGCTGCGAGTGGGTGCAGGGCTGGCCCGGCTCCTCGGCCCCCTTCCCCTCCCCCCCACCGCCGCGGCAGAGCCTCAGTCAGCGACCCCCCATGCCCCTGGGGGTGGAGGCGCCGGGCCCGGAGAACGCGGCGGCGACGGCGGCGGCGGGAGCGCCAGCAGCTTCAGCACCGCGGCCAGCGCCGGCCCGGCCAGCACCTCGGCCAGCGACCGGGCGCGCTCAGCCGCTGCTGGCGGCGAGGGGCGGGCCGCGGGTGCTTGGCCGCCAGGCGGGGGTCCTCGGCGGGGGTCTCTGGGAGGCTTGCTTTATTGTTCTGCAGCCCGAGCGAGCGGCGGCGGCGGCGGCGGCGAGCGGGGGGCGGGGGTCCTCGGGGGGAGGGGTGCGCAGGGAGGGCGGGCCGAGGGAAAGAGAGAGGGAGGGACGGGGGCTCCGGGGGCGGGGCTCAGCGCTTGGACAGCTCCTGGGCCCGGCCTCCTGCGCCCGCGGCCGCCTCTGCCTACGGCCGGGCCCAGCCTCCGGCTTTTAAAGCCCAGAAGCTGAGGGAGGGGGAGGGAGGGGAGGGAGGAGAGGCCGGCGGAAATGGCTGCTCTGGGCCGGGCCCGGCCAGGGTCTCCTGGGAGGGGTCTTGGGGATGCCGCGGCCCCCGCATGTGTGGATTTCCCCCGAGCAGCTTCGGGAATGGAGGCCCAGCGTTCTGCGGCATTGTCGTGCGTGGGGGGAGAGGTGGAAACAGGCCTGGGACTCATGAGCCCCAGTCTTGGGATCTTGTGGGGAGGAACGCAGGGCGGATCCCAGTCTGGTCCAGGCTGCCTAGCTTTCTGGTTTGGAGGCTAGGGATCTTAGGGGGAGGGTGGGGGAGGCGGGAAGCGAAGGAGCGAATGCTGAGGCAGCGAAAGCGCAGTGTGGAAGCGCGGCGCGCGCCCCGTGCCGCAGTGTCTCCCTGCCACTCGGTCACCCGGGCTGACCCCGTGCCCGCTGGAAAGGCCTCCCTCCACCCCTCCGCCTCTTTCCCAAGGGGCGGATGTCGAGCGCAGCGACGACGCAGCGAACGGGCTGTGAAGGGGGAGAGGGGCCGCCATGCCCTTGCTCTAGAAATTCGACTTCGTTGGTGGTTTTACACCCTTCCGCGCGGCTGCAGCTCCCCCCAGCGGCTCCGCAACCAGGCGGATAACCCTTCCCGCGGCCGCCCGCCCCGAGTTTGCAGCCCCCATGACGTCAGGCCCAGCCGCCAATGGCCGAGCACGCGGGTGTCGGGGGCTCCAGGGCGCACAATGGCCGCATGCGGGGACATATGTCCTCAATTAGGACCCGGAGCTGCCATTGTCCCCTCCCTCGCCTGCGCCGGGTGGTTCAGGAGTCCACGCTCGGAGCGCGCCTCCGCTCGGCCCGCTGTCACTGAGGACCAAGGTCGCAGGGGTGGCTCCGGGGAGTGTCCGGGCGCGGCCGAGCCGGGAGCGCGTGCAAGGTGGGGGCGCGCGCGCACCCATCGCTACACGTAGTGACCTTGTGCAGGGCGGCACGCCGGGACCGCGGACTCCGGCCGGGAGCGCGCGGCGGGCGGGCCGCTCCGGGAGCGTGCGTGCGGGGGCGTGCCGGGAGTGCTGAGCTTGGAGCTGCGCCGCCGCCTGCCCTGCGCCCCGCTTCCGCCCGCACCTCGGCCCTGGAGGCGAGCGAATGTGGGTGTGAGCGAGCTGGCCCCGCGCGGGGGGCGCGGCGGAGACCACAGGCCTGCTTTGTGGCACTGGCCACGGCCGCGGCTGCATATTCATCTTGCGTGGCAGGCGTTCCCGAGGGGCGGGGGCGGGGCGCCGCCGCCCCCTTATCGCCGAGCCGCAGCCGGCGAGGCCCGAAGTGGGGGCGGGGACGGGGACCCCCCTCGGCCGAGCCTGTCGTCCCTGCTCCCTCCCAGGAGGGCCCGGCCGAGGCGCAGCCGGAGGCGCGGGGCCAATTAGCATTTTGATTGCGGGACTGGGGGCCCATCTGGACCGAGGCCTAATTACCGGGCAAACCCTCCGGGCGCGGGCTGGACGTGCCCGGCGCAGTCCCTTCCCCAGCGCCACCCCCCCCCCCCAACACACACAACCTCCTCGTGGACAACCCGCCCTGTCTCCTCTCTGACTTCATCCCTGTCCCCTCCTCTAGTCCCAGTCACCCTATCCTTGTGCTCGTGTTTACCTGGCCCTTTCCCTAATTCTTCCACGCGGCTACCCGTTCCGTTCGCGTCCTCTGTCTGCCCCCCTTCACCTCTTCGGTCATTTTTCTATTCCTCCAAACAACCTCCCCGTCCCTCCATCCCCTGGTTCGCTGTCCGCGTCCCTGCTTCTCTCTGTCAAGTTCCCCGCCCCCTTGGCTCCCAACCCTCTGGACGGACAAGGCGTCAGGGCACAGACACATGTGTCCCATGGCCGGCGCTCCCCAGGGGACTATTCGGGCGGCCCTTGATCGCTCTCGCTCAGGTGGAGTCCGCAGCCCCTCGGGGCGCCTGGCGGGGAGGGGCAGGTGGGCCCAGGCCTCTGCCATCAGTCCTCAGTGGCTGGGGTGCAGAGCACACATGTGGCCCAGTCTCAATTACTTGGGCCTCCTCTCCCGCCTCCTTTCCAGCACCCCTCCTGCCCCCGCGGGCATCCCAAGGTCACTGCTGGACCCAGTCCTGGGGTCCAGCTAGGAGAGACTGGGGAAGGAGGGATGGTGATTCTCATGTTTTTGGAGAGTTTCAGCTGTCCTCCACCGGAGGCCACCCTGAATCTCTCCCACTGAGGGCTGGAGGCCTGGTGGGGGGCAGGGGGCTTTGTTGTAGGAAAGGACACGGTGGGAAACAAGGCTGCTTTGGCTCTCAGAGGATCCAGCCAGTTGAGGGTTACTCCAACCCTCAGGGCCTTAGCACCCAAGGTGCTTTGTCTGTCCACCCTGCCCCCATAGAGTCTCTGGTCCTCCGAGACTCTGTTGCCTCTGTCCTGGTTCATGTTGCAGCTGGGCCCAGCCTCTTACCCATCTGGGATGAGGGGATGCAGTGTTGGTTCTATGTCCCTCCATCTCCCTCTGCTTCTGGGCGTGCCACCTCCGGCCCTCCTCAGGTCCCGTGTTGCTGAAAGGCCAGGCTTTAAAGAGGAGACTCACTGAGTTATGTCCCCAGCAACCTGCCCCCAGCAGAGCCAAGATCCCTGTATGTGCTCACTCCTGGGCCCTGTGGTCACTTTCTCACCCCCCTCCACTCTACTGGGCTCCAATCCAGTCTAGCCTAGCCTAGAGGGTCCACTCTTCCTTCTGGATCCGGGCAAATCTCTCTGGCTTCCAGGATCCCACCCTAGCTAGGAGCCTCTTTTGGTCTGGCTCCTTGGCACCCCAACACCTCCCTCCTCAGCCTTCTCTTTGGTAGAATGGGGGATGACGTATTTTCCTGGAATCCAGTTGGGACCCTGTGTGCATAGTGGGCTACCCCTCACCTGCTCATTCTGTTCCCCAACTGTGAGGTGAGACTCACAGCTCAGAACAGCCACTCCTCACCTGCTCCTAGAGCCCAGGGCTAGCCCAGGACACAGATATTAACCAGAAAGATGAGGAGACCAGGTGATAGCTTGGATCATGAGAGCAGGAGGGGGCAGAGACCAGACCTGGGAGACAGCTGTGGGCTTTAGCCTCTATTCCAGAGGCGATGGGAATGTATATCTTTGAGGAGCAGCAGGGAGGCCAGTGGGGATAAGCAGAATGGTTGGGTTCATCCAGGTTTGGGCTTTTGCCAGGTGAGCTTCTGAAAGGGGCATCTAAGTCCAGGGGGTGTGCAAGGGAGAGGTGACAATGATTTTGGAATCTAAATGGAGTGAGGAAGGAGTAAGGACATGACAGTGTGGGGGCTCTGGAGTGCTGGGGTCAGCGTCTGCAGCACTGAGCTGGGGGGTAGGTGATGGTCTGAGAATGGGCTGTTGAGTTGAAATGCCAGAGTGGGAGTGAGGGGGGACAGTTACTGATGGTGACGGGGTCAAGGGCATAACTGGGACAGAGGATGAGGTCACTGGCAGGAAGAAGAGGTCAGACTGAGGAGCAGAGAGTTGAAGGGTGGTCGCAAGAAATGGACACCCCAGGAATTCAGAGCTGATGCAGCAATGGGGCGATGCCCAGAGCAAGGGCTGGGGTGGGTGGTTGGCAGAGCTGTTGGCTCGTCTCAGCTAGGACTCTTGGACAGAGGAGTGGGGGAGGGGCTGCAAGCCACAGTGAGGGACAGGGCAGGTGAGTGCCCCCCTTCCAGGGCAGGGGGCTGAGGTGGGTGGGGAGAGAAAAGCAGCCCCCAGAGAAGGCTGGAGGGAAGGGAGCAGGGCAGAGGGGGGCTGGAGTTCCCAAGGGTAAGGGGAGGCCCAGCAGCAAGGCTGAGGTTGTTGGTGGGAGGGGTTGCTGGTTACTGCAAAACAGGCCGCGTGTACTGGGTGAGGCTCGTAAGGACAACTTCATGAGGCAGAACAGGTCCCTGCTGGGGCAGGAGCTTTGGAGCTACAGGGGAGAAATTAGACCACAAGGCAACTGAAAATGTCTACTTGAAAAAGACAAGGAAAAACAAAGAGTAAATATCAAAATAATAGAAAATATTTGTATAACAATGGGTTAATATTCTGATTATAGAATAGCTGCTATAAATGAACTCTACAGACAGAGATGGCAAGACCCCCAAGGGGTTAACAGGCAATTTACTACACGATAAATAAGAGACCTTACTGGAAAAGACATGCAAATTAAACAAGATGCAAATTTAAGGGTGGATTTCCTCTTTCTTTCTTCCTTCCTTCCTTCCTTCCTTCCTTCCTTCCTTTCTTTCTTTCTTTCTTTTTTTCATTTTTATTATAGAAAATACCAGATGTGCGCAAAAGTGTATTTCTACACTTTTCTACACATTCTACACTATGTGCCCATCACCAGCATCACCCAAGACCAGCTCACAGCCAATCTGGTTTCCTTTCTGCCCCCATCCCTCCCCCAAATCCCAGATGTCATATCACAAAATGCCACTTTTAGTAAGTAAACAAAGACATGAGAGGGCACAGGGGCCTGGGAGTTCTGTGAGGGAGCCCCTGCCTCCCACCCTGAGTTGACCCAGCCAGAGCTGGGGGGCACCAGGAGATGTGATTGGGCACTGTCCCCTTCTTGCTTCAGGAAGGATGTTCCCTCAGCCTCCTGAGTTTTAGGGCCATCAGAGAGGCCAGCAGCCCTGAGTGACCCAGGTCCTACTTTGTTCCAAGGGATCCAATCACCTGGCCCTGCTCAGACCCTCCACCTCATTTCAAGCCTGAGTTAGAATTTCCAAACAGTAAAATGTCTCAAGTGTGGAGTTCCATCAGTTTTAACAAACACAGTTGCTCTTGTATCAAGACACAGGAGGGACACCTGAGTGGCTCAGTTGGTTAAGCGCCTGCCTTAGGCTCAGGTCACAATCCCAGGGTCCTGGGATGGAGTCCCACGGCGGGCTCCTTGCTCAGTGGGGAGCCTGCTTCTCCCTCTGCCTGCCGCTCACCCTGTTTGTGCTCTCTCTTTCCCGGACAAATGAAATCTTAAAGAAAAAAAAAAAAAAGACACAGGACACTTTCATTCCCCTCCAGGACAGTTCTTTGGGGAAGTTTTAAAGGAAACACAAGGGGGGAGGGGGAGGAAGTGGAGGGGAAGAGGGTGACCAGAGGTTGTCAGGGCTACCAAGGGGGAGGCTCTGCCAGCAGGCAGTGAGCGGTCATCCTGCCTGCATTCCCTGGAAGTTTGGTGTAGGGTGGTCTGGCAACTTTGTAATTCCTAATGCCGTGTGGACCTTCCCACCCTCACCTCCCCGGCCTTCCCCTGGGGTTGTACACTCTCAACATTTGCTCTAGAATACAGAAGGAAAGAGGAAGAGCAGTGCATTAGTGAGCTGTGGCGTAACTTCACATGGCCTAATGTACCTGTGACAGGGGTCCTGAGAGGGACGAGGGACTGGGAGAAAAGTGTAGAAATGACAGCCAAGAATTTTCTAGATTTGATGAAAATTATAAACTTACAAATCCAAGAAGGTCAAGAAGCCCCAAGCCCATGCTACAGGGAGAAAACCGCATCGAGCCGCATCATAGTCAAATGATAAGGGGAGATATTAAAAGCAGGCAGCAGGGGGTGGGGGTAATCGACACATGCTGTGTACAAAGGGGCAAGGATTAGGACAACAGATTTCTCATGGAAATCAAGCTAGAAGATGGCTGGGCAACATCTCTAAAGTGCTGGAAGAAAAACGTCGTCAACCTAGAACTCAATACCCAGTGAAAATATCTTTCAAATACACAGGTTAAATAGACTTTTCAGACATAGAAAAGTTGTAAGAATTCGTCACCAGCTGACCCACAGTATAAGAAATCCTAAAGAAAGTCTTCCAGACAGAAGAAAATGACATCACGTAAAAATCGAGATCTCCATCAAGAAATGAAAAGCATGGAAATTGTAACTAAGAGGTAAAGGTAAACACTTTGTTTCTTATTCTTTAAAAGATAATCAGCTGATTAAATAGAATAACGATGTATGTGGGATTTATAACATATATAGAAGTAAGATGTGTAGCTAGATAGCACAGCGTTCAGATGGGGGAAATGGAAGGACAGGATGGCAAAGTTCTCAGCCCAAGTGAAGTGGCATAGTCACTGGAATGTGGGCTGTGATACGTTAAAGGTGTATCTGTAAAGGGTAAAGAAATTATAATAGCTGAAGTTATAGCTAATAAGCCAGCAAAGAAAAAAATCATACAGAATTCTCCACAAATCCAAAAGAAGGAAGAAAAAGAGGAAAAGGAAACAGGAACAATTGGGACGCATAGAAAGTGCACAGCAAGATGGTAGATCCGAACCCAAGCATGTCACTAATCACATGAAGCGCAATGATCTAAAATGGTGATAATGCCTGTCACGTGTTGAATTGTGACACCTAGAAAGAAAGAAAGAAAGAAAGAAAGAAAGAAAGAAAGAAAGAAAGAAAGAAGAAAGAAAGAAAGAAAGAAAAGAAATATATCGAAGTCCTAACCTGCAGTGCTTCAGAATGTGATGTTATTTGGGAATAAGGTCACTGCAGATGTAATTAGTTAAGAGGAGGCCATCACTGGAGTAGGCTGGACCTTTAATTCAACAGGTGATTTACAAGGAGAAACACACAAAAGACAGAAGAGCATCCTGAGAAGACACAGATGCGGGAGAAGACAGAGGCAGGTCAGCCAAGGGGCACAGGAGACTGCTGGTGCCACCAGAAGCTGGAGGAGGGGCCTAGGACAGCCTCTCCGTCAGAGACCCCAGGAGGAGTGAACCCTGCTGACACCTTGATTTCAGACTTGTGTCTCCAGCACTGCGGGAAAAGAAAGTGCTGTCATTCTAACTACCCAGCAGCCCTAGGAAATCAGTGCCCGTTGGCTTCTTTTCACAATGAATGATATCACAAGTGATGAATGAGCTAAAGAGAGAACTGTTTAGTTTTCAAGAAGAATTTAGAAAAAATATTTCCAATCTAGGACTTGCTGGGTTGAAAAGTAAAACATTTTTTCATTCCCAGTCTCTCCAGCTTGCAAAAGCTACTCAGAGTAAGAAACAGACTCTGAGCACAGACCAAATCCAGAGCGCCACTGTGGAGACGTGTTCTCAGTGTGAAGATTGAAAGTGTGGGGCCGTAAGAGGGCTCCTGGGTGGCTCGGTTGGTCGGGCATCCAACTCTTGATTCCAGCTCCGGTCACGTCTCAGGGTCTCAGGGTCGTGAGATCCAGCCCTGCCTTGGGCTCCACACTGAGTGGGGAGTCTGCTTGTCCCTCTCCCTCTGCTCCTTCCCCTCCCCCATTCTCAAATAAATAAACAAACAAATAATAAAATCTTAAAAAAAAAAGTGGGGCCATAAGACTTCTCATTCAGGGGCTCCTGGGTGGCTCAGTCGTTAAGCGTCCGCCTTCAGCCCAGGGCGTGATCCCACGGTCCTGGGATCGAGCCCCGCATTAGGCTCCTTGCACTGCTGCGAGCCTGCTTCTCCCTCTCCCACTCCCCCTGCTTCTGTTCCCTCTCTCGCTGTCTCTCTCTGTCAAATAAATAAATAAAATCTTTAAAAAAAAAAAAGACTTCTCATTCAGACTCCTAAGAGATGTAAAGCAGTATCTCTCTTTTTTTTTTTTTAAATAAAGGTTTTACTGGGTGAGGGGCAGAGGGAGAAGCAGGTCCCCGCTGAGCAGGGAGCCCGACGTGGGGCTCAATCCCAGGACCCTGAGATCCTGACCTGAGCTGAAGGCAGACGCTGCACCAACTGAGCCCCCCAGGTGCCCCTGTAAAGCAGTGTCTTGTAGATCCTCTCTGCTAGACAAAAGGGCTTCTAGGAATCTCAAGGACAGGGTCAGCAATATTCTGACTTGCAATACAAGGAGAATGAGGTCTGCCTTGAAGAGAGCTCTTGGTATAAATCTTGTTCAATGTAGTGTGTTATAATTTGATACATAGAAAACCTACATAGTTTTTTTAAACTTAAATTAATTAAATTTAATACATAAATTACATAAATTAATACATAAATTAAATTAATACGTGTATTATTAGTTTCGGAGATAGAGTTCAGTGATTCACCAGTCTTATGTAGCTACCCAGCACTCGTTACGTCACGTGCCCTCCTTAATGTCCATCACCCAGTTACCCCATCCCCCCATCCTAAATCCTACATAGTTTTTAAAGGAATCATACTATCTTGGATTACAAGAGACAGAGATTGTTCAAAATGTAAAAGGACCTTTAGGCTTCAAAATTTCTGTTTGCAGAAAGCATGCTGGTCAAGAACATGGGGCCTTTCCTATGGACAAGGAAGGATGGCTCAGGACAGAGCCAAGAAGCTAGAGAGCAGAGTCCAGAGCCTCTGAGAACAACCACCTGGGGGCTAGCACCAGCAGGCACAAGAGGACCCTAATCAAGGCAGGTTCCCAACGACAGCAGACTGAGCACCATACATGCTCAACTGCAGTTCCGGATCTCCACTGACCATAATTGCTACACAATTTCCACCCCTTCCTTTTTAAAACTTTTATTTAATTTTAATTTTTTTAAAGATTTTATTTATGTATTTGAGAGAGAGAGAGAGAGCACACAAGTGGGGGTCAGAGGCAGAGGGAAAAGCAGGCTCCCCGCTGAGCAGGGAGTCCGACGTGGACTCGATCCCAGGACCCTGAGATCATGACCCGAGCCAAACTCAGATGCTTAACCAACGGAGCCACCCAGGCGCCCCCCACCCTTTGCTTTTATTAAATAAACGTTTTAATTTAGAATAAATTTAGATTAACCGAAAAGTTGCAGATATAATACAGAAACGTCCTGTATGCTCTTCCCTCATCTTCCCTTAATGTCAATACCTTAGATCTCTACGGAACATCTGTCGCACCCAAGAAGCCAACGCGGGTGCGTTACTATGAACTTAACTCCAGGCTTTAATTGGAGTTCACTTTTTTTTAACTGACATTTTCTTTGTTTCTGCAACCAATTCAAGGGACCACATTGCATTTAGTCTTCTTAGTCTCCTGTGGTCTGACAATTTGTCTTTCCTTCTTTTTCATGACCTTGACAGTTTTGAGGAGTACTGGTCACTTTTGTAGAATGTCCTTCAACTGAGGTTTGTCTGATGTTCTCTTGTGATTAGCCTGGAATTCTGGGTTTGGGGAGGAGACCTCAGAGGTGATGTGGTCTTCTCTCTCTCTCTTTCTCTCTTTTTAAAGATTTTATTTATTCCTTTGAGAGAGAGAGCACAAAGCAGGGGGAGAGGCAGAGGGAGAGGGACAGGCAGGCTCCCCGCTGAACGGGGAGCCTGACATGGGGCTCCATCCCAGGACCTGGAGATCATGACCTGAGCCAAAGGCAGACGCTCAACTATCTGAGCCACCCAGGCGCCCCCCGATGTGGTCTTCTCATCGCATCACAGCAGAGGGACGTGATGTCAACAGGACTTATCCCTGGTGGTGTTGAGCTTGATAACTCGCTGAAGGTGGCGTCTGCCAGGTTTTCTTACTGTAAAGTTGCTATTTTTCCTTTCCGATACTCTATTCTTTGGATGCAAGTCACTAAATCCAGCCCACACTCAAGGCTTCCCCCATATTTTAATTCAAGTGTCTATTGAAGATATTCTGTCCCTGTCTCAATAATGTACATTGGATGTGTAGGGAAAGAGAACCTGATTTTTTTTTTTTTTAATTCATGGGTCTCCTCACTGAGGACCCACACAGCTGGTTGCTCCCAAGGAAGGATACCCGAGCAACCTCATTTGCACCTGGACCTAACTTAGAAGCAAGATCCTGGACTTGAGGTCTGAGCTGGGCACTGTGATGAGATATTGGCAGTCTTGGGAGAAGCCAGAGGGTGGACTGTGGTGGATTGCCCACATTCATGACCCCCTATCAAGCTCCTGGTTTTCATGTACTTGGTAGACCTTCCCACACTAACTCTGGGCTTGGCCATGTGACTTGCTTGGCCACTGAGACATCAGCATGAGTGATGCATGCAGAGCCTTAATGAGATTGTGGCCCACTGGTGCTAGTCTTCTTGGAAACCAGTAACAAAATAGTCTCCTGAAAGATGAGACACCACTTGAAAAGAGGCCCTGGAGGATGGCGGTTAACTTGGACATCTGGCCCCAGCTGAGCTCCCAGCTGACACAGCCACATGAGCAACACCAGCTACATGTGTGGACAGGAACCACCGAGCTGAGCCCAGCCAGCCCACAAAACAATGAGTAAGTATTTGCTGTTGTAAGCCCTTAAGGTTAGGGTGGTTGGTTATGTATCAATAGAGAACTGAAGCTCCTTGCTCTTTGCCCCTCAACTCCTGTGCTCACTCTCTGCCTTCCCAGCTCAGGTCCCATAGTCCAAAATTATAATCAATTCCCCACACTCTTATAATATCGTCCTTACTAATTCCCAATCCTTGTTAGACCAAACTATCTTCCTACTCCATACCTTCATCCAAGCAGCAAAACTTTGCTAGACAAAAAAATAAAACCACATTCACTCATTCTTTAAATTTAGAACACATGGGGTGTCTGGGTGGCTCAGTTGGTTAAGTGTCTGCCTCTGGCTCAGGTCATGATCCCAGGGTCCTGGGATGGAGCGCTGAGTTAGGCTTACTGCTCAGCAGGGAATCTGTTTCTCCCTCTCCCTCTGTCGCTCCCCCTGCTTGTGCTCTCTCTCTCTGTCAAGTAAATAAATAAAATCTTAAAAAAAAATTTTTTTTTAAATTTACAACGCACATCTAAAAGTGGGCTCTGCACACAAGCAGAAAATCTTACTATGCTTTCTTTATCCAGTTAGTCTTCCATTCTCTGGGAAGACTGTTTCACACCTTGCCTTTTTTTTTTTTCCTTGAAGCTTCCGAATCTCCACCCACCCAACCACCCTTTGAAGCTAACAATCTTTTTTTTTTTTTTTTTTAGAATAGGGGCTTTGGCTACACGTGTTAGAAAACTCCAAATAACAGTAGCTTAAACCACAGAAGTTTTTCTCTTTTGCAAAGTGTTGGAGATAGGCCATCCAGAGTTGGCAGGGCAGCTGCAGTCTTCAGGCTTCATAATTCTATCTTGTTACTGTGCTATCCTCAACCTATGCATTCTACCTTATGACCCAAAATGGTTGCTTGAGCTCCAGTCATTGTGGGTGCGTTCTAGGCCAGAGAGAAAAAAAGGAACTGGAAAAGACAGGCAAACCCCTCCCTTTAAGGACATGTTTGGAAATTATACATACCGATTCTTCTATCACATTGGCCAGGAATTAGTCTCAAGACCACGTATATTTATCTGTAAAGAGGCTGGGCAATGCAGTCTTTATTCTGTGGGACCAAATGCCTAGTTAAACATGGGGGGGGGTTCTCTTTATGGAACCAGTGGAGGATGGGCAAAGAGACCCTGCTTGCAGTCACAGTGTGTTCCCAATCCTCTCCTCCTCTGCCCAGCCAAGAAATTTGTTCCTGCATCATATCCTTTACAGGTCCCAACCCTTGCCCAGACACCCTCTCCAGAGCTCCCCATGACCCCCAGCTCCTTATCAGCTCAGATGGTGCATCCTTGGAAAGGTCTTCCCTGATCCCCTTAGCTAGGGGGACACCATCCCCCTCCCCCGCCACTTCGGCAGTATACGAGTTAGCTCTTCAGTGTTTGTCCCTCTTAAGATTGTCACTTCCAGGAGGGCAGGAACTTTGCCTTCCTAGAAGAAACTGAGTCCCAAGCCTGTAGCACCAACAGGTCTGAGCCTCCCAGAGCCCAAGGGACTGGGGTGCCTTTCTAACCCATTCAAAGCTGATGGCACCCTGGGTCTAGCTCAGTCAAAAGCCACTCACCCGGCTAGCCTAGCCCCGTGGCCTACACCTCTCACTGCTCACCTTCCCCCATAACATTGTCCCTTAACCTGTCCCAAGCCCATCACTGCTGGGCTCTGCCTACCCTCTCCAGCCCATCCCCTGATGAAAGCAGGGCACTCTCACTCTGGGGATAACTTGGACCCTATCTTCTGAGAGGCAAGAAGAGCCTGCACTTGTGCCATGAGTAATAATTGCTCCCTGGGACTGCCTAAAGCGATTCCAGCAGTTCCCAGATCCTGCTCAAGACAGGCAGGGATGTTCGTGCACCCACTGGGTTTGGCCAGCCTTGGGATCAGGAGTGGATCAGAGGGTGACTCTGAGCCATGGTTCCAGGCAGGACCAGACTCACGGCATGAGACCCTGGCAGTCACGCAGGACCCCAAGCTCAGAAGAGCCCATACTGGGTTTTGTTGTTGTTGTTTGTTTTTTTTAAGTAAACTCTACCCCCAATGTGGGGCTCAAACTCACAATCCCAAGATCAAGAGTCACATGCGCTACTGACTGAGCCCGCCAGGTGCCCCCATACTGGATTTAATGTAGTGCCTCCTTCTGGAAATTCTTTTTTAAAAAGATTTTATTTCTTTATTTGAGAGACAGCGCACGCACCTGCGAACACAGGAGCAGGGGGAGAGGCAGAGGGAGAGGGGGAAGGAGACTTCCTGCCCAGCAAGGATCCTGATGTTTGGCTAGATCCCGATCGCGGGTTACTGACCTGAGCCAAAGGCAGACGCTTCACCGACTGAGCCACCCAGGCGCCCCCTTCTGGAAATTCTTCATAACTTTCTAACAGGAGGCTCTGCATTTCGATTTACTTGGGGCCCCGCAAATTATGCAGCTGGTTCGGTTCCAGGGACACTCACTGACACAACGCCCAAAGACCTGGGTCACCACATGGTCCTGAGGGAAAATGCTGACCAGGAGAGCCACGTGGACAGTGCCAGTTGCCACTCCTCTTGAGTCCCCAGTGGCCCGCTGCCCTCTCTGCTCCCACAGCGGCTCCCAGTACCCAGATAGTGGGAACACCCACTGGACAAGGGAATATGGGACTGGTGTTCCAGAAGGCCTTGAACCCTGGCCTAGGGCTCTGCAGCTTACTCCCTGGGAAAGTTGCAGCAGCGACTCTGGGGACAGTCTAGTCCAAGGTGTACCCCCAGGCACAAGGCTGGACCTGCGGCTGTGCCCCACCCCACTGCCGCCTGGACTAGGACTGACTCGGACTGACCAGATTCTGACTGCTAGATGCGGCTCGTTGGTCCTCACTTCTGAGGCCAGCCAGGACCAGGTA
Source organism: Ursus maritimus (assembly GCF_017311325.1). Classification (NCBI taxonomy): domain Eukaryota; kingdom Metazoa; phylum Chordata; class Mammalia; order Carnivora; family Ursidae; genus Ursus; species Ursus maritimus. The sequence goes on from NW_024427107.1 coordinate 80,327,833, forward strand.
AGTGCTGCTGACCCAGACAGGCAACGTGTCCCACACCTGCCAGTGATGGGTCCAAACACCTGGAGGGGCTGCTGCTCATGACTCACCCTGCTCCTATCCCCACCCCCAATCTTCCAACCCAACTCCAAGATCTGCTCCCTGACAGGCTCCCTGAGGCCCTGGGAGGTGTGCCCTGGAGCGGGTGCCCACAGGAAACACTTGCCTGGAAGCAAGAGACGGCTTTATTGAGAGGGAGAGTACCGGTGGGGTGAAGGCAAGAGACCGTCGGGGAAGGGAGAATGGGCTGCGATCAGAAGGCCACACGTCCAGGTCCGACTGAGGTCCGGCAATGCGAGTGCCCGTCTTGCTGATGCCGGGGCTGAAGGTGGCCCCCAGAGGCCAGTGGCGGACCACGTGCCGGTATGACGTGGCCAGGCAGTCAAAGTAGTTAATGTTGAGCTTCCGGGCAATGTGACGGCCCAGGTATTCCATCTGCTGTGGGAACAGGTGGCGGTCAGGAGAAGGCCTGTCAGTTCCGGCGCCCTCCCCACCAGCTGCCAGCGTTAAGGCCTGGGCTGCGGACCGCGTGGTGTTCACGCTCTGCCGGAGCGGTGGCCCCATCCTAAGCCCCCGAGCAGTGGTAGGCCTCCTGTAGAACGGAGCGGGGGAGTGGAGCGTGTCTGGGGCCCCAGGGTGGACTGGAGCGGGACCCACCTCATAGCGCTCCGACAGCTGCACCAGCACCAGCGGCTCTAGCTGGTGGCCGCAGAGGACCAACTGGAAGAAGCACCTTCCATAGGCTGGAGAGGGGCAAGCAGCTCAGCCTGGGGACTCGGGGGCGGGGAGGGGCTGGCTCTGGGGACCAGGGCGGGGGGTGCAGGACGGCGGTTGCCCGCCCCCGCCCCGCCACGTTTCCGAGCTGCTTCCTTGCACACCCTCCCCTGTCCGCGCGCGTCACCGTCAGAGCTGAGCGCCAGGCGCACGTAGACCAGGTGCATAGGGCCCTGACACACGGTGCGGCCCTGGATGGAGAAGTGGTAGGTGCCCCGCATGTGGTTCAGCACCAGGCGCCGCCGCGGCAGAGACGAAATCATGAGCCACAGGCCGACGCCCACGCCGCACGCGGGGAAGCCCCACGTTTCCTGGTTCAGCACCTGCAGGAGCCCCGGGGACCTGAGCGGCCAGGGGGCGTGGGGGTGGGGCACCGAGAGGGGGTCCCCCCCAGGAGGCGGGCCACGGGCGGGCCCCGGAGCTCAGACCTGGCTCACAAGGCCGAAGCTGACGAGAAAGAGGCAGACGACGAAGAGCAGCGCCCCCTTCCACAGCGTGTCCAGGTAGTACTCGAGCACGAAGACTGCGGGCAGCGCGGCGGCGGCGCGTGAGGACCACCCTGCTCGCAGTCGCGGGTGGCACGGCCAGCTCTCCGGCCGGCGGCTGCACGCGGCGCTGGGGCACCGACCGCAGCCCGCCTGCAGTTTCGGGGCCCGCCCCGGGCTTGACCCGCCCCCACTCAAATCCGATCCCAGGTCCAGGCCCCTGCCCGTCGCAAGCAGGATTTCACCCCGCCGGGCTTCAGACAGTGGGCCCCCGCCCCGCCCCCGCCGCGTTCTGGTTCCGGCTCCGCGCGCACCGTTGGGCTGCTGTTGGGTGAACGGGTAGAAGCTGTTGTCCTTAAGGCGCTTAGCCAGGTGGCGCTCGGTGCAGAAGAGTCCCAGGGCCCAGAGCTGAAAGCGCTTGCCACCGGAGGTCGTGGGCAGGCCGCTAATGCGGCCCTTGGGGGCCTGGGTTAGGCACAGAGGGTCAGCTGGGCGGCTGGTAGGTTGCCACCGCCCAAGGCTCACAGTCGCACTAATACCTGGGAGAAGAAAGCCTCCAGGGCTGCGGTCCAGGAAGGAGCCGCTTTCAGACAAAAGGCAGAGGAGCGACACCAGGTGGTGGTCCAGGCTGGGCGAGGCCTGGGTTCTAGAAGTTCTGGGCATCGGGTTCTAGAAGGGGCTGTTGTGTTGACTACCCCTTCTGCGGGGAGTCCCCAGGCCTAGCCCTGAAGGGAGCACACACTTCCCCGCGAGTCCCCACACCACCAGAGGCCCCCTGCACAGCCTGGCTCACAGTCCTCAACAGAAAGGAGGGTGGCGAGGCATCCCAGGCCTAAGCTGGAGAGAACTCTGCAGGCAGACACCCTACACTGAACCCCATGGCTGAGCAGGCCTCCCCTGCTCCATCGCCACTTTTCCCCCTGTAGAGCTTCAAACACAACCACAGATAGCTCACCTCAGTGTCCCTAAGGTTAGGACACACTCACTCAGTCCAGGATTCCAGCCCAGCAGTGAGTGAGCAAGGCATGACCCCAGGCAGCCTCAGGAACGCTGCGAGGCCACCCCCACCCCACAGGCTCTCCACCAGTTCTAGCCTTGAGTGGTTCCCTCTGGTACAACACCTGTCCTCTCATCCCACCTGAAGGACCACACAGAGTTCCTAAAAATGTTTTATTGTAACAAAATGCTCAAACAGTCAAAACACGAGAAGGGTGGAGGGCACCGCCGGCTCCCTGAGGATCAGGGGTCTGGGGCGGCCTAGCTGGAGGAGGGGAGGCTGGTGAGCAGCTGCTCCAAGCACCACTGGACTTCCTCCTGGCCTCGGTAGGCCCGCTTCAGGCCCCGAGGAAGGCAGCGGCAGGACTCCAGGTTGAGGTAGAGCAGGCCTGGGCAGCTGCTGATCACAGAGCTGGAGGGGCACAGCAGGCCATGGGGACTCGGGCCACCGGCTCCCAGAAGACCCCGGCCCCGGCAGGGCCAGGCCAGCATAAGGAGCCCTCTCTGCCCAGGCACCACAATTGGCTCTGCCACCCACAGCCACCGAGGCCCAAGCCCAGCACCCATGGTGTCCCTAAGGGGCATCCTAACTAGGGGCTTGGCCAGTATGTGCTCCCCTTTTGGACCCCCGAAGGCTGCAAGCCAGGCTTGTCGGGGAGGCAAGCTGTACTGACTCCAAGGTACTGGGGAAGGGGATGCTGACCTGACTGTGCTTGGTGGGACCCGGGTGCCCCTGAGGTTGACAGAGCACAAGGCTGGGGGTGAGCCCCCAGGGGTGGCTGAGAAGGCAGCTAAGGCCTGCTCCAAGTCCTTCTCGCTGAAGCCCTGTCCGCTCAAGTCCAGCTCCCGCAGAGTGTGGCGCCACTTCTGGGTCAACAGGTGGCTGCCCTCTTTGGCTAGAGTCAGCCGGTCCGACGTCCCGTAAAGGCCCAGATGAAGCTGCTCTAGCTCTGGGGGTGGAGAGTGGTCATGAGCCGTGGGGCGGGCAGGGGGTAGCCACATCCCCCCCACGCAGCCACCACCCAGAGAAAGCTGACCCTGACATGGCAGATCACGCAGGCCAGCAGGGGTGACGCGGGCACAGCCACGGAGATCCAGCAGGCGCAGATTAGGGGAGCCGTGGAGCAGGCGGCCCAGGGCCTCGTTGCTTACAAAGTTGCAGGTGGAGCCAGCGAGGCAGAGCTCCTCAAGGCTGGGGAAGCCTGGGCCAGGAGTCACCACTCGCCCGCAAGGTTTGGGCAGCCACATCAGGTTCAGCAGCCGCAGCACCTGGAGCAAGGCCCAGGCTGCAGATGGTGGGGGAGGGTGGCAGGTGGGAGGGTGGGGTGGCAGGTACCTGCAGCTGGGGGCAGCCCTTCTGCAGGGCCTCCACAGGCAGCTGGAGAGGAGTGCTGTTGCGGCTGATGCCGGTGCTCACCTCCAGGACCTGGAGCCGGGGGCAACAGCCGCCCTGCAGAGGTGGAAGAGAACACAGGCTCAGTGGCCTGGCAGTCCCTGGCTCAGCATCTGGCTCTGCTCCTGCCCGTCACCAACCTACCAGCAGTGCACCCAAGATGGCGGTTGTCTGGGAACTGTAGGTCAGCCACAACTTGCGCATTCGCGGTCCTGCCTCCTCCAAGAAGTTCACCACAGCTGTGGACTCCACCTGGGAACCCAGCACATGGGCGCCTGTCACTTTGGCCCAGGCTTCTTTAGGACCCCTGGGGACACAGGGCTCACCAAGGAGTGCTGTATGTCCAGGCTGTGGAGCTCGGGGCAGGCTTTGGCCAGCATGACCAGAGTGTCAGGGCTCACACCATGGCAATCAGAAAGCTTGAGGAAGGTGAGCCGAGGACAGGACTCGCCGACCAGCTGTGGAAGACAGAGCACCAGCAGAGATTGGGGCTCTGTGGTCCACGAAAGAGAGAAACCAGTGGCTGACACCAAACCCTCTCCATGGCCTCAGCTAGGACCTCCTTTCTGCCCCTAGCAGGCCAACATGGGCACTCCCACTTCTGACGCCTCCCTGCTGAAAGAAACAACAGGAAAGGAGAACCAAGCAGGCGTCCCCATGGAGCAACACGGGGCTCCAGGTGCCTGACCCACTCCCTGGAAGTACTGGGCAACCCCAAGTGTCATGGCTGGTGTGCAGGGCAGCCTAGAGCTCTCACCTTCAACACGGGGTGTACCTGGGACTTCCAATGGATGAGGGTCAGCCTCTGGAGCTGGGAGAACCTGGGCCGACAGCAGAGGCACAGCTGCATAGTGTCCCCCCGCTGCCCCTCTGTCAGCGTCTCCCCAGCCCATCACTTTGGTGTAGGGAGACAGAAATGGGCCTGCGGCTTTCTACAAGCCACAGAAATGAAGTGAGGCGATAACGAAGAGAGGGAATGTCTCACCGACTGGGCATAAGCCACTCCAGAGAGGCGAGCAGCTTCTTCTCCGCCTTGGCTCCGCTTTTGGCGAGTCGGCCAGCCAGCGGGGGCGACAGGGTCACGGTGCGCCAGAGCGCAGGCTGGGAGGCGGCCTCGTGCCAGCGGCGGCACACGCGTGCAGCCCTGGGAGAAAAACCTCTGCTGAAGGGCCGAGGCTTTCGTGGCCGCTGCCGCGGGGTTTTCTAAGAGGAGAGACCTGTCCCCTTTGTTCTCACAATGCTGCGGCCACCTTAGCTCAAAGACAGGCCCTGGGGGCTCTAACTGGACCCCCGGGGAGACTGCTCTCTCTAGGCTACGCCCTCTGTCCCCGCCTCAGCCACCCGCTCGATCGGCAAGAGGTCATCCTGAGCCACGCTGCTGCGCTCAATGGGCCTGGGGTACCTGGCGAGGAAAGGCATGGGCCCATCGGCCGCCACCAGCAGCCCGAAAATCTGCAGCAGGATTTCCAGGGGAATGCGGTCGCCCCAGCCCGAGTCGGGCCCCTGCTGCGGCTCGGGAGCGGGCGCAGTTCTAGGCCTGGCCTTGGCGGCCTTGGCGCGGGACGCAGGGGACAGCAGCCGCTGAGTGCGGCGGGCGGCACGCCTCTGCACGCGAGTGCGGGCAGGCCCCGGGCCGGGCAGCACCAGCAGCATGCTGTCCGACTGCAGCAGGTGGTACCCGGAGCCGCTCGGCGCCAGTCGGTCCCACCACCAGTCCTCGGCCGAGCGAGCCCGCGCCCCGGCCGGCTGTGCGCCCCGGACCCTCCGCCGGGCCCGCCGCGCCGCCCCGGGAGCCATAGCTCCCGGCCAAACTCCTCGGCCAAACTCCTCGGCCGTCCTAGAGCACCGGAAGAGGCGAGGCCGCCGGGTGGCGGCGGGGCGCGCCCGCGCAAAGGCGGGACCTGAGCCCCGGGCCGACCCCCTCCGCGCAAGCTCAGCGCCCGACTTCCGGGGCGGGACTTCCGGTGATAGGTCATGCGGGGGGCTGGCCGACCTGCGGCTCGCTACTGTCCTGCCGTGAGTTGGAGCTCTCGCTCGGGCGAAGCATCGTTTCCCAGTGCCGCCGGCTCTGGGCTGAGGCCGCGCTCCTGGGCCGGAGCCGGCGCCCTTGTAGTGTGGCGAGATACTGGCTGTCGGGCGGGGAGCGCACAGGTGCAGATCCGGAGGCGCCGGCACCCCTGCGCACCGGGCGGCTCTTCGCCGCCCACCTGACGCAGCGAGGGGACGCAGCGAGGGGCGGTGCCGGGCTTCATTCCTGCGGTCCTGGGTCTCGCTGAAGCCTCGGACTCCCGCTGGGGCGCAGAAGCAGCAGAGGTGTGCGTGGCGCCTTAGGGGTGCCCCTGTCCCGGAGTCCGTGTCCGTTTTGGGGTGAGGGTGGCGGTGGTGTCAGCAGCTCAGACCCGAAGATGGAGTCCCTCTTTCCTCATTTTCCTCTGGGGTCGTGGCTCCTTGGTCCCGGCTTCCCGCTTCTCGGCATGTAGGCCTAGCTGTGCTGTTTTTGTGTGTTTGGCCGCGGTCACCCCCATGCCCTACCCCCGGGCACGCTCCAGGTTCCCTGGTCTAGGCGGTCTGGGCCTCCCGATTCCAGTGCTGTGTCTATGACGTGTGATCCCGCATTCGTGTCTGTTTCTTTCAAGGTAGAAGAGGTCTTCTGTTCCCAGTAGAGCTGAAGCGTGTTCTTTGGATCTAGGTGGGGAAGGAGGAGCGGGCTGTGACCCTGGCCTGTTCTGAAGGGCCCAGCCTTGGGCCGAATGGCAGCACCCCCATTGGGCCGGCTGGTGTTGACCCACCTGCTGGTAGCCCTCTTTGGCATGGGCTCCTGGGCTGCCATCAACGGGATCTGGGTGGAGCTGCCTGTGGTGGTAAAAGACCTTCCTGAAGGTGAGTGGGAGTGCGCAGGGAAGTGGGGGTTCAGGTGTGCCATGTAAGGCGGGTTGCAGCTGCTCACCGTCCCTCAGCACCTGGCCCCTGACGTGGTCTTCTCCCTTCGCTGCAGGTTGGAGTCTCCCGTCATACCTCTCTGTGCTTGTGGCAGTGGGGAACCTGGGTCTGTTGGTGGTGACCCTGTGGAGGCGGCTGGCTCCGGGCAAGAGCGAGCGGGCCCCCATCCAGGTGGTGCAGGCACTGAGCGTGGTGGGCACAGCCCTGCTGGCCCCACTGTGGCGCCACATGGCCCCAGTCGCGGGGCAGCTCCACTCCGTGGCCTTCCTGACGCTGGCCTTGGTGCTGGCACTGGCCTGCTGTGCCTCTAACGTCACTTTCCTGCCCTTCTTAAGTCACCTACCACCTCCCTTCTTGCGCTCCTTCTTCCTGGGTCAGGGCCTCAGTGCCCTGCTGCCCTGTTTGCTGGCCCTCGTGCAGGGCGTAGGCCACCTTGAATGTTTGCCGTCTCCCACCAATGGCACCCTTTGGCTCCCCCACAACGTCCCAGAGCGTTTTCCTGCCAGCACCTTTTTCTGGGTGCTGACCGCCCTTCTGGTCACTTCGGCTGCCGCTTTCCAGGGTCTCCTGCTGTTACTGCCGTCACCACCACCTGCACCCACAGCAGGTCCAGGGTCTGGCCTGCGGGCAAGAGCCGCAGGAGTGGAGGAGGAAGAGGAAGAGGCCTTGCCACTGCAGGAGTCACCGAGCCAAGCCCCAGGCACCACTCCCAGCCCAGACCCTGAGCCCTATCGGCTGCTCTCTGTCCATGGAGCCTGCCTGCTGGGCCTGCTGGCCATCACCAATGCACTGACCAATGGTGTGTTGCCTGCCGTTCAGAGCTTTTCCTGCTTGCCCTACGGCCGCCTGGCCTACCACCTGGCAGTGGTGTTGGGCAGCGCTGCCAACCCCCTCGCCTGCTTTCTGGCCATGGGCGTGCTCTGCAGGTACACAAGCGTCCCCAAGCTACCTGGGCTAGAGTTTAGGGAGGGGGGGCTGGGTCCTGGCGCAGCCAGCCCTGAGTTTCTGCTCACCCCTGCAGGTCTCTGGCAGGGCTGGGTGGTCTCTCTGTCCTGGGCATGCTTTTTGGGGCCTACCTGATGGCATTGGCAGTCCTGAGCCCTTGCCCACCTCTGGTGGGCACCTCTGCGGGGGTGGCCCTTGTGGTAAGTATACTGGGGACACTGAGGCAAAGAGGGTGCAGTGGGAAAGGGTTTGCCAGAGCAGGGAACATCTCATGCTCAGCCTGTTGCCGTGTCCATCTTCCCAGGTGCTGTCGTGGGTGCTGTGTTTGGGTGTGTTCTCCTACGTGAAGGTGGCCGCCAGCTCCCTGCTGCATGGTGGTGGCCGGCCGGCATTGCTGGCAGCTGGTGTGGCCATCCAGGTGGGCTCCCTGCTCGGCGCTGTCGCCATGTTCCCTCCCACCAGCATCTATCACGTGTTCCACAGCGGGAAGGACTGTGTGGACCAGTGCGGCCCCTAAGCCTGGACAGATGGGGGACCTGATGTCAGGCTGAGATGCTGCAGCGCCCAAGTGCCTGCAGCCCAAGGAGGCCCTCCTCGCATGTGGGCATGCTCATGGACACCTGTACACTCCATAGCAGACGCTGGTCAGGGTGGGGACCACAGAACAGTCCCAGAACCAGGGCCCAGCTAGGGCTGTGGACTTGGCCCCAGATCTGGAACCTGTGTGGGATTTGCACAATAAATCACTGTTACTCCATAGGTTCGAGTAGTTAACTTCTGTAGCACCTTTCTCTTGTGCAGGTAGACCTCTACTGAGCTGGAGTGGTGATTTGAACTGTTCATCAAGGGCCCCCCACCCCCGGCTGGCTGCTCTCATAGATCCTGGGGTTGCGCCCTCTGAGCCCGGGGCTCTTGCTCCCCATCCCCCCACAGATTTTTGGAACATCCCCCACAGGACAGGTTACAGTGGTTGGAGGCAGCATGGTGTCCACCCAACAGCACCTCATGCAAGATCTCCAGCTGAGTGGTGAGGCCTCTTCCCTAAGGGTCACTGCTCTGTAAGCATCTCTGGGCTGTGTGGGCTGAGCCAGCTGGGCACGAGGGTCAAACGGAGCAGGCTGTCTCTTTTTTTGTGTGGCGTAGCAGTGGTAGTGTCTGTTCCTTTGTGGGAGGGTCCTGCCAGGGGGCTTATGCCCAGGCCTTCCTGCAAGGTCCAGGCACAGAAGGGGCTCAGTGAGTAGAGCTTAGAAGAGACTGGGTTATAAGGTTCCAGCCAGTTTAGGGATCCTTCTGGTCAGGAGCATTGCTGCCTTCCCTGAGCCACAAGCGTCTAGTTTCTAGCTCCTTCTGTGATCAAATGTGCAGATGGCCCATACTCTTCATTCAGGCGGACATGGCAGTGTCTGCCTTCTCCCTGGGCTTCTGACAAGTGGCCCCTGTTTCTGAGCAGCCCACACCTGCCCCAGCCCTAGGATAGCAATCTGGGCATTGGTTAGTTAGTGTCTGCAAGAAGCAGAGTCTTAGCACTGACTGTGGCCTGTGCTGAACTGGGTGGTTCTCCTGCACAAAGGGCTGGAGGGGACTGGAACGAGTGCCTAAGCCAGGCAAGGGGGCTGGCAAGGATTCAGGAGAGGATATTTGGATGGCAGCTGCAGTGGGCAGAGGCTCGGGCTTCTGCCTCCTCTTGGCTTCTTGGGCAGAGGCCCGTAGGAGCACAGGTTCCCCAGGGGAGGCAGACACCTGAGCTGTGATCCAGTGTGACTGGTCTGGCACTGAAATCTGGTTCTCATGGACAAGAGGGTCCGTTTCTGCAGTGGGGAGCCTGCAGCTGCAAGGATGTCCCCTAAGCGATTGTGGGGGCTGGGAAACTGGCTCCTGCCCCACCCACCCCAACCCCTTCCCACAATTGTTCTCGTTTCCGGATGCCCTTTTTAAACTTCAGAAGCTGCCTGTCCTTGACTTGCCCTGCACATGGGCCTTTGAAGGTCTCCTCTTTCTCCCTGCCCTGGCAGGACCAGCTGTGCAGGAGGATGGGAGGGACCCCCAGGCCTGGACCACTGGAGCCTCTGGTCTGGGTGCATCAAGTATTGGGAGGGCCCAGGCTCCCACGTGGCTCAGACACAGCCCAGCCCTGAGGACAGGGGGCTACCTGTCAGGTCCCGGCCTCCCAGGATGGTGACGGCCTGGAGAAGGAGCAGGGCCAGTGGGGGTTCACATGGCTGTTTGCCTTTGGGAGTTGGGGCGGTGAGTGGGGTGTGAGCTGCAGAAGCCACCTTTGGTGGGAGTGAGTGAAGAGATTCAGAGGGAGGAGGACATGGGGATGGAGTGGGTGGTGGAGCCACAGGCCTTGGCACACCCTCTTCCCCATACACAGACTCTGCCCTCATCCCCCAATAGCACCCTCTCCTGCCCACCCTGGGGCTGGAGCTGGTGGAGCTGCCTCCCAGTTCCTTCCTACTTTGTCTTCCACTGGGCGATGATCAAAAGCATTTGCAAGAGCCTCGTGTCTGCCCATATACGCATTTGTGCCAGGCCCAAGGGCCACAGAGGAGTAAGGCCCTGTAGGACATGCACGCTCTCCTGGAGAGAGGGGGCAGGTGACCCTGAACCTGGGGCCAGGGCTGGAGGTGTACAATTTGAGGAAGCCACTGACCTTAGAAGCCTCAAAGGCCTTCCTGTCCGTACTCTGTAGGAAATAACAAGGGGAGGGAGATGCTGAAGGGCCAAGTTCTTGAGAGCCATCCCGACACACCCTACTCACGGCTGCCCAGCACGGAGTCTGATCGCCGGGGCACCCACACTTCCAGCTGGAAAGCAGGTGGCCCACAGCTCAGGCTCACAGCCCTGCCCAGAGGGTCTCTCAAACCCAGGGCTGGGGGGAATTTGAAGGAAACCCCAGAGGGGGCGCAGTGGCCAAGGCAGGACCTTTGCACCTGGCTGTCCACAGAGAGTACCCCTGGGGAAGAGCAAGGCCTGAACTACAAGTGCACCGTCGCCTGTGCCGCCACCAGGAGCAGGCTCCGAAGTTCCTCAGAGCCAGAGAAGGGCTCGCCGGGGTGCGGCCTGCCGCATGCAGCTTCCTTCCCAGGTGCGCGGCCACTTCCCCTGAGGCTGAGCCTGCGCGTGTCTGGACAAGCCTCACCTGGCTTTGGTGGAATGACTGAAGGTCCTGTGGTTCTCAGCCTATTGGAGTCCCTAAGGAGGTGTGGATTCCAATGCAGTTGAAGGTATGGCAACAGCTGGATGATAAAACGGTTGTGTCCTTCCATTAGCGTCTGCTCAGGGCCTTCACTGTGTGACTTGGGGACACGGGACAGTGGTCCTCTAAGGGGCTTCCTCTCCTCCATGGAATTCAAAGGGACCTCTTAGCTTTTGTGGCACCAGAGAATGGGAGTGTGGGAGCATCTGGGACCCTGGCCAGCGAATGAATGCAGGCCATCAGCCATTCTGGAGTCAGCCACTCTGGCCATGTCCACCCTGTCTCAGGGAGGCTAACTGCCTGAGGCCACAAGGCCACTTGGGCTTCCCCACTCCAAGCACCAGCCTCCTTCTCTCCATTGCACCTTCCAGGGGGCTCGGAGGCTACTAGGGTTCTGATGGGTGCTAGTCACAGGACCCCCTGCCCCCACCCTGTGGTTGGGTGGGTGACCCAGATAATCCAATCGTGGTGTCCCCCTTCCTGCCCACAGTGATTGAACTGAAGGACCCTTGCCCTGTGGAGCACGTCAGGGTCCACCATGACATCTGTCTTAGCATGTCAGTCATCCCAAGAGCTATAAAAAGCTACCCGAACTGTTCCCGGAACACACCTGAGAATGATGGCACCCCAGAGGCAAGCAGGGTGAGAGGTCGAGAGAGGCAGAACCCAGAAAACATCCTGGGATTACCTGGATCCCGTTGCATCTGAACTCGATCTTTGGACCTCCAAGTTGTGAGGGCCCCCAATTTCTTGCTTGTTTAAGAAAAGGTGAGTTGATTGCTGTCTGTCACAGCTGAGGGCATGGTGAAGCGTACCTCCCTGAAACATTCAGGACAGTCCAGACCTTCGGACACCCAGTGCTGGCCCATCTTTTCTTGCCTGGGGGAGAGTCATTCTCTTGGCAACTCTCCCTGTTACCCTTCCCATGACCTTTTCCTCTCCTAGGCCTCCACTTCCAGCTCCTTAGCATAGTGCGTCCCTGACACGCTCCTGACCTGCAAGGGAGAGTTCCCTGGGCACTGGACCCTCAGAAGAATGCTCAGAGCCGGGCCAGGCAGGGAGCAGACAGGAACTTCCTAGACGAGGTCCCCAGGCTGCTCTCAGGGGAAGTTCTTTGTGTCTGCATAACAATAGGAGCATTTTAGTTTGGTGAAAGACAAGCTGCAAACGACTTTGAAATTTCCATCCCTTTGCAAAGGCAGTGGGAAAACAGAGCTAATTTAAAAGCAGATAAGAAAAGGTTTCCTATCTGGCCCCTCCTGACACCCCTGAGCCTCCCCAAATGTTCCCTTTGTTGTTGTTTTTCAAGTAGGCCCCACGCCCAGGGCAGGGCCTGAATTCACAACCCTGAGATCAAGACCTGAGCTGAGATCAAGAGCCACCCAGGCGCCCCTGAATGTTCCCTTTGTAGAGTCATTCTGTGGATGGCACCCTTCTGAAGAGTGCTGAGCAGGTGGGGTGGCTGCAGGGGGCGGAGCGAGGCAGGCCTCCAGCGTGGGGAAGGCATGAGGGCACAGAGCAGAGCAGAGAAGGCATTCACACCCTGGCCGAAGAATGCAGAGAGGAAAAGAAAGCAGGTGCGCAGCAAAGCCAGGCATCTGGGAGCCCCACTGAAGATCAGAGACCTCGAGCAAGGCCCCTGTGGTGAGGCCACTGTGGATCTTCCAGGGGGTCAGGGAGCTGGGATGAGCTGGTGGTGAGGCGAGTGTGGGGCTGGGAGCCTGAGCCAGTCATCCCCTCCCACTGAGGTCTCAACATGGAGCAGGGGGCAGGCTTCGCTTTTCTTGAGGGTCCACTGTGTTGAATGTGGATGGCCTGGCTGGCCGGGTCCCTCTTCAAAGCAGTATCGTGGCACCTGGTTCTAGGCCTCGACATGCACAACATCACACTTCTTTATTTTTCTGAATGAAGAGTCACCATCCCTCTCCCCTCCACCCACCAAGCCAGAGGTCAGCCAAGCTCAGCCATCAGCGGGCCGGCCCTCTCCCTGGATGTGCGAGAAGCACGGGGACCCTGGGCTGGGTGGGAGGTGATCTGGCTTCCAGTTCTGGGGAGTTGCCATCAGAGCTGGTGCTGGAGCAAACTGGTGGGACTTGAGTGGGGGGGTCTGAGGGCCAGACCTTGAATTGGGGCCTGAGGATGTGGCAGGTGGGGACTAGGTGCTGGGTTAACAGGAGATGAAGTTTGGGGTCTGGGGTGGTGGGCTCGGACAGAGTGGAGTAGAGTTTTTAGGGGGACTGGGAGTCTGGGAATCCTGGGGACTGAAAATCGGGGCACTTAGGGGGTGGGGCCTGGGGTGTAAAAAGTCTAAGGCTGAATGAGCAGAGCGGCTTACTGGTGCCCTAAGGAGAGCTGTGCCCGGGGCTCTCATTTGTACGGCTGGTGCCTCTCGTCGGCTCAAGCCATTTTACAGCTTTGCCTTTGTAAGTAATTAGTAGCAACGTAAATGGTTGTTTTCCACACCCCTGAAAATGAAATCCGTCCCATGGAGAGTCCACTGACGTCCAGTTGTGGAAAAAGCTGGTTTTGTATCCATTTGTAAGTTAAATCCAACAATCCTTTATTCTGCATAGATCTGTGATTTTTTGACTTTGAAGTAGTTATAACATTCCTGAATCGCTTTTAAAGAGTGACTTAAAGAGGGGCGCCTGGGTGGCTCAGTTGTTAAGCCTCTGCCTTCGGCTCAGGGCGTGATCCCGGCGTTCTGGGATCCAGCCCCACATCAGGCTCCTCCGCTATGAGCCTGCTTCTTCCTCTCCCACTCCCCCTGCTTGTGTTCCCTCTCTCGCTGGCTGTCTCTCTGTCACATAAATTAAAAAAAAAAATCTTTAAAAAAAAATAAAGAGTGACTTAAATAAAACCTTTGACATGTGTTCATTTAATATCTAACAGTTATGATTCTGGTGGGCGCTTGGGTGGCTCAGTCGGTTGGGCATCTGCCTTCGGCTCAGGGCGTGATCCCAGGACTGAGCCACGCAGGTGCCGCTGGACGTTTTTTGTATATGTGCAGAGCTGTGTAACCATCCCTGTTGTCTATGTCTAGCACATTCATCACCCCCAAAGAAACCTGCTCTCTGTAGCTGTACTGCCTCGATACCCCCACCTGCAACCCCCTCCCCGCCCCTGGCCGCACTAACCCACCGTCCGTCCCTGTGCACTCGCCTGTTCTGGACGCCAGAGGAATGGACTCACACACCACGTGGCTTTGGTGACTTGTTCCTTTCACTCTGTACCACGTTTTCAAGGTTCATCCACACGTGGTGTGTTTCAGGGCTTCATTCCTCTTGGTTGCCGAACGGTAGTTCGTCGTATGGGTAGGACACATTTTATTTATCTGTTTATCAATAGACGTTTGGGTTGTGTCCATTATTTGGCCATTATGGGTAATGCTGCTGTGAGCGTCTACGTCCGAGTCTTCGTGTGGACGTCTGTTTCCATCTCACCTAGAAGTGGGATCGCTACATCACATGGCAGCTCTCTATTTAACATTGGGAAGAGCTGCTGGACTGTTTTCCAAAGAGGCTGCCACAGTTTACATCTTGTCATTAAGGAGCGAGGGCTCCAGTTCCTCCCAAGACGTCTTCTATCTAAAACCACCTTGGAGGGTCCCAGAGTCTGTCCTCTCACCTTAGGAGAAGAGAGGCCCTAGGATTTATTAGGTTTGTGGGATGTGTCATTATTGTAAAGAGCCATCCAATCAGAGGAGGAGCTCAGTCTTCTCTAGGTCAAATTTGTACAGGTAAAATGCTGTTAATATAAACATTTTAGAAATCACATGCTCTATGGGAAGTCCCTGGACATTTGCCAAAGTGCACAGTGTCCGTATTTTAGCCTCGGGGAAACATCCATCCAAACTTGTGCAGTAGGTCTGCCTCACGTCCCTGTAGGTGCCAGAGCCCTGCTGGCACCTGGCCCGATGCTCTTTGAGAACAGAAGTGCAAATTTACCCACCAAAAGTTCAGTTATTTAAATGCTAGCTCAGCCCCTTCTGACTTATCTAATCCGAATCTAGCATCTTCTCAGCCAGGGTTCTCAACCTGGGATTCACATCAGACTCCCCCATGGAGTTTTATAAAAACATAGGTATCTCAGCTCTGCTCCAAACTCACTGAATTGCCTTATTGATATTTTTGGCATATTCTTTGACTTTGATGTATATTATGCCTCACAATAATTGTTATATATCATATTTTTTTCAACCGTAGGTATTATTCACCCGTATTTATAAGTCAGATGTAACATTAGCCATCTTCTCTGAAGACAGGGTTTTTAAAAAAAATTTTTTTAAAGATTTTACTTATTTATTTGACAGAGATAGAGACGGGCAGTGAGAGAGGGAACACAGGCAGGGGGAGCGGGAGAGGAAGAAGCAGGCTCCCTGGCAAGTAAGGTCCCCGATGCAGGACTTGATCCCAGAACCCTGGGATCATGACCTGAGCCAAGGCAGACACTTAACCGATGAGCCCTCCAGGTGCCCTGTCAGTTGCATTATTCTTATTTTGAACTCTAATCAGAGAGTTACATTTGAAAATGTTGGGTAGTAAATTAATCATACTGAGTCTCTGTCATCTTTTGTTTGGCCTGAGGCCCTGCTGTATATGCTTATGCTTGCTGTCTCTCAAATAAATAAAACCTGTAAAATAAAATAAAATAAAAGTCATTTAAAAAAAAGATTTTATTTGTAGGGGCGCCTGGGTGGCTCAGTCGTTAAGCATCTACCCTCGGCTTGGGTCGTGATCCCAGCATCCTGGGATTGAGCCCCATGTGGGGCTCCCTGCTCGGTGGGGGCCCTGCTTCTTCCTCTCTCTCCGCCTGCCACTCCCCATGCTTGTGTGTGCAAATGCACGTGCTCTCTCTCTGTCAAATAAATAAATAACATCTTTAAAAAAAAAAGCTTTTATTTTTAGGTAGTCTCTACACCCAGTGTGGGGCAGGACCTCACACCCTGAGATCAAGAGCTGCACACGCCACCATTTAAACCAGCGAGGCACCCTGCAATCTTTTTTTTTTTTTAATAAGTATAGTTAACACACAATGTCACATTCATTTCGGGTGTACAACATAGCGATTCTATAAATCTATATGTTATGCCATGCTCACCACAGGTATAGCTACTATCTGTCACCATATAATACTGTTACAATATCATTGACTATATTCCCTGAGCTGTGCCTTTCATTCCCATGATTTATTCATTCCATAACTGGAAACCTCTTCACCCATCTTACCCATTCCCCCACCCCGGCAGTTACTATTTTGTTCTCTGTATTTATGGGTCTTTGGTTTATTTGTGCATTCGTTTTGTTTCTTCGATTTTACATATAAGTAAAATAATGTGGTATTTGTCTTTCTCTGTCTGGCTTCGGTTAGCATAATACACTCTAGGTCCATCCATGTTGTTACAAATGGCAAGATCTCATCCTGAGTAATATTCCATTTGTTTGTTTGTTTGTTTTAAAGTTTATTTATTTAAGTCATCTCTATCTCTACACCTAATTTGGGACTTGAACTCACAAGCCCAAGATTAACAGTCACATGCTCTTCTGACTGGGCCAGCCCCAGTATCCCATTGAAATGACATCTGACCCTCACTGACTCACCTCCCTGGCCCTGATATTCAGAGACTCTTACTAAGTGTCTTTACTTTTCACGGCACTATAGATGTTTGCTTAGCTTCAGTAGTTTATCCTCCTCTTTACCAAGATAAAACTGGAAAACTCAGTCATGCATCCAAGGCCTTGCTGTGCTGAGAGTGTCACTCACTACTCAGGTATGATCAGCTGCTTCCACGGAGTTTGGGTTGATGTTATGGAGTCAGCACCTACAAAACTCTCCTAATCTGACTGCAGCCTCTGCCCACCAATGAAAGCGTCTCAGGGGACAGCACAGAGAAAGTGCTCTGCAGTTCAGTGCTGCTGCAGCTCTGGCAAATGCCTGGTCTGATGCAACTGAAGCCTAAGGCAGCCCCAGACTGGCCCACTAACAGCACAGGGACAAACCCTGGCCACAACAGGCAAAGAGAGCCATTTCAGATGAATCGACTAAAGGAAAAAGTGGCTCAGCCACAATAGCAGGGTGCACGCAACACACATAGAAGACTCCCCCAAAGCACCAGTTTCTGATGAACAGGGGACATTACACTGCAGGGCACTGCAGGACCTCTTCTTCATAAGAGCCACCACTTTCAGGAGCAGGAGATGTAGCTGAATTTCCTAAAACAGGAACAGACACAGAGAGTTAGATAAAATGAGGAGACAGAGGAATATGTCCCAAATGAAAGAACGGGACAAAACCACAGCAAGAGACCTAAATGAAGCAGAGGTAAGTAATATGCCTGATAGATAATTTAAAGTCATGGTCATAAAGATACTCACTGGACTTGAGAAGAAAGTGGAGAATCTCAGTGAGACGAGACCCTCAACGAAAAGATAGAAAATGTAAAAAAGAACTGATTGGAGATGAAGAACTCAATAACTGAAATTAAAAATACACTAGAGGGAATAAACAGTAGACTAGAGGAAGCAGAAGAACAGATCAGCAACTTGGAGGTCAAAGGAACAAAAAGTCACCAAGCTGAACAGCAAAAAGAAAAAGGAATAATAAAAACTGAGAACAGGTTACGGAAAATCAGTGACACCATCCAATGTGATAACATTTGCACCATAGGATTTCCAAAAGGAGAAGAGAGAGAAAAGGGGGCAGAAAATTTATTTGAAGAAATACTAGCTGAAAACTTCCTGAATCTGGGAAAGGAAACAGAAATCCAGATGCAGGAGGCACAGAGAGTGTTCAACAAAATCAAACCAAGGAGGTCCACACCAAGACATATAGTAATTAGGGGCGCCTGGGTGGCACAGCGGTTAAGCGTCTGCCTTCAGCTCAGGGCGTGATCCCGGCATTATGGGATCAAGCCCCACATCAGGCTCCTCCGCTATGAGCCTGCTTCTTCCTCTCCCACTCCCCTGCTTGTGTTCCCTCTCTCGCTAGCTGTCTCTATCTCTGTCAAATAAATAAATAAAAATCTTTTTAAAAAAGACATATAGTAAGTAAAATAGCAAAAAGTAATGATAAAGAGAGAATTTTAAAAGCAGCTAGAGAAAACACTTACATAAAAGGGAAACCCCATAAGGCTATCAGTGGATTTTTCAGCAGAAACTTTGCATGCCAGAAGAGAGTGGCATGATATATTCAATGTGCTGAAAGGAAAAAACGGGCAGCCAAGAATACTCATCCAGCATTCACAACAGAGGAAGAGATAGTTTCCCAGACAAAATAAAGTTCAAATGATTCATCACCACTAAACCAGCCCAACAAGAGATGTTATAGGGTACTCTGAGTGGAAAGAAAAGATCATAAGTAAGAGTAAGAAAAGTAGAAAGCACAAAAGCAGTAAAACTAAGTATACTTATAAAAGTCTGTCAGTGGGGGTGCCTGGGTGGCTCAGTCATTAAGCATCTGCCTTCGGCTCAGGGCGTGATCCCAGAGCCCTGGGATCGAGCCCCACATCAGGCTCCTCCACTGGGAGCCTGCTTCTTCCTCTCCCTCTTCTCCTGCTTGTGTTCCCTCTCTCGCTGGCTGTCTCTCTCTCTCTCTCTGTGTGTCAAATAAATAAATAAAATCTTAAAAAAAAAAAAAAGTCTGTCAACGGATTCACAAAACACAAGGATGTAAAGGATGACACCATGAACCTAAAACTTGTGTGGGGGTGGTAAAGAATTGGTTCAAACTTAAGTTACCATCAACTTAATATAGACTGCTACATGTAGAAGAGGTTATATACAAACCTAGTGGTGACCACGATTCAAAAACCTGTAATGGGTACACACAAAATAAAGAGAAAGGAATCCAAATATATCACTAAGGAAAGCCAGCAAACCATGAGAGAAGAAGGCAAGAGAAGAAAGGAACAGAGAATAACCATAAAACAAAACAACTGTAAAACAAGTAACAAAATGGCAATAAGTACATACCTGTCAATAATTACTTTGAATGCAAATGGACTAAGCACTCCAATCAAAAGACATACAGTGATGGAATGGATAAAAAGGCAAGACCCACCTATATGCTGCCTACAAGAGACTCATTTCAGACCTAAAGTCACCTGCAGATTGAAAGTGAAGGGATGCAAAAGCATTTATCATGCAAGTGGAAGTGAAAGGAAAGCAGGGTACCAATACTTATATTGGACAAAATAGACTTTTTTAAAAAAGATTTTATTGGGGCGCCTGGGTGGCTCAGTCGTTAAGCGTCTGCCTTCGGCTCAGGGCGTGATCCTGGAGTCCCAGGATCGAGCCCCACATCAGGCTCCTCCGCTGGGAGGCTGCTTCTTCCTCTCTCACTCCCCCTGCTTGTGTTCCCTCTCTCGCTGGCTGTTTCTATCTCTGTCAAATGAATAAATAAAATCTTTAAAAAAAATAAAAAGAAATAAGAGATAAAAAAGATTTTATTTATTTATTTTTGAGAGAGAGAGAGAGAAAGAGCACGTGAGCACAAGAGTGGAGGAGGGGCAGAGGGAGAATCAGATTCCCCACTGAGCAGGAAGCCTGATGTGAGACTCCATCCCAGGACCCTGAGATCATAACCTGAGCCAAAGACAGCTTAACCGACTGAACCATCCAGGCACCCAACAAAATAGATTTTAAAGCAAAGACTACAACAAAAGACAAAGAAGGACACTATATAACCATAGAGGGGACAATCCAACAAAAAATATAACAATTGTAAATATGCACCCAACATGGGAGCACCCAAATACATAAAGCATGTAATAACAAACATAAAAGGAGTAATCAATAATAATACAATAATAGTAGGGGACTTCAACACCCCACTCACATCAATGGACAACTCATCCAAACAGAAAATCAACAAGGAACGGTGGCTTTGAATGACACATTGGACCAGATGGACCTAACAGATATACTCAGAACATCCTAAAACAGCAGAATACACATTATTTTCAAGTACAAATGGAACATTCTCCAGACTAGATCACATACTGGGTCACATAACAAGTCTCAACAAATCCAAAAAGACTGAAGTCATACCGTGCATCTTTTCCAAACACAATGTTAGGAAACTAGAAATCAACCACATGGAAAAATCTGGAAAGAGCACAAATACATGGAAATTAAATAACATGCTACTACTAACCAACAAATGGGTCAAGTAAGAAATCAAAGAGGAAATTAGAAAAATACATGGAGACAAATGAAAATGAAAACACAATGGTCCAAAATCTTTGAAATGCAGCAAAGCTGATCTAAGAGGGAAGATTATAGCAGTACAGGCCTAGCTCAAGAAGCAAGAAAAATCTCAAATAAACAATCTAACCTTACACCTAAAAGAGCTAGAACCAGAAAAACAAACACAAAACCAGTAGAAAGAAGAAAATAATGAAGATTTGAGCAGAAATAAAAAAACAGAATCTAAAAAAGCAATAGAACAGGAGCTGGTTCTTTGAAAAGATCAACAAAATTCACGAACATTTAGCCAGACTCACCCCCCCCCCCCAAAAAAAAGGATCAAAACCCTCCTAGGATTGGAGACTCTGGGCCTTACAGGTAATCAGGAAGGTGACTTCCTAGCAGACCCAGAAATTCACCCAAATTATAGGTATTGTATTTCTCACCTTGGGAGAGCAATACAGGCTTTTGAAAGTCAAATCTGAGATTTCTTATGAAAACTTCCTGCAAAGCAGACCTGTGGTTTAACACTTGCTATACCCACATAAGTGACTGGGTCACACTTATTGAAACCAGCCTCATTTTATGGCCTAGAGTGATCTTTATTTGAAAAAAAAATTTTTTTTAAATCAAAAGGTGGGGGGAGACAGTAATAAGCAATTTAAATTTTGGAATAAACAAAATACACTAGTGATATTTCTTTTTTTTTTAAAGGTTTTATTTATCTATTTGTCAGAGAGAGAGAGAGCAAGAGAGAGCACAAGCAGGGGGAGCGGCAGGCAGAGAGAAAAGCAGGCTCCACATTGAGCAAGGAGCCCGATGCCGTACTCAGTCCTGCTGGGATCATGACCTGAGCCGAAGGCAGATGCTTAACTTACTGAGTCACCCAGGCGTCCCGTACATTAGTGGTACTTCACTCTCTCTCTCTCGTTTTTTAAATTAACATATAATGTATTATTTGTTTCAGGGGTACAGGTCTGTGATTCATCAGTCTTATATAATACCCAGTGCTCATTACAACACATGCCCTCCCCAGTGTCCATCACCCAGTTACCCCATCCCTCCCACCCTCCTCCACTCCTGCAACCCTCAGTTTGTTTCCTGAGATTAAGAGTCTTTTATGGTTTGTCTCCCTCTCTGGTTTCATCTTGTTTCATTTTTTTCCTCTCTTCCCCTATGATCCTCTGCCTTGTTTCTTAAATTCCACACATCAGTGAGATCATATGATAATTGTCTTTCTCTGACTGACTTATTTCGCTTAGCACACCCTCTAGTTCCATCCACATCGTTGCAAATGGCAAGATTTCATTTTTTTGATATTTGTGTAATATTCCATTGTATATATAGACCACATCTTCTTTAACCATTCATTTGTCGATGGACACCTGGGCTCTTTCCATAGTCTGGCTATTGTGGACATTGCTGCTATAAACATTGGGGTGCAGGTGCCCCTTCAGATCATTACATTTGTATCTTTGGGGTAAATACCCAGTAGTGCAATTGCTGGGTCATAGGGTCGCTCTATTTTCAACTTTTTGAGGAACTCCATACTGTTCTCCAGAGTGGATGCACCAGCTTGCATTCTCACCAATAGATCTTTGCCTCTTTGGTTAGGTTTATTCTCAGGTATCTTATGGTTTTGGGTGCAATTGTAAATGGGATCAGCTCCTTAATTTCTCTTTCTTCTATCTCATTGTTGGTGTATAGAAATGCATTGATTTTATATCCTGCCACTTTACTGAATTCCTGTATGAGTTCTAGAAATTTTGGGGTGGAGTCTTTTGGGTTTACCACATAGAATATCATGTCATCTGCAAAGAGTGAGAGTTTGACTTTTTCTTTGATGACTCAGATGCCTTTTATTTCTTTTTGTTGTCTGATTGCTGAGGCTAGGACTTCTAGTACTCTGTTGAACACCAGTGGTGATAGTGGGCATCTCTGCTATGTTCCTGACCTTAGGGGAAAAGCTCTCAGTTTTTCCCCATTGAGAATTATATTCACTGTGGGCTTTTCATAGATGGCTTTTATGATATTGAGGTATGTTCCTTCTATCCCTACACTGTGAAGAGTTTTAATCAAGAAAGAATGCTGTACTTTGTCAAATGCTTTTTCTGCATCTATTAAGAGGATCATATGGTTCTTGTCCTTTCTTTTATTTAGGTAGCATATCACAGTGATTGATTTGTGGATGTTGAACCAACCGTGCAGCCCAGGAATACATCCCACTTGGTCATGGTGAGTAATCCTTTTAATGGATCCTATTGGCTAGTATTTTGGTGAGAATTTTTGCATCATGTTCATCAGGAATATTGGTCTGTAATTCTCCTTTTTAGTGGAGTCTTTGTCTGGTTTTGGGATCAAGGTAATGCTGGCCTCATAAGATGAGTTTGGAAGTTTTCCTTCCATTTAGATTTTTTTTTTTTTTTTTTTTTTTTTTGGAAACAGCTTCTGAAGAATAGGTATTAATTCTTCTTTAAAGGTTTGGTAGAAGGACGCCTGGGTGGCTCCATTGGTTAAGCATCTGCCTTTGGCGCGGGTCATGATTCCAGGGTCCTGGGATTGAGTCCCGCATCAGGCTCCTTGCTCAGCGAAGAGCCTGATTCTCCCTCTGCCTGCTGCTGCTCGTGCACGTGCTCTCTCTTTCTCTCTGGCAAATAAAATAAAATAAAATAAATTTTAAAAATATAAATGTTTGGTAGAATTCCCCTGGGAAGCCATCTGGCCCTGGGCTCTTATTGGGAGATTTTTGATTACTGCTTCAATGTCCTTGCTGGTTATGGGTCTGTTCAGGTTTTCTATTTCTTCCCGGTTCAGTTTTGGTAGTTTATACGTCTCTAGGAATGCATCCATTTCTTCCAGATTGCCTAATTTGTCAGCATATAGTTGCTCATAATATGTTCTTATAATTGTTTGAATTTCTTCCTTGTTGGTTGTGATCTCTCCTCTTTCATTCATGATTTTATTTATTTGGGTCCCTCCTCTTTTGTTTTTGAGAAGTCTGGCCAGGGAGTTATTAATCTTATTAATTCTTTCAAAGAACCAGCTCCTTGTTTCATTGATCTATTCTACTATTCTTTTGGTTTCTATTTCATTGATTTCTGCTCTGGCCTTTAGTATTTCTCTTCTCCTGCTGGGCTTAGGCTTTCTTTGCTGCTCTTTCTCCAGCTCCTTTAGGTTTAGGGTTGGGTTGTGTATTTGAGACCTTTCTTGTTTCTTGAGAAAGGCTTGTATCACTATAGATTTCCCTCTTAGGACCACCTTTGCTGCATCCCAAAGATTTTGAGGAGTTGTGTTTTCATTTTCATTTGTTTACACAAATTTTTAAAATTCTTCTTTAATTTCCTGGCTGACCCATTCATTCTTTAGTAGGATGCTCTTTAGCCTCCATGTATTGGAATTCTTTCCAACTTTCCTCTTGTGATTGAATTCCAGTTTCAAAGCATTGTGGTCTGAAAATATGCAGGGAATGATCCCAGTCTTTTGGTATTAGTTGAGACCTGATTTGTGACCCAGGATGTGATCTCTTCTGGAGAATGTTCCATGTGCACTCGAGAAGAATGTGTATTCTGCTGCTTTGGGATGGAATGTTCTGAATATACCTGTGAAGTCCATCTGGTCCAGTGTGTCATTTAAAACCCTTATTTCCTTGTTGATCTTCTGCATAGAAGATCTGTCCATTGCAGTGAGGGGAGTGTTAAAGTCCCCTACTGTTATTATATTATTAGTGATCCATTTCTTTGATTTTCTTATTAATTGGTTTATATAATTGGCTGCTCCCATGTTGGGGCATAAATATTTATAATTGTTAGATATTCTTGTTGGATAGACCCTTTAGTTATGATATAGTATCCTTCCTCATCTCTTATTACAGTCTGGTATAAAATCTAATTTGTCTGATATAAGGATTGTCACCCCAGCTTTCTTTTGATGTCCATTAGTGTGATAAATGGTTTTCCACCCCTGCACTTTCAATCTGGGGGTGTCTTTGGGTCCAAAATGAGTCTCTTGCAGACACCATATTGATGGGTCTTGTTTTTTTATCCAATCTTATACCCTGTGTGTTTTGATTAGGGCCTTTAGCCCATTTACATTCAGGGTAACTATTGAAAGATGTGAATTTAGTGCCATTGTATTGCCTGTGAAGGGACTGTTACTGTATGTTGTCTCTGTTCCTTTCTGGTCTATGTTATTTTTTGGCTCTCTCTTTGCTTAGAGGACCCCTTTCAATATTTCTTGTATGGCTGGTTTGGTGATCACAAATTCTTTTAGTTTCTATTTGTCCTGGAAACTTTTTATCTCCCCTTCTATTTTGAATGACAGCCTAGCTGGATAACGTATTTTTGGCTGCATTGTTTTCCTGTTTAGTACCCTGAATATATCATGTCAGTCCTTTCTGGCCTGCCAGGTCTCCATGGATAGGTCTGCTGCTGATGTAATGTTTCTATCCTTGCAGGTTACAGACCTCTTGTCCTGAGCTGCCTTCAGGATTTTCTCTTTCTCTGTGATTTTTAAGTTTCACTATTATATGTTGGGATGTCAACTTATTTTTATTGACTTTGAGAGGGGTTCTCTGTGCCTCCTGGATTTTGATGCTTGTTTCCTTCCCTAGATTAGGGAAGTTCTCAGCTGTAATTTGCTCCAGTATACCTTTTGCCCCTCTCTCTCTTTCCTCTTCTTCTGGGATCCCAGTTATTCTAATATTGTTTCACTTTATGATATCACTTATCTCTTGAATTCTCCCCTCATGACCCAGTAGTTGTTTATCTCTCTTTTTCTCAGCTTCTTTATTCTCCATTGTTTGGTCTTCTATATCACTAACTCTTACTTCTCCCTCATTCATCCTAGCAGTTAGAGCCTCCAGTTTTGATTGCATCTCATTAATAGGCTTTTTTATTTCGACTTGGTTAGATTTTAGTTCTTTTATTTCTCCAGAAAGGGGTCCTCTAGTGTCTTCTATGCTCTTTTCAAGCCCAGCTAGTATCTTTATTTTTTTAAAAGATTTTATTCATTTATTTGAGAGGGAGAGAGAGACTGAGAGAGAGAGAGAGAGAGAGAGAGCGTGAGCAAGGTGAGGGGCGGAGGGAGAAGCAGACTCCATGCTCAACAGGAAGCCCTACACAGGGCTTATCCCGGGAACTCTGGGGTCATGACCTGAGCCAAAGGCAGATGCTCCACCGACTGAGCCACCCAGGTGCCCCAGCTAGTATCTTTGTCATCATTATTCTGAATTCTAATTCTGACAACTTACTAATGTCCATATTGATTAAGTCCCTGGCAGTAAGTACTACTTCTTGTTCTCTTTTTTGAGGTGAGTTTTTCCATCTTGTCATTCTGTCCAGAGAAGAATAGATGAATAAGAGAGCAAAATACTAAAATGGCAACAACAGCCCCAGAGAAATATACACCCAGGAAAAAATACACAAAAAAAAATGGAAGAGACCTGAAACTGGGGGGAAAAAAAAAAGAGAGAGAGATAATATAATCAGACAGGTGAGCAGAATAGAGCAATACACTGGATTCTGTGTGTATTTTGGTCTGTTTTTTAGAAAACTAGATCCCAAAATTATAAAGAAAGAAAAATTTATATATGTACAAAAATAAAATTAAATACAATGAAAGGATAGAATGGAACTGTAAAGATGGAAAATAAAAGACAAGAAAAAACAAAAGAGAGAAAAAAATAGCAACAACAACAAAAAAGGAAGGGGTATAAACAGACAGGTGAACAGAACAATCACTATCTTCTTTTTTTATTGTTTTTAAAGGTTTTATTTTATTTATTTGACAGAGAGAGAGACAGCGAGAGAGGAACACAAGCAGGGGGAGCGGGAGAGGAAGAAGCAGGCTCCCAGTGGAGCAGGGAGCCTGATGTGGGGCTCGATCCCAGGACCCTGGGATCATGACCTGAGCCGAAGGCAGACGCTTAACGACTGAGCCACCCAGGCACCCTGCAATCACTATCTTCTGACTGTATTTTGTTCAGTTTGTTAGAGGAAACTACATCTTAAATTGTAAAGAAAAAAGACTTATACCTACAAAAATAAAATTAATTACATTGAAATGATAGAATGCAACTGTTAAGATGAATATTAGAATATTAAAAAAGACTTAAATGAAACAAAACCCAAAAAAAGGAAGAAAAAAAGAGAACATGATCATGCGAGCATATAGAACAGAGCCATACACTAGATTTTGGGTGTATTTTGGTCTGTTAGAAGAAATTGCATCCAAAATTTTAAAGAAAGAAAAATTTATATATATACAAAAATAAGATTAAATGCAACGGAGGGATAGAATGTAAATGTAAAAATGAAAATTTAAAAAAATTAAGAAGTTGATAAAATAAGAAGTTGGTTGAAAAAAGAAAGAAGAAAATTTTAAGAAAAAAAAGAACAAAATAAAGAAAATTTTAAAAATTAAAGTTGAAAGACTAAAGAATCATGGGGGGAAAGCCATGAACTCTATGTGCTGTGTTCTCCTAGCGCTGGAGTTTTGCGGTTCTCATTGATGGTAAACTTGGATGTTCTTGCAGATCTTCTGGGGGAGGGGCCTGTCATGCTGATTCTTGGGTGTCTTGGCCCCCGGGGCTGGATTGCACCACCCTTGCAAGGGGCCAGGCTGAGCAATCCGCTCTGGTTTGCTCTCCGTAGCTTTTCTTCCATGAAGTCTTTCCGTGCAGCTTTAGAGGATGAGAATGAAAATGGCGGCCTCCCAATCTCCACCCTGGAGCTGAAAGCTTGGGCCCCACTCCTCAGTGAGTCCCCAGAGAAAAGCAGTCAGTCACTCCTGTCTCCTTGGTCTCCGTCAGCACTCCATTGCTGTTATTCTTTTCTTCAATCTCCAGTTGAGTTTGCAGGTGTTCAGTAGGGTTTGATAGCTCTCTAGCTGAACTGCTGGGACCAGACCAAGTTACGGCCTCCTACTCCTCCACCATCACAGACTCCTCCCATTAGTGGTATTTCTAATGGATCAACTACACATGTGTAGAGTACACCTTTCTGGATCATCTGATTCTATCAGATCCTACCTTTCATCCCCTTGGAACTATCTTACAGGTCTGTAAACCGTAGGTGACCAATAGCAATGCAGATACTTCTTTTTTACAGTTTTGCAAATAAATTTGGCTCCGAGGAGATTCAATTGTTTTTTCCTGTGGAAAAAGCCAATCTCCATCTCTATTTAAGTTTATTTAAAAAAACGCAAATGTCATTAAACACTTCATTTTACAGATTATAAAACTGAATTTTAAAAACAAATGAACAAAAACTCATTTCATCATTCCTTTACTCCACACGGATTTGTGTTTTTTTTTTTTTTTAAGATTTTATCTATATATTTGACAGAGAGAGACAGCCAGCAAGAGAGGGAACACAAGCAGGAGGAGCAGGAGAGGAAGAAGCAGGCTCCCAGCAGAGGAGGCAACCCCAATGCGGGGCTCGATCCCAGAATCCTGGGATCAGGCCCTGAGCTGAAGGCGGACGCTTAATGACTGAGCCACCCAGGCACCCCTGGATTTGTGGGTTTTGAACTTTCCTTTTGAACTTGTAGTCACTTCCTTGTTGTCTCAATAGTTAACGAGTTAAATAAACCTTTGACACATTGTACTAGTTTTTTAGGAATGCTGGCACTAATTACCACAAACTTGGTGGCTTACAATGACAGAAGTTTATTCAGTTAGAGTGCTGGAGGCCCAAGATCTGAATCAAGGCATTGGCAGGGCTGGCTCCTAAAGGCTCTGAGGGGGACCCTGCTCCAAGGCCCTTCCACACTTCTGGTGGTGCTGGCGATCCCAGATTTCCCTGGGCTTGTGGCCACAGGGCTCTGTCTATACCTCTGCCTCCACATCGGCTTTTCTTCTGTGTCTCAGGTCTCTCTCTTCTCATATAAGGACACCAGCCCCTGGGTGTAGGGCCCATCCTCCTCCAGGATGATCTCATCCAGAGAACTCTAACTCAATTACATGTGTAACAATCCTATTTCCAAATAAAGTCACATCACAAGCTGCAGAGGTTAGAACTTGGACATATCTTTTGCAGGGACATTGTTTAGTCACCACACACATTCATTTTGTGTTTGTGTGAGAAATCATGCTTCTTAGCAAATACATACTTCCATTTTTTATAAAGATTTTATTATTTATTTATTTGAAAGAGTGAGATAGAGATAGCAAGAGTACGAGTGGGGAGGAGAGGGAGAAGCAGGCTTTCCGCTGAGCAGGGAGTCCCACGCAGGGGCTCCATCCCAGGACCCCGGGATCATGACCTGAGCTGAAGACCTATGCTTCACCGTCTGAGCCACCCAGGCGCCCCACACTTTTTCTTCTTTCTTCTTTCTTTCTTTCTTCTTCTTCTTCCTCCTCTTCTTCTTCTTCTTCTTCTTCTTCTTCTTCTTCTTCTTCTTCTTCTTCTTCTTCTTCTCCTCCTCCTCCTCCTCCTCCTCCTCCTCTTCTTCTTCTTCTTCTTCTTCTTTTAAGAAACAACAGTTTTGTAGACTCACGGGCCTGGGAACACAGGGGTGCTGGGAGATTTGGAGATGTACTTGGGAGTGGGGGACTGACTAGGCAGCACTGGACTAGACTGTGTCTGGGGTTTGGGGGGATCAGGAGTAGTGGTCACTTGGGGGAAGGTTTTCTTGGCACTCCTGGGGCCCAGCCATCTGTTTGGGGAAACTGACTTCACACAGCACCACCAGGGGCAGAGTCCCCCCCATTCAGTCCAGGGGCCTGTGCCTGGGACACGAGCCCCAGTCAGTACTAGGGTCCTTTGATGTGGCAATAGAATAGAGTCTATTCCTTTGTGCGTTTTGGGAGTGGGAACTGGTTGTACATTGTTTCCCAAAAGTGGACAAGAAAGCCACTGACCCACCCCATTACCACCCTAGGGCAGGTGGCCCAGGCTCCCAGCAGTGTCTGTCTCTGAGCTCCTGCTGCTATTTGCAGCCTTACTGGTGTCACTTCCCAGATGCCTTAGAAGCATTTTTTTTTTAAAGATTTTATTTATTTATTTGACAGAGAGAGACAGCCAGTGAGAGAGGGAACACAAGCAGGGGGAGTGGGAGAGGAAGAAGCAGGCTCCTCGTGGAGGAGCCTGATGTGGGGCTCGATCCCAGAACACCAGGATCACGCCCTGAGCCGAAGGCAGACGCTCAACCGCTGTGCCACCCAGGCGCCCCCTTAGAAGCATTTTTATGTGACCTACTAGTGTAGGTCTCCTGGACCTATTTCGTTAAACATTATGGGGTTAGGTGAGGAAGCTGAATGTATGCAACTGGGAACATTCCAGAAAGCCTGGCGTTGGGAGGGGCTCAAGATCCAGTGTCAGGCCCTAGCCTGGACCCGGGGACACCGTCAGGCCCTAACCTGGACTCGAGGGACAGGGCTGTGAGGACGAGAAGTTATATCCCTGTCTTCCTGGCAAGGCAGGCAAAAAACAGTGAGGACGGCTGTCTGCATTCGTCCAGAGTATGGAGCCCAGCGTTTGTTACAATGGGGATAATGGGAACAAGGTGATTCTGACACTAACTAAAGCAGGAGAGGCCTGGGGTGGTGTGTTTCACGGCAGAGACACCGGCTTCACCGGGGCCCCGATATAAGGAACAATAAGCAGGGACCATTGGGGCTGCCTGGGAGCGGAAGGAACCACGTGGAGAGGGAGGAGCCGTGTGGGAGGAGGAGGGTCCATAAGGGACGACCGGACCCTTGCGGGAAGATGGGGAGGAGCTGATGGGAGAGGGGCCAGGTGGGACCAGCCTTAGTGGAGAAAGCTTCTGGAGCAGTCCACGTGAACGTGGGGAACCTGGCAAGTGTGGAATAGGGGATACGAGGCCCAGGGCGGTCGCTGCAGGACGGCCAGGCCACTAGACAACTCCGTGCAGATCCGCGTCCCGGATCCCGAGGGGCGTGGCTGCTGAAGGGAGGAGCCAGCAGGGGGGCGGCGCCGAGCTCAGCTCAGTGGCTGCAGGTGCGAGGAAGGAGGCGGAGCAGGCTGGGGTCCCGGGGAGAGGAGGCCTTGACAGCCTGAGGAGAGAACCTGGAGCGAGTGGTGTTTCCCTGGCAGGGTGAGAGAAGTAGGGACGAGAAGCATTGGCGCGGGCTGCGTGGGCCTTTGAGAGGAGGGGACGGGTCCTGCCCTGCCACCCGGGCAGGCTGGCAGGCCAGGGCGGGGGGAAGAAGCCTAACCGTGGGTCTCGTCTGCCCTGTGCTCACCACTCGCGGCGTCGCTACTGACTGTCCGCCTTGCACGACGCCCGGCACACAGCAGGCGCTCATGAGAATTCCCGGCTTCGATCCAAGGAACAAGGACATCTAACCTCATTTTGCAGGGAGGAAAGCGAGCCGGGAAGCAGTTAAAGAGATTCACCCTAACCGGTGGCACAGAAGTGTTGAGTCCCTCCCCGCCCCAGCAGTCCGGGCTCCAGCTTTCAGAGCAGTGTCCCCCCACCGCACCTCTATACGGACCCCTCCCTCCCGCGTCCGCCCATGCTGTGAGCTCCCGGGGAACCAGAGAGCTGACCTCCCCGAGCCTCGGCTTCCATCCGGTGGGAGCAGACCCCTGCCCCAGAGCGGCAGTGAGGACTGAGCCGGGGATCGCCTGCGGGCGTGGACGCGGGCGGGTGGACGCAGGGCGCGCGGTCCCAGCCTTAAAGCTAGGCTGCGGCGGCCGCCAGGAGGCGCTGGTCCGCCGCGGAGGCGGACACGCTCGAGCGTGGCCTCCGGGCTCCGCCCACCGCCGTCAGGGCGGGGCGCGCGCGCGCACAGCGACCCCGCCCCGCAGGGGCTGCTGGGCCGGGCGACGCGAGGCTGCGGCGAGCGGGAGCCGGAGCGGCGGCGGCGCGGCTTCTTCGAAGATGTGGCGGCCGGTGAGTTCCCCGCCCGGCGCGACCCGGCGCCCGCTCCCACAGGCCCCGTCAGCCTCCGTCCGGAACCGCGGGGCCACCCCCGAGCCGCCCGGTCCTGGGCCGCGTCGGGGACCGTCAGGGCTCTTGGGGGCGGGCGTCCTTCACCGCTGTCGGAGTCCCGGTTCTTCGCGGTAGAAACCCCTAGACCGTGCTGGGGAGGCGCTGGGTTCCACCGGAGGGCCCACCGCCGGACTGCCCCCCGGCACACCCCAGACGCCGCTCATCTCCTCGCAGGCAGATTGGCCGCGTGCCCCCGAAACAGCCCTTAAAACCTCCCCCATCTTAGCCCTCGCGGACACCCCTCCTCACCCCTTCTCCGGCGCCCACGTCTGCCTTAGACGCCTCGCTGCTTCATCCTCTGCGGCGGTCCCGGACCGGAGGTCCCTGCTCCCGGCTCCCTTTGCTCTGGTCTCCAGCCCACCTCACGTCATCCTGAGCCGACACCTGCCGCCCGGCTTCTGAGCAGAGGAGAGGACTGGGGGCGTGGGGGCGGCGGTGTCAGCGCTGGGCTCCCGCCGGCGCAGCCCGCCCTGGAAAGCCTCTCCCCCGCAGGCCTTCCTAGACTTCTGCCTGGCCCTAGGCTGTCCTCCCAGCCCCTGAAAGTGGCAGCCGCTCCTCCCATTCTTTTCTCAGTTGGGCCTTCCATTTTGCTCTCTCTGCAGTTTGGATCGGCACCTTTTTTTTTTAAGGATTTTATTTATCTATTTGAGAGAGAGAGAGCGCAAGCACGAGCGGGGTAAGGGGCAGAGGGAGAAGCAGACTCCCCGCTGAGCAGGGAGCCTGATGTGGGACTTGATCCTGGGACCCTGGGATCACGACCTGAGCCAAAGGCAGCAGATTAACTGACTGACCCACCTAGGTGCCCAGGATCGGCACCTTTTAAAACCTGGTGTCATAATCACTGACCCAGCTCTCTCCCACTCTGGCCCCAGGAATCCATCCTTTTCCTCATGGGCTTTAGGGCTGAAGAGACTGAAAGGGTTCATTTGCATTTTCAACTTGGTTTTCTACAGGGCTTGTATTTTTCTAGTAAGCCTAGCCTTGTAGGTTTAGATATTAACAGTACCGATGCATTTCTTTTTTAAAAATTTAGATTCAATTAACATATAGTGTATTGTTGCTTTCAGAGGTAGAGGTCAGTGATTCATCAGTCTTATATGACACCCAGCGCCATTACATCACGTGCCCTCCTTCATGCCCATCACCCAGTTACCCCATCTCCCTAAGAGTCTCTTATGGTTTGTCTCCCTCTCTGATTTCATCTTGTTTTATTTTTCTCTTCTTTCTGCTATTATTCTCTGTTTTGTTTCTTAAATTTGTGGAATTTCTTAAATTCCACATATCAGTGAGATCATAAAATTGTCTGACTTATTTCACTTAGCATAATACCCTCTAGTTCCATCCTGTCATTGCAAATGGCAAGATTCCATTTCTTTTGATGGCTGAGTAATATTCCAGCGTATATACAGACCACATCTTCTTTATCCATTCATCTGTCGATGGGCATCTGGGCTCTTTCCATAGTCTGGCTCTTGTAGACATTGCTGCTATGAACACTGGGGTGCAGGTGC
This sequence comes from Ursus maritimus, assembly GCF_017311325.1. NCBI lineage: Eukaryota > Metazoa > Chordata > Mammalia > Carnivora > Ursidae > Ursus > Ursus maritimus. The sequence continues at coordinate 80,360,253 of NW_024427107.1, forward strand.
CCCTTCAGATCATTACATTTGTATCCTTGGGGTAAATACCCAGTAGCGCAATGGCTGGGTCGTAGGGTAGCTCTATTTTTATTTTTATTTTTATTTTTTTAAGATTTTATTTATTTATTCAACAGAGACAGAGACAGCCAGCGAGAGAGGGAACACAAGCAGGGGGAGTGGGAGAGGAAGAAGCAGGCTCATAGCGGAGGAGCCTGATGTGGGGCTCGATCCCATAACGCCAGGATCACGCCCTGAGCCGAAGGCAGACGCTTAACCGTTGTGCCACTCAGGCGCCCCAGGGTAGCTCTATTTTTAACATCTTGAGGAACCTCCATACTGTTCTCCAGAGTGGCTGTGCCAGCTTGCATTCCCACCAACAGTGTAGGAAGATTCCCCTTTCTCCACATCCTCGCCAACATCTCTTGTTTCCCGACTTGTTAATTTTAGCCGTTCTGACTGGTGTGAGGTGTATCTCACTGTGGTTTTGTTTTGTATTTCCCTGATGTCAAGTGATACTGGGTCCTTTTTCCTGTGTCTTATGGTCATTTGTATGTCTTCTTTGGAGAAATGTCTTTTTATGTCTTCTGCCCATTTCTTGATTGGATTATTTGTTCTTTGGGTGTTGAGTTTGAGAAGTTCTTTATAGATTTTGGGTACTAGCCCTTTATCTGATAAGACATTTGCAAATATCTTCTCCCCTTCTGTGGGTTGCCTCTTAGTTTTGTTGACTGTTTCCTTTGCTGTGCAAAAGCTTTTTATCTTGAAAAAGTTCCAATAGTTCATTTTTGCCTTTGTTTCCCTTGCCTTTGAAGACATGTGTAGCAAGAAGCAGCTGCAGCCGCGGTCAGAGAGGTTGCTGCCTGTGTTCTCCTCTAGGATTTTGATGGATTCCTGTCTCACATTTAGGTCTTTCATCCATTTTGAGTCTATTTTGTGTAGGGTGTAAGAACATGGTTCAGTTTCATTCTTCTGCATGTGACTGTCCAGTTTTCCCAACACCTTTTGTTGAAGAGACTGTCTTTCTTTCATTGGATATTCTTTCCTGATTTGTCAAAGGTTAGTTGACTGTAGAGTTGAGGGTCCATCTCTGGGTTCTCTATTCTGTTCCATTGATCCATGTGTCTGTTTTTGTGCCAGTACCATACTGTCTTGACGACTACAGCTCTGTAATAGAGCTTGAAGTCCAGAATTGTGATGCGTCCTGCTTTGGTTTTCTTTTTCAATATTCCTCTGGCTATTCAGAGTCTTTTCTGGTTCCATACAAATTTTAGGATTATTTGTTCCATCTCTGTGAAAAAAGTTGATGGTGTTTTGATAGGGATTGCATTGAATGTGTAGATTGCTCTGGGCAGCACAGACATTTTAACAATATTTGTTCTTCCAATCCATGAGCATGGAACATTGTTCCATTTCCTTGTGGCTTCCTCAGTTTCTTTTATAAGTGTTCTATAGTTTTCTGAGTACAGATCCTTTACGTCTTTGGTTAGGTTTATTCCTAGGTATCTTATGGTTTTGGGTGCAATTGTAAATGAGATAGATTCCTTAATTTTTCTCTTTTGTCTCATTGTTAGCGTTAAAATGCAACTGATTTCTGTGTATTTTTCTGTGATTTTATATCGTGCTATGTTGCCGAATCCTTGTACGAGTTCTAGCAATTTTGGGGTGGAGGCTTTTGGGTTTTCAACGTAAGTACAGATGCATTTCTCTTAATTTTTGTGACTTTCAATGAGCAGCTGCCTTACACAAGGGTGTTTTATGAACTGAGATGAGGCAGAGTTAGTGTGAGAGCCAGGCAGACAGGCACTGAATTGGCCTTTAGCACAGCACTTTACAGCTTACAAAGTGTCTGCACATATTCAGGTCACTTAATCCTCCCGACCGCCCTAAGGAGTAGGCAGGCAGGTTTCAGCTTCTGATGAGGAGCTGCTCACATCTGGTAAGTGGAGCAGAGCCAGGTAAGCTTCTGAGTCTTGACTGGTGCCAAGAGGGTCATAGACCTTTGGAAAAGAAAAGGGCGGGGTATTCATGGTCCTCTGGGCCATCTCTGCTGGCCCAGATTCTCAGGCTCACTTCCTACCTGTGGGAACATTTCTGTGCCTTGGATTCCCCTCCTGCTGGAGCACACAGGACGGTTGACCCTGCCAGTGAATAGACCTGGTTCTTGTCACCGCTGTAGCTCTTCTGGTTTTGGCCTCATCATGAGATGCAGCAGCTGCTTCTTCGTGCTGTGACCTTTCATCCCGTAATGTGCTCTGTCTGATTGATAGGGTGGCAGGGAAGCAGGCAGCTCGGCCTGTTGGTGACCTTTGTAATACCTGTTTGAATCTCACTACTCAGAGCCCTTTTTTTTCGTTTTTCCTGCTTTATAGGTTGTTAGCTAAGTTCCAGATGAACACTCTCTTTCTGCAGGCAGGCTGTGCACACACTCTAAGAAAGCATGAGACGCTGGGGTAGAGAAGGTCCATTTCATCTCATCCAAACTGAAAGGCTTTGAAGTGGTGGGTGCAGAGACAAGTGTAAGCTAGGGCTGTCCCAGGCAAGCCAGGGCATGTGGTCACCCTGGTGACAAGGCACTGGTGCGTGGGCGAGCAGCCTGGGGGTCCACAGCTCTCTCTGCCTGTTTGCTGGCAGGCTCTGGTGCTTAAGCTCTGGGTGTGATTTGAGTTATACGTGCTGTGCTGGAAATTGCCGTGGACTGGTTCTTGGAAGATCTGGCTACAGGTTCTGTCCATATTTATAGTCACATGGCTTCTTTGGGCTTCGGGGTATCTCTTGGATGATGGGGATAGTTTGAGGAGCACTGGCCATCCCAGACTGGAAGGAGCCATGTACTTGAATGGGCCTGTGGACCCTGGTGGGGGCTCTGAAGTTGTCAGCATGAGGCCCTATCCTTGGAGTCCTGTCCAGAGCCAGGCTGCTGCAAGGGCTGCTGCCATCTCTTGCCTGACCGTGGCCTTCTTCATAGTGCTCACCTAGCATCCAAGGTTGGGCCATGCGGGGTTCTGGTTCATTCTGTCACCATTTATCTAAATGCAGCAAGCCTTCACGGAGCTCCTGCTTTATCTAACAAGCGCTGCACTAGACCTGGGAAGCAGAGAGATAAGTGAGAGGTGGGCCCTGCACAGGCTGGTGGGGGGCAGAGGCTAAACTAACAGTCACACTGTGGTGTGGTAAGGTGGGCCCTGCACAGGCTGGTGGGGGGCAGAGGCTAAACTAACAGTCACACTGTGGTGTGGTAAGGTGGGCCCTGCACAGGCTGGTGGGGGGACAGAGGCTAAACTAACAGTCACACTGTGGTGTGATAAGGATAGTGGGAGAAGCGTGTACAAGTTGCAGAGGCGGATGGGGGGACGAGAGACAGGACTGGGGAATTGGGGTCTGGCGAAGGGTGCTCCAGGCAGGACAGCAGCCTGGAGAACAGGCCTGGGCCTGGTGCTGAGTGAGCTGTCCAGGTCCTACCAGAGGGACCTTTGTTATAGGGTGAGTGAAGATTCACTGACTGCTGGGAAAGGAATTGGGGAATGGTGAGATGCAGCCCGAGTCCTTACTGCTCTGAGGGCATCCGAAGAGCAGAAACTGGTACTGGGGACTGCAGCCAGGGGCCGTTCCCGTTCTGTCCTTGCCCCCGCTGAGGCTTGGGGTGCAGCCAGGGCCTTGTGCTTTAGTGTAGAATAATCCAGAGTTAGCGTGCCCTTCTATGAAAGAACACGCGTGTGGCCCCTCCTGCTTAGCCCTTAGGGGCATCTGGAGGGTCTGGGGCTCTTGTGATGCTGGGTTTAGCCTGTGGTCTTGGGGCAGCCACGCCTGGGCTCTGGCACGTTACATTCCCTGCCAGCCCCCTTGCTTCGGCCTTGGTGCTCGCAGCCTCTGAATCGTGAGGCCTTTTGCTGTGCTCCTCCAGTTTATTGGCTAGAATAGTTCATGGATCTTTCCTTTCCATTCCTTGTGAATGCTAGTGTCTCAGAATAATCACTTTCCGTCAGCTGTGGCCATGTTCCTTCTCGGTTTGTGGTGGTGGAGCTTCTGAATCCATGAACAGCACGGGAACTTTGCCGCAAACCTGGCTGTCCCTTTGCTCGCTCCTGCCCTTCTGCCCTGTTAAGTAAAGCATTTCTTTGTATTCTGTATGTCACCTATCTCTGAGTTTTACATATGTTGGAAATAGTCTCTTTTCTCTTCTAGACTAAATGCTTTTTTTCCTTCTGAAAAAGCGGTGGAAAGCTGATGATCAGTTAACTAAATAGTTCAATTTAATCTAGCAAGTACATGCTTCTTCATGTTAGGTTGGAGCGGGCTTGTGGGGGCAGGGCTGTTGGCAGGAGAGTAAAGGCATGGGGACCAGCAGGTGGCATGGCACAATCAGCAGGAGGGCTGAGTAGAGTAGCTGCTCCTTGACCCCGGAATGACCTCAGCATGCCCATCTGCCTGGCCTGTCATGTGGGCTAGGCACCGTGCATAGGGCTTTGCAAATGTTCACTTGACCCATACATTAACAGTACAGTGGTCCTTGCTTTATAGACTGTGAAACTGAGGTATAGAGAGAGAAGTACCTTGCCCTCAGTGCACAGCTAGTACTTGCTAGAGCCTGCATTCCAATCCCAGGCTTAGAAGTCTGCGTTCATAGTCTGCCCCTTCTCAGCCTTGGCTCTACCTGAGTCTCCAGGGCAGGGCCATCCTGGGCACTGTCTGGTATTGGGCATTGTCCCTGGCCTCCACCCATTCAGTGCCAAGAGCACCCCTTTCCCTGGTTGTGACAACTAAGAGTGTCTCCAGACAGTGCCAGATATCCTGGGCACACAGTTGCCGCCGGTGAGTACACCTGCCCTGCCCTAGCTGCCCCATCTTCAAAATGCCGCCTTCCTAGGATATGGAGAAGAAGGAACCCTCTTACCCTGCTGGTGGGAATGCAAACTGGTGCAGCCACTCTGGAGAACAGTCTGGAGGTTCCTCAAAAAGTTAAAAATAGAGCTACCCCTCGACCCAGCAATGCACTACTAGGTCTTTATCCAAAACATACAAAAACACTAATTCAAAGGGACACATGCACCCCTTTTGTTTAAAGCAGCACTGTCAACAATAGCCAAATTATGGAAGCAGCCCAAGGGTCCATCGACTGATGAATGGATGAAGAAGTGGTGTATATACAATGGAATATTGTTCAGCCATCAAAAGGAATGAAATCTCGCTATTTGCAACAACACGGGTGGAGCTAGAGGGTAATGACGCAAGCAAAGAAAGTCGGAGAAAGACCATATGATGTCACTCGTGTGGAATTTAAGAAACAAATAAGCAAAGGAAAAAACAAGAGAGACAAAGCAAGAAACAGACTCTTAAGTATAGAGAATGGATGGTCCCCAGAGGGGAGGAGGATGGAGGGGTGGGAAACAGGTGGTGGGGACCCAGGAGTGCACTTGTGATGAGAACCAGGTGATGTGTGTAAGTTTTGAATCACTGTGTTGTACGCTAGTGTAACACTGCGTGTTAACTATACTGGAATTAAAATAAAAAACTTAAAATAGGGGTGCCTGGGTGGCTCGGTTGACCATCTGACTCTTGACTTTGGCTCAGGTCATGATCTCAGGGTGATGAGACCAAGGCCCATGTCAGGCTCTGCGCTGGGCATGGAGTCTGCTTAAGATTCTCTCCCTCTCCCTCTGCCCCTTCCACGCTCTCCCTCTCTCTCTCCCTCTCAAAAAAACAAAAACAACTTAAAAATGCATGACAATAATATAAAAGTCAGGAAGGTTAAAAATAGAATTGACAGGAGCACCTGGTGGCTCAGTCGGTCAAGCGTCTGCCTTCGGCCCAGGTCATGATCCCAGGGTCCCGGGATCGAGCCCCACATTGGGCTCACTGCTCAGCAGGGAGTCTGTTTCTCCCTCTTCCCCTCCACCTGCTTGTGCTCTCCCTCTCTCTCAAATAAATAAATTTTAAAAAATAGAATTGACAGTGTACTAAAGTATTTGTAAGGAGGGGGGAGGAGGTAAAAGTAATTATTTGTATTAGACTATATTAGGTAAGGGATTCATAGTTTAGTCATTTATGTAACTATACGAAGCTTTGTATGTGATTGCAACTAATTATATTTTTCTAAAGGAAACAAAACAGTGCCACCTTCCTGACTGGGACTTGGGACAGCATAGCAGATGCCTGTGACCTTTAAATACAGGGACGAGCCGACAGAATGGTCGCACGTAGTTAACTGTGCAGATACCCGCCACCTAGATCCACCCGTTATGAGTATCTTGCTCTAGTTGCTCCTCTTTCCATTTGAAACCATATATTGTGTTGTCATTGGAGCAGTTGCAAGTAAGTTGCTGATACTTTGACACAATCTATAAACATTTCAACATGCGTCCCCTAAACAAGATCGTTCTCATGTAACTTAATCGTGCCTGAGAGTGTGAACGGTAATTCCTGAATGTCTGTCGTATTCTGACTACCTTGCTGTCCCAGGACTGTGTTTACAGGAGGTTTCCTGCTGCCCAAGGTGCGCCTGGCTGTTGTGTCTGTCTAGCCTCCCAGTCTACAACAGTCTTCCCACTTTTTTCCTGTGATTGTTTTTTAATTTGTTGTTACAAAATTGCAAACGTTGGGGCAGCTAGGTGGCTCAGTTGGTTGAGTGTCTGATTTTTTTTTTCCTTGAGAGAGAGAGTGTGAGCCACAAGCAGGGTGAGCGGCAGAGGGAGAGGGAGAAGCAGACTCCCCACTGAGCAGGGAGCCCGATGCAGAACTCGATCCCAGGACTCTCGGGATCAGGACCCGAGCCAAAGGTAGGAAGTGTCCGGGCCTTGGTTTCAGCTCAGGTCATGAGCTCAGGGTCCTAGGATCAAGTCCCACGTTGCACTCCTCACTCAGCGGGGAGTCTGCTTGTCTCCCTCTCCCTCTGCTTGCTTTCTCTGTCTCTTTCCTAAATAAATAAATCTTAAAAATTTGCAAATATTTATAGAAGCAGAGACAATTGATAAATGGCTGTGCCCAGCACCAGTGTTCCCAACTCATGGACCCTAATGACTTTCTGAAGAGGCCAGGCCGTTTAGAGGATGTCCTGCACCCTGGATCCACTTGTTGGACATGCGCAGGGTCACTGACAATGAGTGCTGAGCTCCAGTGGCTGGCGGCTGTTGTCTGTTCTTATCCAGTGGTCTTGCAGTCTTCTTGAGAAGATCGGAATCACGACACAGCCCTCACTGGCTAGAGTTCCAGGCAGCACTCCCTGGCTCTCAGGCACCAGCTTTGGGCCATCTTGCCAGTTCCTCACGCTTGCGTTGAACCTGCTTGGCTCCATCACCCAGCACCCTCCTCCTGGGCTGACCTCCCCAGCACACTGCCCACTTCCTGCAGGAAAACCCCAGGGCCCCTTGGGATGCTCTGCCTGGCTCCAGCTTACTTTGCTGCCCACTCTTTTTGGGCACCCCCCCCCCCATCAATGAGTATACAGTATGTTTTCCAGCCACATAGGCCTCTCCTCCCCAGAAATGCCCTGTGCTTTCCTGGCTTCAGGCTTCTACTGACTCCACATTCTCTGTATAGAAGATGCTCTGTGATGTTCACGTGGAAGTCCTACTCTTTGCCAGATGGCAGGATCCTCCCTCCCTTGTGCCCCATGCTGTCCCCGTGTCTTCTTGGTTTTGTCTGCATCTGTCTGTGGCCCCTGGTTGCATACAGGACCCAGTGTCAGGGCATCTCCGGAGGGGTTGATGGGTATGTATGGTAGAAGATGCGGAGTCAGGGGAGGCGTACAGGGAGGGAGGGGGCCAACGGCCTTAAAGAGAATAGGCGGGGGCTGGATGGAGCCTGGACAGAGGTGCATCTGAGGGGAGCGTATGGTGTGGGCAGGACGTCCTTCCTGGCACCCTGCTTGTTGTCACAACCCTTGGGATCCCAGGCTGGAGCCCGCCGTGCTGCAGGCACTCAGTTCTGAGCTACTGTCCACCAGGTCTGTCGTCACAGATGCTGATCCCCTGGGCTTCCTCTTCTGCTGCTGAGCCTCAGCATAGCTGTGTGCATGTGGCCAAGGCAGGTCACGCAGGCCTGGGGGTGGGGGTGGGGGGTGACGTGCTATCCTGCTCTCTTGCACAGAAAGCCTAGGGGCTCTTGCTGCCACTGGTCCTCACCCCCTGCCTGCCTGCAGCTGCCTTTCTCGCCTCTGTGGGTTTCCTGGAGGGTCTGTGCTCACTGTGCGTGGCCTTGCCGAGCAGGGGTTTTCTGTCAGCCTGTGTTCTCCTGGGACAGTAGGTCATGGACCTTTTCCTTTGACTTTTGTGTTGTTTTGCAGTCCTTGAAATTGTCTTCAGGGCTGTGTCCTTTGGCCAGAAAATGATTGGAAAGTCAGTCCTTTATTTGGTCCAGAGTTCACAATGATAATGTTAACATCTGTGCCATGGGTCATGACTTACTATGCATAACCTTTTTTTTTTCCCTAAAAAGAGAATTTGCAGTTGGCAGTTTGTGGTTGAGGAACTTAAGACCCCATAATTCAAATAAGATTGGGAGACCAAGGGTGTCAGTAAGCGTAGGAGAGCCTGTGATGTTTCTGGGGTCCCTGGGATAAACCAGTGCCCTGTGCAGTCCCCGTGGTACTTGTGGCTGTGGCACGTCTTCCCCCTGGCCTTCCCCGCCCTCTTCCAAGTCTCCGCCGCTGGGGTCCTAGCAAGCGTTTTCAGAACAATCGCCTACGCAGGGTCCCTGTTACTGCTTCTGGTCTCCCACCCAAGAGTTTGACATCTTTCTGATTGTGTGATTAAGCATTATTGATCGATCGTTCCTTTGGAAATTCAGAATGACTTCCTGAGGTTACTGGTCAGTGGGGTGAGCAGCAGAAAAATAGTCAGAGGTCCCAGGGCCCCCGGGAGAGGTCCGAGGCGGGGACGGAGGGGACCCTCAGAGGTGGTGCGTTCCTAATGACCTTTCATGGTGCATAGAGGCTGAAGCTCCTGGTGCATAGAGTGGAGCCTTGCCTTTTCTCATGTCATTCTTGGCTCTCGGCCTCGCACTCCAGAGGTGGAATTGTCCTTGCATTCCTGAACCAAACGTGGGCCTGGTCCCGAGCACGGGCCCTGCATGTGCTGACAAGCGCTGATGACATGCTTGGGTACAGGGAGGTACAGCTTGCCCTCAGCTCCGGGCCTGTGTGAGCCTGCGTGGTGTGTTCCCTTTGCAGGCCCAGCTCTGCCGCTTCCACTCTGCCCTGCTGCAGAGCAGGCCGTCCCCCTGGCCGTCCCCTGCTGGGCCGTCCCCTGCTGCCTTCTCCAGGAGAAACCTCAGGGTCCTGCCTGCAAGGTGGTGAGTTTTCCACAGCCCCAAGTGCCCCCTAGGGCCCGTGCCTCTTGCCAGGCAGGGATGGAAGACCTCTCTTGTGAGGCCCAAGGCTGGGCTTCTCTGTGCTTCCGTCTCCAAGACAGCTGCGTCTGCTCCTGCGCGTGGTGCCCTGGTGTTGTCACCCCCTGCCCCTGCCAGGGACCGGAGCTCCTGGGGCAGGACTCCCTGATGGCAGTGGCATGAGCACGCAGCGGCCAGAGCTGTGTGCTCTGAGAAGACAGAGTAACAGGTTCAGAGCGTGCAGAAGGGTGGGACCGCTGCGGATGGGTCCAAGACAAGAGGTAGAAGTAGTGAGAAATGGAGGTGGGAAGGTTCCAGGCCTGAGGCCAGCGGGCAGGTCAGGGCGGGAGTACGGTGGGAAGTGTCAGGAGGCTAGACTCGGGCCTGGCGGGCCGCAGAGTGTTACCCAAGTGTGCGCTCGCTGCCTGGTGACCTCGGGATGGATGTGAGTAGATGCCGGGCTCCTGTCGGGCTCCCCCTAGTCGCCGCCACCTGCGCATCTTGTCCCGCTCTGCCGTCCTGGCACTTCGCTGTTGGGTTGGGCTGTCATCAAGGTGGACAGTGGCTGTGACTCTGTACAGCGTAGGAGGCCCTCGTCAGGTGAGGATCTCAGCTCTGCCTGTGAGCTGCTTCCTGTGTAGCCAGAGAGCTGCTTGTTTTGCTCACTGGCCCCTTGGAGCCTGGCGTCCACGGTGTCCGTGGGGTGCAGGCAAGGTGACTTGGAACATGCTAGTGACCACATGGGCCTCTGGCACCGGGGTTGCCTGAAGAGGCTTCTGGTACAGCTGCAGCTCCCTGGGGTGGGCTGGGCTCTGGCTGCGAGTGCCCCTCAAGCTGTGGGGGGCAGAGGCCTGCAGAGCCCAGGCCCAGTGGGCAGGGGGCAGACGGGAAGTAACCTGCACCATACACCCCTGTCTCCCTCCAGGTCCTTCAGACCCCAGCCCCTATGGAGGAAGGTGCTGTCTGCTGCGGTGCTGGGGGTACCCCTGCTCCTTGGGGCCCGCTATTTCACTGCCGAGCCTCAGGAGAAGAGAAGGATGAGGCTGGTAGTGGACGGCGTGGGGCGTTTCGGCAGGTAGAGGGGGCGGGGGCGTGGCATGGCTTCCTCGCCTGCCCAGGCCGGTCCTGAGATGTGGGCTGGGAGGGGCTGCAGGGTCCTGCTGGAAAATTCCAAGCTGCTTTCCAGACACTCCAGTGCTTCCAGGTCCCCGTGGATGTAGTGCCAACGAACCATGACCACTGGATACGGCCTCTTGCAGACCCTTCAGATGAGCCTTGACCAGTTTCCTCCCTCCTCTTCTCGCCTCCACTCCCAGTGGCCTGGACTAGAGGGGGCTAGTGTCTGGTCACTGACATTAAGGGTGCCTTAAACTGAAGGCCGTTTCATACTCCCTTATCTACCAGTGCAAGATTCTTCGGGGATAGGGGTGATCTTCCTGTTGGGGCCCCTTGGACAGACATTTCCACCATCCGTCAGATCCAGGAATTCCTACAGCCAAGAAATCCTGAGAACCAGCTCTTGGCTTTGAGTGAAACCTCAGTCCACCCAAACGCACTGTTGGGCTGGGCTGGGGTGTGACATGGTTGCTCGGGGAGGTGGCTCACAGGAGACCTTGCTCGAGGAGGCTGTGGGGGTGGGGGCTGCAGCTCTGAGCACGTGCAGACTCTCAAACCTGCGTCCATCTCTCAAGGGAAGGCTTAGGACTGCTAAGGCCTTTGGGCACTTAGCCAGAAACTTCCCTGAGATTTATGCTAGTGGAGACCATTGTCGGGTGGGTGGCTGAATGCTTCACCACTGCCTGTCTTGAGGACACAACAGGCTCCTCACTTGGCTCTGTTGACAGTGGTCCCGCCCCTGCGCTCCTGTCTCCCCAGGTGGTCAGGTTTGCATGAAGCACCTAGTTGCCCTCCTGGGCAGGTTCTGGGCAGTGAGTTCTCCGTCCTGTAGGGTTGTCCAGTCTCCCAGAACTGAGGTTGACGAGGGCAGAGCCTGGAGTCGGCTCTGTCTTTTCTTCTGTGGCTCTGCACTGTGCGGGAGGGCGTGGGACTGGTGGGGACCGTCCCCATGCAGCCTGCTTCCGAAATGCACACTTGGCATGTCCGGGCTTGTCTTACCGTCCGCCTCACACTGCTGCTGTTCGCCAGTGTCAAATGCACCATCGGCAAGCCTGCCTTCTGATGAGGTTCAGGTGAGGTTCAGTGGGGTGGAGTCCGGAGCCGACAACCGAGAAAGAATTCTTGAGACGTCTTTGGTGCAGAATGGTGGTTTATTAAAGCAGGGGGACAGGACCCGTGGGCAGAAAGAGCTGCTGCCCCGGGATTGTGAGGAGTGGCCCATTCTATACCCTCAAGTTGGGAGGGGGTTAGGGATAGCCTAAGTCTCTAAGGAATTTTGGAAGCATGGTTTCCAGGACCTTGAGGGGGCTAGCTACTGTTGGGAAAGGGTCATTTATTACCGTCTAATAAAACCTGAGTCATGAGACCCTTCAGATGTGTATCGGTGGGCCGTATGCTTGGGGGCTGACTGCCAACACGTATCTTGGGGGGTTAGAGATAAAGGAAGTTTCCAAAGGAGTTTTTATACGTTAAAGTAGACTTACAGGATCTTGGTGGAGGGGAGGGGGTCAGGCTAGGACTGCCTTTTGCCCTTAGCAAAGTATTAACATGGAGGCAGCTGAGTTCCTAGAGGAATGTCACCATGCCTGTTTCAAGGACTTGTCAATGGGCTGTAGGTAGTAAGGACTGTTTCTTTGTCCTTTAGGGCAGCCAGGAGTGCCTGAGGGATGTCACATACATCCCATGGGGGGGGGGCGGTGTTTGCAGGGTGTCAGCTTCTGCTTTGTCCTCAGCTTGCCTTCCGTTCCCTCATCACCTTCTCTGCTTCCTTCCTGAGAAAATGTATTTTTACGGGTTGCTTTCAAAGGCTGAGCCGGGATTGGAGGGAGGGAGCTAGAACTATTCTTCTCCCAACTTGTACTTGTTAGCTGTAAGCCCCAGCAGTTGCCAGGACAGGCAGGCTGGGCACAGGGGCGACCACAGGGCCTCCGGGGTCAGGGGCAGCGTATGCGCAGGTGGGGAGCAGGTCAGACTGACTCACCACCAGGGGACTTGGGAGCTCCTTATGTTGCAGGAGAGCAGAGAGCAGAACACATCACTTGTGTGTGTGTGAGAGAGAGAGAGAGAAAGAGAGAGGGAAAGAGAAGGCTCAGAGATGAGTGGTGGGAAGTCTGCATCAAGGCCTTGGTTTCTTACCCCCACCCCTTATTTAATTTTAACTTCTCAGAAACCTGTGGGCTTTTTTTTGGACACAGTTTCAAGTGTCCAGAAAAGTTGTAGGACTAAGACAAAAGAACTTTTTTTCTTCTTGAAACCTCTACAAATGAGTTGTCAGTGTGCTCCATTGCCCCTGCAAGCTGGAGGGTATTTCCTAAGCAAGGACATTCTCCACGAGCACCTTCAGGACACTGGCACGTTATGAACCACTGAATGCCTCAACTCGTCCACCTGTCACCAAGTGTCCCAGCAATAACCTTTGTAGCACAAGGGTCCCGTACCAGGCCCGTCTCTAATTTCCTGCAGTCTAGAACAGTCCCCCTGTGTCTCCTTGGCTCTTATGGCTAAACTTAAGGTCAGGCATGGCCCCCCAGGCCCCCATGTGTGCCCAGGGCTGTCAGTTTCGATGGTTCTCTAGGATGAATCACAGAACTCTGGAAAGTGCTGTACTCTGGATTAAGGTGTTATCATAGCAAAAAAGATAGAAATCGGAATGAGCCCAAGGAAGAGATGCACAGGGTGAGGCCTGGGAGAGCCCCAGATTCAGTGCCGTGCCCTCAGAGACCTGTTACAGCGCCGCTCCTGCCCTGTCCCTGACATGCGACCGTGTATCTGGGTTGTTCTGTGAGCTTCAGTGTGCATGGTTCCCACGGGGCTCTCCTTCCGGGAGTGGTTGGATCGCTGAGCTGAACTGTGTCCAGTCTCCCTCCCTCCCCCGGCTGCGCTGATCTCTGGCAATCTGAGAGCGTCCTCAGCACGCACCGTCCGGGCCCATCACCAATCACAGACGCTCCTGTCACTTGGGAGATCACAGGGCTTCAGAGGCCACCTTCCAGGAGCTGGGGCAAAGGCCAGGCCTTTCTGGCTAAAGTTAATTCTTCACTACACAGTGACCTTGACACGTTGGGAGGCGTGTAGGCCAGTAATGTTGTACAACGGGGGTCAGCAAACTGTGGCCAAACACGGCTGCTGCCCATTTGATAAAGCTTTTTTGGGCCTGTGGTCTTGTCCGTTGTGCGTACGTTGCCTGTGGCTGCTGTCACTGTGACAGCAGAGGTGAAACCGTATGGCTTATGAAGCCCCAAATCTTTACCGTCTAACTTTGTAAAGAAAAATGTTGCTGACCCCTTTTGTAAAAGGCCCCTCCAACATTTCGGCACTGTTCTGCACCCCCGGGCCAGCGCGTGGTCTGCCCGGGCCCCTTGTCTGCGTGATGTTGGGGTCGGTTCCCGTTGCCCTTCTGTCCACTGGCTCAGCACCTCCCAGGACTCCTTCGGTGCGTTCATGCTTACTGCAGTCCCCAAGTGGTGGTTTCCCTGGTTCGGCCATTCCACGCCTGTTAGTTGCGGTTCTCCTGTAAGAAGACTCTCTTCTCCCGTTTATCTGTATCAGTCTGGACTCGTGGGTGTTTTGTTTGACTCTGTTGACAGAGAGCTGTCGCGCTGTGCTGTGTAAACGGCTCTAACCCACTCACCCCAGCCAGACCCAGGGAATAAACAGGACTGTCTGTGAAGAATGGAGTGCGGGGTTGTTGGCAGGCTGAGCAAGGGTACAGGATTTTTGTTGCTGACTGTTCAGGTTTAGCCTTTGTGATCCTTTTCTTTTTTTATTTCCAAGTCTTTATTTAACTTCCAATTAGTTAACATACAGTGTAATATTAGTTTCAGGTGTAGATCCTTTTATCGCCAACATTTTATTGTAAAAATTTCAAATGGAGTTGGGGACACTGTACAGTGAACCTAGATTTTGCCATTACATCTTCAAATTGTTGTGTTTGTGTTTTTTTGTTTTGTTCTGTTTTTAAGCTCCCACCCGAGTCCTTTGGCCGTGTCCCCATTTCTGGAGCATTTTATTCCTTCTTGCACGGAGATGCTCCAGGCTCATCTTGTTCTTTCCTGGGCCTGGAATCAGCCGTGCTCCGGGGAGCCTGGTTCCTTGGGTCGGAGAGGGGTCTTAAGGACCGTGGTGTGGATGTTGGTTGCTCCCAGGCCCTTCCACAGGCTAGAGCGAGGGGTGTTTGGACAGATGGCCGTGTGCACGCACACTCACCTGTGTCCGTCTCTGTATCTAGCCATACACAGCACATCTTGCACCCACACACATATTTCCCAGTACAGAGATCATTCTCATTCACTCCTTTTCCAGAACTCCTTTCTCCAACTGGGAGAATCTTGGCTTCCCTTGTCTGTAATTTAGTGACCTCTTCCATCGGTCACCGAGTGTAGCAACTACCCCACCCCTTTGCAGACCTTGCATTGCCTTTTGGACTGAATTATTCAGGAAGGGGGGAAGCCCCCCTCCCCCGCTTTGTATCTCTAGGGAGCTCAGAGAAATCCTGTACCCTTGCTCAGCCTGCCAACAACCCCGCACTCCGTTCACAGACAGTCCTGTTTATTCCCTGGGTCTGGCTGGGGTGAGTGGGTTAGAGCCCGTTTACGCAGCACAGTGTGGCAAGCGTAAGGGGCAGGCTGACCTCTGACGCTGATCGAGCACGCTCAGTCACCACGGCCCCTGGGAGCAGCACATACCCCAGCAGGGAGGCAGACCTGTCCAGAATCCAGGAGCCTTTTCCTTCCCGCCTTTTAACTCTGACCTCCTGAGGCAGGAAGTTAGAGGTTTGGCTTGACCAGTGGCCCAAGGTCCCCTCAGGGCTTTTTCCTTGAGGAATAGGAGCCCTACACCCCCTCTCATGAAGGTCTGAGGGTCTGCTGTCTCTGATGCTGGAGGCTGGGCTTGGCCCTGGTTCCTTCCCTCTCCAGACCCAGGGCTGCCTATCCACAGCCTCGGCCACGGGGAGTGAGTTCCCTCGCCAACATGAGGGGCCCAGGCCCCCAGGGCTGTGGAGAGCACTGGGATCCGGCTCCCTGGAGGCCGCTGTCCACGGACATGTCTGCACAGGGGAGCTGGTGACAGCAGCTGGCTCGCTCGCCGTCACCACTGCTCAGGCCTCAGGTGCTACAGGAGAATGAGGAGGAAGCCGTGCCTGGTTGTCAGGGCCTGAGCGCCCCCAGCTCTTCCCGCCCCCAAATGCCCTGGGTGCCCATTGGTGCGTGTGCAGGCAGGGGTGGGGTGGATGCAGGCTGCCCATCGTGTAGACTGGGAGCTGAGACGGCCCTGCTGGCAGTGCTGAGAGCAAGCAAGCTAGACCAGAGCCTGTCCTCTCCCGCCTGGTCCAGGCTGCGAACGCAGGAGGCACTGTGCCTGCCCAGGGCTGAAGGCCGCCTCTGCCAACAGGTCTCTGAGGATAGGCCTCCAGATCTCCCTGGACTACTGGTGGTGTGCAAACATCGTCCTGCGAGGGGTCGAAGAGGTTTGTCCCTGCATCTTAGCCACAGTGGGAGAAGGGGGGTATGGTGACAGCTAGATGAAGGTGGGTGCTGGGGGCGCTAAGGCGCCCGCCCGCTCCCATCCTTGCCCTCCATGCCTGTGGTCAGAACAGCCCGGGGTACTTGGAGGTGATGTCTGCATGTCACCAGCGGGCAGCTGATGCCCTGGTCGCCGGGGCCATCAGCAATGGGGGCCTCTACGTGAAGCTGGGCCAGGGGCTGTGCTCCTTCAACCACCTGCTGCCCCCGGAGTATATCAGGACCCTGCGTGTGCTGGAGGACAGGGCCCTCACGCGCGGTTTCCAGGAGGTGAGCCCCTTCTTGGGCTGTGAGCTCTGGCAGTGCCCCCCCCCGCCCCCACTGCTCCAGGAACCCTCTCCTGCCAGGTGGACGAACTGTTCCTCGAGGACTTCCAGGCCCTGCCCCACAAGCTCTTTCGGGAGTTCGACTACCAGCCCATTGCCGCCGCGAGCCTGGCCCAGGTGCACCGAGCCAAACTGCACGACGGCACAGAGGTGGCCGTGAAGGTACGCGGGGGCTCGCTCTTCGCTGCAGCGGGGTCTGGGGCGGTGCTGGCGGCCCTGGCTCCTCCCTGCACCCTCGCCCAACCCAGGTGCAGTACATCGACCTGCGGGACCGCTTTGACGGGGACATCCACACTCTGGAGCTCCTGCTCCGGCTCATCGAGTTCATGCACCCCAGCTTTGGCTTCAGCTGGGTGCTCCAGGTAACCGCTGCCCAGAGACGGGCTGGAGCAAGCAGGGTCCACGTTACGTGCTGGGGTGCGCTGGTCCCCGACCTGGACCCCCAGCTGCCCATGTGGCCCCCAGGACCTGAAGGGCACCCTGGCCCAGGAGCTGGACTTCGAGAACGAGGGCCGAAATGCCGAGCGCTGTGCACGGGAGCTGCAGCACTTCCGCTATATCGTGGTCCCCCGCGTGCACTGGGACACGTCCAGCAAGGTGGGCTGGGCCCCCTCCTGGGTGGGAATGTGCAGCCCTGCTGAGCTCAGCCACTTGCTCTCTCCCAGCGTGTGCTGACCGCCGAATTCTGTGAAGGCTGCAAGGTCAACGACATGCAGGCCATCAAGTGCATGGGTCTGGCGGTGAAGGATGTGAGTGCCGTGTGCATCAGTGTGTGGGTGTGGGAGGGGCGTGTATGTGCCCTAAGCACAGGTGACCGTGGCTGGTCCCGTTCTCTCCCCAGATCGCAGAGAAGCTCATCCAGGCTTTTGCGGAGCAGATATTTTATACAGGCTTCATCCACTCCGACCCCCACCCCGGCAATGGTAGGGAAAGTCCCAGGGGTGGGGGTCGGGGGTTGGGGGACACGGGCCAACATGCTGTGTCCCTAGTTCTGGTGCGGAAAGGCCCCGATGGGAAGGCACAGCTGGTGCTGCTGGACCACGGGCTCTACCAGTTTCTGGACGAGAAGTAAGCTGGGGAGCCTGGAGGGGCTGAGGGGGGCACGGGCCCGGGTGCTCCGGCCTTACTGCTGGCTGCCCGCAGGGACCGGTCAGCCCTGTGCCAGCTGTGGCGGGCCATCATTCTGAGGGACGATGCCGCCATGAAGACACACGCGGAGGCACTCGGGGTGCGAGGTGAGGCCGGGGGTGCGGGTGCGGGGGCCTGTGGGGCACGCAGCCCGGGCTCACTGCCTCCCCGCCCCCCAGACTACTTCCTCTTCTCCGAGGTGCTCATGCAGCGGCCCGTACGTCTGGGGCAGCTGTGGCGCTCGCACCTGCTGAGCCGCGAGGAGGCGGCCTACATGCAGACCATGGCGCGGGAGCACTTCGAGGACATCATGGCCGTGCTCAGGGCCCTGCCGCGGCCCATGCTGCTCGTGCTGCGTAACATCAACACCGTGCGCGCCATCAACACTGCCCTGGGCGCCCCCGTCGACCGCTACTTCCTCATGGCCAAGAGGTGGGGCTGGCGAGGGGGGGGGGGAAGCCCGGGGGGCGGGAGGCACCGGGGGGAGGGGGGGCTGAGCCGGGCTGACCGCGTCTCTGGGCAGTGCGGTCAGGGGCTGGAGCCGCCTGGCAGGTGCGGCGTACCACAGCGTCTACGGGGCCAGCCTCCTGCGCCACGTCAAGGTCATCTGGGAGACGTTCAAGTTTGAAGTGGCCCTGAGGTGAGGGGATGGGAGGGGGCAGGCACCCAGGGCCGCTGCCCGAGACTTGCTCCCCACCAACCTGCGACCCCTCTGCCCTCCCACCCAGGCTGGAGACCCTATCGATGCGGCTCACCGCCCTCCTGGTTCGGCTCTTGGTCCACCTGGGCCTCCTGCCCGAGACCCAGGGGCTCTCGGAGTACCTGGAGACCTAGGGAGTCCCGGGGGCCAGAGGACCTCAGAGCTCCTCCGTGGTCAGACAGAGCGGGCCAGGCTGGCGGTGCACACGCCCAAGAGCGGGGGCGCAAAGCAGCTGTGGCCTGGAGTTAGGGGGGGACGCCACGGGGCTCGGACTACGGCCCAGCCAGGAGGCCTGGAATGACCACAAGCTCTTGTCAAATCAAATAGCTTTTTCCTCGTATTTTGTACAAAAAGGGGTGGGGGCAGCGCACAGGGTGGCGGCGGCAGCATCTGGGAGTCTAGAAGTGGGCGGTGACACGGTCAGTCTCCAGCAGGTCGTCCAGGATCTGCAGGGAAAAGGGCTGGTGAGTGGGGGGAGGGCCCCGTGGGGGGGGGGGCGCGGGCAGGCCAGGGACTCACGATGTCAGGGGTGGTGCCGATCTTCTTGGCCAGCTCGCCGCGCTCCATGGTGCTCAGGTACAGGTAGCGGTTGAGCAGCTCCCCGTCCAGGACGTTCCGCACCGCGTTCTGCAGGATGCGCCGGTCCACGTGCAGCATCCTGGGGGACGAGCGGGCTGTAGGGCAGCGGACGTGGGCGGGGGCCGAGGGGCAGGGGTGGTGGTGGGCGCAGCTCACCGGAAGGCCCTGGGGTTGAGGCCGGCGTGGTGGGGCAGCATGGTGGTCAGCGCGTTCTGCAGCATCAGCAGCCGCCGGTACGTCTTCTCCTGCATGGGCAGCAGGAGCCCGATGCCGCCGTCCAGCGTGGCTGCAGGAAGCGCCGTGTGAGTGAGGCTGACCGCCCGCACCACGCGCCCGCCTGCCCGCCCGCCCGCCCTGGGACGCACCAAACCATGTGATGTGCTTGTTCTCCCACACCACCGACTTCTTGCTCGGTCCCTCCGCGGCCCCCCGGCACGGCGTCCTCCAGAATGTGTTCACGTGGGCACCCACGTGGAAATCCGCCCGCCGCAGCAGGCGCATGCCGCCGAAGCTCTCCTTGGCTAGGCCAGAGGGAGCTCAGGTCACCCCCCGCCCGGCCCCAGCCCCCGCACAGGGGAAGGGGGGGTACTCACCTTCCGGCAGGTACATGTACACCATGAGGTTGCGGTCACGGTCAGACACTGGGGAGCAGAGCTCAGGGTTAGCCCGGCCGCCCCCGAAGTCTCAGCCCGAAGCCCCCAGGCCCTGCGCTCACCCAGGAAGCCCAGCTGGGCATTGTCCACCATGAAGTCCACGCTGTACACCTCCAGGGGCTTGGCATCCTGGGGACGGGGCGGGGGGCGGGACGTCAAGGTCAGCCCGCGGCCAGCACCCACCCAGCACGGGCCTGGGCCACACGGGTACCCGGGACACGAGGCTCAGCGTCTTGCTCTCCTCTTGGTAGCGCAGCAGCGAGATGCTCTTCATGACGTCCGCCGCCAGGATGAAGTTCTTGACGCTGATCATCTGGTGGATGTAGAGCTGGGTGTCGATGAAGGCCATGCCAGTCAGCTCACTGGCCCGCAGGCTCCACAGGAAGATCTAGGGGACAGGAGGCAGGGGTGACGAGGGGTAGGCGGCGGGCAGCCCCCCGGAGCGGGTGGGACAGGGCATACCTTCTGGCCGATGGCAGACACCAAGTGGCCATTGCAGTGGCACAGGGCGGTCACTGGGCCCTTCTGCTCCTTCTCATACAGGACTTTGAACTTGTTTTTGGTCAGGGGCTGGCCGGGCTCAGGTACCACCTCGATCACATCCATGATCAGGATCTGCCAGGGAAGGAAGCGGGTGATGTGCAGGGAAGGGGCCGAAGCTGCCGGGCACCGGCCACCCCCACCCGCCGGCCTCTTACCCGCCCTCGGCACGTGACCTCCTCCCCCTGCATGAGGCAGGTCCCAGCAGCCACGTAGCCCTTGAGGCCTGACACCGTCTCCTCGCTGCGCAGCGACACGGTCTTCATGCAGGTCACGTGCTCCCACTCCTCTAGCTCGATCCTGCACGAGGAAGGGTGAGGATGCCGCCTCCTGGCTGGCCGCCAGTCCCCAGCCAGACCCAGCCTCACCTGGCATTGGGGATGGCCTCCCAGCTGACCGGGGAGATGAGCTGGATGGAGAAGGCCTCCTGCTGGGGGTGGATGTATCGGTCGTCTGCAAGGACACGGGGTGACGGTCAGGGTGGGCAGCCCTGACAGCAAGCCCCGCTCTGGGCATCACGTACCTCTCTCGATGGTCTCGAACTCCTTCTCTTCGCCTGTCATGCGTGGGATGCGGGTGCATGGCATGTTGGTGCTGGTGGCGACAGCATACACCTGGGACAGCGGGGCATGTCACAGGCGTGCAGGAGGCCACGCCCAGGGGGTCCCCGGCCCTAAGAGGGCGGGCTCAGACCTTGGATTCCACGTGGTAAGCCACATAGTGGGCTGTGCAGCGCAGTGGGATCTTCCTGACGGGCCACGGGGCGTCATAGGACAAGTAGGCGGGCAGGACGCTGATCCTCAGCTCACCCTGGTGGATGGGGGACGAGGGCAGTGAGGCCGGGCACCTGCCAAGGGTAGGACAGGCAAACCCGGGCTTCCGAGGGCTCCACGAGGCCAGCCCTCAGCTCTACCGGAACTGGGGTGTGCAAGGGACTGAGACTTACTGTCCTGTGCTTCACGGCCTTCCCATCCCTTCCCCAGGGCTCACCAGGGCTGGGATGCTGGCCACAGTCATGGCCTAGGCCCAGAGGAAGCTGGAGGCTGCAGGCAAAAGGTTACCCACACTGGCCAGGCCAGAGTCCGCACAGACGAGGGGACTCCTACTGGGGCCCCCGGCCATTGTCCTTCACCCGCAGTCCTAAGTGTGTCAGTACCTACAGAGCATTTGCCACATTATCATCACGAGTCCCCATGCTGGCATCACAGATGAGGAAACGGGGCTCAGAAAGGGTGAGCACCTTGCCCAGAGTCACACAGGTCCTGAAGGGCAGACCAGTGAGTGGACCTGGCCCCGCAAACAGGTGCCCTCGTGGACTGCAGCTGCCACTCCCGACTGCCCTGTCCTCCAAACCTTCCCAGTCTCACCTCCTTGACCTTGGCCTTGTCCACCTGCTAGACGCCCCAAGGTCCCCAGCACCTCCTCCTGACCCAGGCAGGGCAACAGGGGGCAGCGCGGGCCCTGGGGTCTCCCTACCTGTCTGTTGAAGTACAGAAAGCCACGGGGACAGTTGACGTTGTGGAACGGGGCAAAGGAGTCAATGGGACCGTCGATGCCCATAGGGTGCAGCCGCAGGGCCCCCCGGCCAGTCACCAGGAGCCAGTGAGGGGAGGGGCCGCAGATGAACACCTGAGGGCAGGCACTGTGAGGTGAGGCCCCATCTGCCCCACCCTGGGGTCCCCCCAGAGCCGCCTGCCTACCCACCCCTGAGTAGCCATAGATGTCCTCGAAGTAGCGGAACCGGGCCACGCGGCCACGGGCCCCAGCCCCCTCCTCGGCACTGCCGCCTTCCACTTTCTTCTTGGACGGCTTTGGCTTTTTCTCTCGGAAGTTGATGTTGTGAGGGACCTGGAGGGGGTGGTGCGCCATGAGGGCCAAGTCGTGACCCCCACCCCGTTCCACGTCCACCCCAGGCCCAGCTCAGCCCGCTCACTGCACCTTCTTGAAACGGACTTTGAGGTTTCCCTGGCCAAGCTGGGAGTCGTGGGGGAAGGCCTCGTAAATGAGCAGCTCCTGGTCCACGTGCACCTGGGGGGCAGTGCAGGGTCACCAGGGGGAGCGGAGGCACCCGGCCGGGCCACCACGGGGAACAAAGGGCCTGCACTCACCAGGAGGTAGGGCCTGCTCTGGCGACTCCCAAGCGCCACCAGCAGTACCTCCTTGACAAGGGGCAGCTCCCCCTGGCGCGTGGCCTCCTCCTTTCGGGCCTCGCCCTGCGTGGTGGGCTGACCAAAGGAGCTGTCCACCAGGACCCGCTGCCCCACAGGGAAGTTCTTCACCAGGAACACCAGCCGCCAGTCAGGGAGCTGATAGATCTGTGTGGGGAGCGGGGTCAGCAGCCACAGGAAGCCATGGGAAGCGGGGGACAGGGAGCCGCACCGGGCACGGGGCGCCACACACCTCCATGGTTCCGTTTTCCCGCACGAGCAGGCACCAGTGGGTGGGCTCGGCCCGGAACGGGGTGGGGTCCCGGTCTGCAGGGGGCTGGCTGCTCCTGCGGGCCTCCTCCTTGCTGGGGCTGAAGAGGGAGCCCGAGTCGCCGTACAGCATCTCCTCCTCATCATCCACGGTGGGGCTAGAGGCCGGGGCATCCGTCACACGGGGCCGGCGCATCCGTCACACGGGGCCGGCCGCAGGGCCCCCAGCCCCAGCCTGTGCCCCGGCTGCCCACGTACCTGGTTTCTGAGCCCTGACCCTCCGCCTCTGAGCCGCCGCGGCCCCCCAGCTCATCGCGGGCCCCGCCCAGGCGGCTCTCAGTAGTGAACATGCCGCTGACGTCTCGGTACACGCACAGCGCGATCACCTTGGACTGCTGCAGGGCAGAGGCAGGGGCTCAGCACGGGGTGGGGGAGGAGGGTGGGCTGCGGGCACGGCGGGTGCTTACGTGGTGCAGCGGGGGCTTGTGCAGCGCCAGGCGGTGGTGACGGCCCCCATACGAGTCGCTCTTGAGCAGGAACATGGTGACATGGCCCTCGGCGCTCATGATGACCACGTAGGGGTCAGCCACGGCACACTGCACGATGGGGGAGCCCAGGTCCACGGGGATGAAGTGCAGCTGGTTCACTGCGGGCACAGGACGGTCAGCACTGGGTCATCAGCACCCAGCACCCTTGTCTGGCCGCCCGCCCGCCCACCCACCCGAGCCCACCTCCTTCCAACAAGCGGATGCCAAGCGGCGACACCTGCACAATGTAGCGGCTGTCCCCGATGTTGCCGGCGAAGACCGTGGGGCCCTGCGTGGCAAAGCCGCTGGTGTCCAGCTCCATGATCTCCTGCCCTGTCTGCAGGATCTGCAGGCGGTGGGGAGTGAGGCGCACCACCACGGTGGGACCCCGCCCCGGGCTGCCGGACCCCCGCCCCCTACCATGGTGGAGTCTTCCCGGCTCAGGATCAGGAACCCGTGTCTTCGTCCATCGTCGTCCGCCTCAAGGGCGCTGGGCTCCTGCTCTGCCCCCTCCCCCTTGGGGGTCTCCTCCTGTAGACAGCAGAAAGGGAGCAGGAATCACACCACCAGCCAGGGGTGTCGGCCTCAGACAGCCCAGCAGAGCCCCGTCCCGGGCCCCACTGCCTCCAGGCCACCACGAGCTCGGGCCGAGTCCACACGGAGGGCAGCACTGGGTCACTTGCCCCACTCGGGGCCTCCTGGCCAGCCCAGGCTCCACCTACTTGCTCCTTACGCACAGGGGCGATGACTGTCCACATATCGTAGCAGCCAGGAAGTTCAAAGGTCGTCACCACCTGGGGCCGGATGCTCTTCTGGAATGACGATGGGGGCTGTCAGTCCACCCAGGTCCCCCCGGGAGGCACCACCCGGCCCCCGCCCCCACGTACCTGTAGCACGGACAGGGCCCCGTTCTTCCCATAGCCAGAGCACACCACGATCTCCAGGTCTGGCTCGGGGCTGTTCTGAAACTGCACAGGGGCTCAAAGTAAGGGCAGGCCCCAGCAGCCCACGTCCCCATCTCCCTGCACAGGGGCTGAGAGGAAGGGCAGGCCCCAGCACCCCATGCCGCCCATGTCTCCACCCGACGGCACCTCTTCAGAGAGGAAGGCAGGCTCGCCCATGGCAGCGTTGGCACAGGGTCCAATGTTGAGGATGCTGTCACAGACCTGCAGACGCAGCCGGGCTCAGGCAGGCCACCCAGCGTGGGAGCCCCCCCCCCCGGGCCCCAACCTCACCTCAAAAGAGTAAGTGGCCAGCTGTGTGCCCGACTGGGCCTCGCTGCCATACACTTCAATCTCGTCCACCTCATCCTGCGGCATGGACTTGCCCCCTGCAGCAGATGGGGACGGAGTGTGAGCCCACCCCGGTCACCTGGCCCCCAGGCCTCACCCGACCAGCCCGGGTTCTCCAGCCTCACCCGACCAGCCCGCTGTGGAGTCCACTCGCTTCTTCTTCGACGGAGGCTCTTCCTGTGAGGCAGGAGGGGGCAGTGAGCAGCCCCGAGGCGGCCCCTGCACAAGGGCCGTGTCCCGACAGGTCCCGCGCACCCACCTTGTCCGCAGCCTCTCGGACGGCGCTGGCTGGGGGCTCCTGCAGCTTCTCCGTGTACTTGAGAAGGAGCGAGTTCCCCAGGCGAGAGCCGAGGAACAGGTACCCGGGCTCCATGGTGACCATCTGAAGAGGGTGGGTGGTGAGGCTGAGGCCAGGCCCACCCCCAGGGCCACTCCCCCCCTCCCCTCAACTCACGCTGGTGGTGAGGACACTGGCAGCGGCCTTGTCGAAGTGGAAGGCGCGGACGCTGCGCATGCCGTCGGTGATGAGGGTCAGCACGTAGCTGCCGGGAGGGAGGGGAGCATTGAGCTGGGGGCGGGGTTGAGGGGCGGGGTCAGAGGGCACAGGGCTCACTGAAGGGACGGAGACGCACATCTCACCGCCCTTGAGGGAGATGACCATCTTGTCATAGGAGATGAAGGCCGCCTGCGCGCAGTCCAGGGTGATCCGCACGCCCTCCTGGGTGCCTGTGCCGAGCGCCGTCAGCCAGACTCCACACCCGCCACCATCCCTGCCCCCTGTCCTGCCCCTGCCCATACTCACGAAGGGGAAAGGCAGTGGTGCCGGTGGTGAGGCCGTTGAGAGCCACGCCGTACGGGGGGACGCTCTGATTCAGGTATAGCAGCGAGTTGACCGCGAAGACCACCACCCCACCTGGAGAGGGACAGGCTGGTGGGCAGGGCTCCGCTCCCCGCACTATGCCCCCCCACCCCCACGGCCCTCACCTATGGGCTTGGGCACAGCAAGGGCCTGGGTGCAGTCGAAGGGGAGGCTGGTGAGGGACCAGATGACCGGATGGACCTTCTGCGTGATGTTCAGGGAGATGGCCACGATGGAGCACGTGTCCTGCCGCACAGCCACCCGCCTGGGGGCAGACAGGTAGGTCGGCCAGGGCTGCGTGGCCGGTCCCCCAGCACTGGAGCCCCAGCCCCGGGGCCTCACCCTGGCCAGGTCTGGTTGGGCTCGAAGAGGATGAGCAAGGTGGGCTCGTAGTAGCCGTGCAGGAACTGCAGGTCCACGATGTTGAGCAGCTTCTCGTCCAGGCCCCGCACGTCGATGATGTAGCTGGGCAGGAAGCTGGACCTCTGCCTGGGGGCAACGGGCTTCAGTGGGCAGAGGGAGCGGGGGACACGGACGCAGGGAGCCCCGCCCTGCCGCAGTACTCACCCCTCCCCCATAAGCCCCTCGTGCTCCTCGGCCAAGCTCTCCCTGCGGAAGGGCAGGACCACCAGGCGCGTGCCGTAGATGAGCATGGCTGCGCAGCGCCCGTCGGGGTCCACCCGCACCCGCGGCGTGTGCACGTTCTGCACAAACCCATCCTGGGGACAGAGGGCATCATCAGGCGGGCCCGGGGTAGGAGGCCCAGGGGAGCAGGGAGGGCTGGGGGTGTGGCCTGGCCCTACCCGCAGCTCGGGCTCCTCGAAGTAGTGCAGAGACAGGGTCTTCAAGTCATGGGTGCCCGGGTCATACTCCACCACCGACAGCTAGAAGGCAGCAAGCAGGTCAGAGCTGGGGCCCGCCCACGGCCCTCCGGGCCCCCACACCGACTCCCACCTCCAGGCCCGTCGCCCACCTTGGCGTCCTTAAAGCTCAGGAGCAGGGCGTCCCGCTTGGCTCCCGCCAGCTGCACACTGGCCATAGACATGACGTTGCCGAAGAAGGAGAAGGAAGCCACCAGCTCCAGCTTTTCCCGGTGCTCCCGGTGGGCCTTTCCCTCTGGGGGACAGGCCGGTGGGTCCAGGTCGGGGCCCGCACCCCAGCCCCCGCAGTCCCAGGCCTGTGGTCAGGGCAGCCACCCTTGTGCTCACCTGTGCTCCTGTCATTCTTGGTTGGTGCCTGGGAGGGAAGAGGAGGGTGAGCAGCAAAGCCACACGCCCGGCAGCCCCACCTCATGGGGGGACAAGGAGAAAAGAGCACAGCCAGCCCCCCCCCCCCCAACTGCGGTACAGACCACACTTCTAGGCACTTCTGGAGACAGCCGCACGCAGCCCAACCCAACGTGCACCAACACGCTCGTACCCTGGGTCCCCAGCGTGGCCACAGGGCTTCTCCGAGAGCCCCCCGTCATGGCTTCCCCAACAGCCCACTCACTCGTACGCACAGGCGTGGGGCGGGGGGTGGCAGAGGGAGAGAGAGAATCTCAAGCCGACTCTGCACTCAGCACAGAGTCGACACGGGGCTCGAGCTCACAACCCTGAGATCATGACCTGAGCTGAAATCAAGAGTCGGACCTCAACTGACTGAGCCTCCCAGGCGCCCCGTGAAAGTTTTAATGATGGCAAAGAAGGTCATTTTTAATGCACTTGTGCTATGGGGCAAGCACCCTGAAAAGAGCTGCTTGAGAAAAACCATATAATTAACTCGTACAGAAAAGGCATTTCATACATCCCATAGCTATGCCACGACAACGAAAACCAGAGGACTTCACCAGGAAATTCTACCAAATGTTCCAGAAATGATGACAAACTTAAAAAACACCAAACATCACCAAAATGAAACCAAAGACCCACTGGTCCCGGGCTGATGGCACCTCAGGGGGTGCAGGCCCCGACACCGATCGTGCACGTGGGACAGGAAGTCGAAGCTGCGTCCTCGCAGTACCTGCAAGCCAGCCGGTGACACGTGGAAAGGCTACTGCACCACACCCAGACTAGGTCGCCCCAGGAAGGCAAGAGTCGTTCAGCACAAGAACGGCCACTATCAACGTTAGGGAGAAAAGTCCTATATCGTTTCGAGAGAGAAAAAAGCATATGATAGGGGCGCCTGGGTGGCTCAGGTCATGATCCCGAGGTCCTGGGATCGAGTCCCGTATCAGGCTCCCTGTTCGGTGGGGGGGTCTGCTGCTCCCTCTCCCTCTGCCCCTCACCCTGCTTGTGCTCTGTCAAATAAATAAATAAAATCTTTAAAAATTAAAATAAAGGAGGAAAGATGAGGTCGCTACGTTGATGTTGGAGAAACTAGATCTTAAGATAAAAAGTCCTGGAGATAAAATGGAACATTTCATGACAAAAATGTCAGTTCAAACATAAAACCTTTTTCTACATTTGTCTCATATACACCTAGTAACACAGCTTTAAAATAGAAACGTACACACAAAATTCTCGACAGTCTTACAGGGCGAGTGTTCCACCTTGTTAGTCTTTAAAGTTATTGTGGATATGTTTCCTTTTTGGCTCTTCCGTGTAAATCTGAGATTCAGACTATGAAATCTAATGAGCAACCGCTTGCAACTTCGAAAGACACTGAATTTATAGATCAACCTGATGGACATCTCTACAATATTGAGATTTCCCATCCATACCATCAATTATTTTCCGCTTACTTGGGATTTCCATTAAGTGCTGTACATTCTTCCTCCCAAAGGTGACAGGGGCCTTCCTGCTGCCCAGCTGCAGCCCTACTGCTGCCCCAGGCCACGCACTCACCCACTGACCACACGCAGCTTCACACTGTGCCCCGGCCCAAGCTGCCCTTACTTCCCACCTCACCGGGAGGACTGGGTCCCAGGCATAATGCCTACCCCCACCCCACTTGCTCTGTGCTCTACACCTTCCACATTCCTGCCACCAGGGAGCTGTCACTACTGCAGCCACCTGCACGAGATTCCGTGGGGCAGATTCAAGACAGCCTCACGAGGCCCGTCACCCCTCTCTGGAGTCTGGGCTTGCGGTGGCCCTGAACAGGCTGTGAATGAAACTGGTGGGGTGCCTGGGTGGCTCAGTCGTTAAGCGTCTGCCTTCGGCTAAGGGCGTGATCCCGGAGTTCTGGGATCGAGCCCCACGTCAGGCTCCTCCACTAGGAGCCTGCTTCTTCCTCTCCCACTCCCCCTGCTTGTGTTCCCTCTCTTGCTGGCTGTCCCTATCTCTGTCAAATAAATAAATAAATAAATCTTTTTAAAAAAAAAAGAAAAAAGAAAAGAAACTGGTGCCATGCCCCCAGGGCCTGGCCCTTGTGAGGACCGGCAGCTTCCCCCTTCGCCTCCAGAGCTGCCGAGTAAGAAGCCCAACTACTTGGAGGCCACTGTGCTGCCAGGAAAACCAAGGCAGCCAGGTGGGGAGAGGTGGGGAGAGAGATGGAGAGCAGCCAGCTTGCCTCCAACTCTTCAAGTCACCCAGTCGAAGCCCAGACCTCACAGAGCATAGGCCAGAGACCTCCACGGTCCACGGTGCGCCCTGTCCAAACTCCCAAGACACTCACAGAGGCACGCCCCACAGTACCAGGCCACTGTTCCAGAGCGCTGACGAGACTGATCCGGAACGCTCTCCAGCGGCCTCCCATCAGCCCCATCTCCTGCCCCACGCACGTCTCTCTGACTTGAGAGTTGGCAAACTTTCCCACAATGAGCCGAAGAGCAAATATCTGACTTCAGCTCGGCAGCCACGTGCAGTCTGTTTGGAATTTTCACAACTTGGAAGATGTACAAAGCTCCCTTAGATTTCAGTGGGCTGGGGTGGGGGGGTGCACGGCCGCACTGGCGGGCCCTCTGCTGTGCACACGTGCTACCACGCTCACATCTTTAAAAACCCTGTTTTCCCGCCGGTTACCACTCCATCTCTTCGATTCCCTTCGCACAAATCCTTCTGGAGATGCTCACCGTTACTGGTCCCCTTTCTCTGGTGGGCTCTAAACCCTGCAGGCCCACGTCCCCGTCCCCCAGTCAAGAGTCCCCAGGGCCTCCAGGTCTTGTGCCTCACCTGAGGCTGGGCAGCGTCAGGCCCCCAGTTTGCTACCTCCCAAGCGTGGCTCCCCTCCCGCCTCCCTGGCCACACCTCCTGCGACCCCTCCTTGGCCTCTTTTCTTCCCAATGTCTTAGACTGGGGCACCCCACGCCCCAGGGCCATCTTCTGGGTGATCCCAACCAGCTTCAGGGTCTGAAGAGCCCACTGCAGCTCCAGCCCAGACCCTGCACCTCAACACAACTCCTGTCCCCAGCTCTCCGTCCACCTCACAGTGGGCTGCGGAATCAGCGCCCTGACAGTCTGTAGCGGCTGCAGTCTACGACGGCCTCTCCCACTGGCCAGGGCTGGTCCTGAGCCGTACCAAGTGGCAGAATGGCAGTGTGCCACGTCTACCTCGGGTTATGAAGACACCATGGCTCCTCGGTGACTTGTTCTTGCTCAGCCTTCCTTCTGCGGGAGGCTGCCCTGGGGTGAGGCCCACATGGAGGACTGAGGCCTCCTTCCAACAGCAGTGTGAGTGAGAAGCAGAAACTCCAGCCCTGACTGAGCCTTCAGAAGACAGCCGCCCCGCAAACCTCTAACCGCCACCTCCGGAGAGCCTGTGCGAGCCGCCCAATGAGCCACTCCTGGCTTCCTGACCCTCAGAAACCGGGAGGCACTATCTGTTGCTGAAGCTTCTAAGTTCTGGGGCGCCCAGGTGGCTCAGTTGGTGAAGCGTCACCTGCAGGCTCACATCATGATCCCAGGGGCCTGGGATCGGCCCCACATCGGGCTCCCTGCTCAATGGGGAGCCTGCTTCTCCCTCTCCCTCTGCTGCTGCTCCCCCTGCTTGTGTGCGTGCTGACACCCAAAAAAAATCTTTAAGAAAAATAGCCTCTAAGTTTTGGGGTACCTTGTCCTGCAGCAACAAGCAACTGATGCAATGTCCGAAATGGAGCTCCTCCTCCCATGTCTGCATTCCACCTTCTCCATGTCAGGTAACAGCAGCTCCACCCCTCCTGGTACTCAGACCAAACCTGGGCCCCTCACGCCCTCACACCCCACATCCTGTCCATCCTGAACCTGACTGCTTCCTACTACCTCCACTGTCTAATGCCCCTGACTGGTCTCCCTGCAGGCCCCCCTGCCACCTCCCTACCGCCTCTTCCACACAGAGTGACCCTTGTGAAACACAGGTCAGGTCACTCCTTAACTTCACCTCTGAGTTAGCACTCGGTCCCTACGATGACCTAAAAGGTCGCCATGCTGATACCTGGCCCCCACCTCGTCACCCCTCGGACCTTCTGTCCTCTCCTCACTCCCCCCCTTTTTAGGTAACCTCTACGATCAGTGTGGCGCTTCAGCCCACAACCCGAGATCAAGAGCCACACGCGCTT
Source organism: Ursus maritimus (assembly GCF_017311325.1). Taxonomy (NCBI): domain Eukaryota; kingdom Metazoa; phylum Chordata; class Mammalia; order Carnivora; family Ursidae; genus Ursus; species Ursus maritimus. The sequence continues at coordinate 80,390,679 of NW_024427107.1, forward strand.
CTCCTCCTCACTCCCCCTTCCTCAGGGCCTGTTGGCTGATCTTTCTTTTTTCTTTTTTTTTTTGAAAGAGAGAGGGAGAGAGAGAGTGGGGTTTGGGGAGGGGCAGAGAGAGAGAATCCCAAGCAGGCTCCACAGCCAGCATGGAGCCCAACCACGTGAGGCTCCATCTCATGACCCTGAGATCATGACCCGAGCGGAAATCAAGAGTCTGGACGCTTAACCCACTGACCACCCAGGCACTCCCCCCTCTTGGCTGGTTCTTAAGCACCAGCCCTGACTGCCCTAACACCTTCACCTGCCTGGAACCTTCACCTGCCACCCACAAGGCTCTTGCCAGCACCTCCTCCTCGCCTGCTCAAAACCCGACTTTGCAAGGAGGCGACATTTAACACCACTCCCGCTCCCCCACCCTGCTCTGCTGGTTTCCAGGGCACTTCATAACTGGCTGTGTCCGGTCGGTCACCCCCTGGAAAAGGGGCACCACCAGGGCAGGTCTCGCTGCCTGTAGTGCTAACCAGCATCTCCTCACAAGGCCTCTGCACAAACACGTCTGTGGAGAAAACGAGTGGGTGAACACCAGCATTCAGGGTGGGCTGTGAGCTTCCAGTCGGCCTCTTCAGGCCCACTGGTATCACGGGTATCAGAGAAGGAGGAACTTTACGGGAAGACAGGACTGAAAAACCCGTCTCCGTCCACTGGATGCAGCAAAGACGCTCTCACACAATTCGCAGGCTGACTCACTCGTTCATTGTAAGCAATCTCTACACCCAACATGGGGCTCAAACTTGCAACCCCGAGATCAAGAGTCTCGCGCTCTTCTGACAGAGCCCGCCAGGCACCCGCATCTTTATTTGCAAGACCTCTTTTTCAGTTTTTTGACTGAAATTTTGACAAAAGGCAAATACTGACCTCAAAACTGCCACTATCACAAAAGCTTAAACTAAGATTTTTTTTTTTAAGGACACACACTCAGTCACAAAGCTCTCCCTATAATACTCCAGCCTTTCCTGTTTGGCTTTCTTCACCGTGTATTACCAGTACAGCAATCCGCACATTTTGTGCAAAGACGAACACAGGTGTCCAGACGGAGGTGCCAGGAAGGTAGGCCGCTTCTGTGTGCCCCTCGGACCCCGTCCGCCGGCATCAGAGCAGCCTGCCTTCTGCCCCCCGCTCCAGGCCAACGCTGCATGCCCTCTCCGGCCTGCGCCCAGACCGCTCCTTCTGCCCCCAACAGCCTCCACGCCCCATCCCCGGGCTGGGGGAAGTTCTGCTCGCCCCCTGAGAACAGGTAAGAAACCCACTGTCGCAAGAAGCCTTCCCGGGCCAGCCGGCGCCTCGGCAACCAAAGCAGCGCTGCGCTTCCGCTGTGGACGGGCTCATCACAGCCCGGTGACCTCCCGTCAGCCCCCCCCCCGACGGCCAGCCTTCCCCCTGCCAGGGCGGTCCCCCCGCCGCCAGGCCCCGACCGCACGTGCGGCGCTGCCCCGCCGGCTCACAGGTGCGCCTCGGGTCAGGGCCGAGTCCCCGCCCGGAGCTCCGCGGCCCCGCTCCCCCCGCACCCCCACCGCCGCGCACGCAGGAGCCGCCGAGCGGCCGCGCGAGCACAGGAGTCGGGCGCGGGGCGAGCGGCCCGCACCCACCTCGGCGTCGCGGTTGAGGCGGTACACGTAGAGCTGCGAGGTGCCGGCCACCACGAGGTTGCGCTCGCTGTTGTTGAAGAAGTTGCAGTACATGGAGAACTCCAGGCCGGTGGGCGGATGCGCCTGCTTGTACACGGCGTACATGGCGCCGAGCCCGAGCTGCGCGGGGCCGGGGCCACAGGATGAGCGGGGCCGCCGCGCACGCCCCCGGCCCGGCGCCCCCTGCCCCCTCCCCGGCCGCGCGCGCGCGCCCGCCCACCTGGCGGTTGGAGCCGGCTCGCGGGGGAACGGGAGCGCGACGCACAAGGCCCGGGCCGCCCCGGAAGCTGAGCGCGGGGGTTCCGGGCGCCCGCGCCTGCGCAGCGCCGCGGGGGCGGTGGCGGCGGGAGGGGCGACAGCGACGCCTGGTGGCAGAGGGTGGCGGGGCGGCCTCGCGGCTCTGCTCCCAGGCTCTGCGTCCAGAGCCCCGAAATCCCGAGCTCGCTCGAAATCCAGCGCCCCGAACCTGGGCAACCGGCGGCGGGTGGGGAGCGGGGTTGGTGGATGCGGGGCTCAGGGCCGGCGAGGCTGGGCTGGGGGCCCCCTCCCCCGCCCAGGCTGGGGTCCGCGGAGGGTCTCGGCCGCAGGAGGAGGCGCCGTTTCCCCTCCAAGCCGGCGTGGGCGAGGCGCCGTGCCGGGTGCTGGCGGGCGCCGGGAGGGAAAGGACGCTCCCGGCAAGGGCCGCTAGTGTGAAGGACCCGACGAGTCCAGGGTCGGCACAGTTTCCTGGAGAGCTGGCCTGAGGTCGCCGCGCCCCGCGGGGTTGAGGGTCATCCCTCTAGGACGTGAGGGCTCGCGATTTTGCCATTCTCGCCCTCTGCTTTCTCCCCAGGCCTACTAGCACAGCTGCCCACTTGGGAGACTGGAGCCAGGACCGAGCACAGCTAACAGACCTCTCCTCGCTTGGCAGGGACTCGCCCTAGGTACCCTCGCACAGACCTGGGACCTAGAAATGGAATCATAAGAAGTAAAACAAGGGAGAAAGTGTAGTCACACCCAAGAAAATGGCATAAAAGTACTTGTTCCTGTTGCGTCCGTATCCGCCCACTTGCTCGTGTCAGCAACAAGGCTCCAAGTTTGGACCCTTGGGAGTGGTCAAAGGGATCACTGGATGCCCAGACAGGTGTGTGAGCCCTAAGCCACACCAAAGCCCTTTAAAGGTAAGAAAAACTGTAACCAGAACTATGAGAACGTGCTGGAGGAGACAGCAGGGACAGAGTGGGGGCCCCAGTCAGGACACTAACTCTTGGCGTCTCTTGTCAGATGGGTACAGTCATGGTGTGGGCATCATAGGGCGTCTGTGGTGATTGAAAAAATCAGTGCCTACAGAACTCTTGGACTGGAGCTTGGCACGTGGCAAAAACTCTAACAAATGAACATGAGCTCATCTGTGGGACAGAGGTGGTCGGTGCAGAGCGGGCTGGAGATACTGAAGGAGCACAGTCCTGGGGAGCACAGCAGTGGATAGGATGGTGGGAGAGGAGGTTGCAAGGTCAGCAGGGGGAACACAGAGGTGAACCTGCCTGGTGGGTCTACTCTCTCAATGCGAGATGAAGGTGGGAGCCTGTCAGCAGAGGTGGGGGCTTGAAGTTGCTGGGGAGGGACAGTGATGGGCAGGAAGATAGTCCAAAGCTGGGGGGAGGAGGTTGGGGAGTGCCGGTACATGCCCTGGCAACTCAGGCTTTCAGCTTCTCCCCCAGAAAGGCCTGGGCCTCTTCTGACTCTCCTCCTCTTCCTTGCCCCCCAAAAGCCAGTGTTCTCCCTCATATCCTGAAGCTTGGGCCCTGCGGCTAGTGGACACTACAGTCCAGGCCATGCTCTTCATGTTCCCCTGGGGCAGCACCTTCCTTCTGTGCCAGGAGGCCATCTTTATGTGTTCAGTATTATAGACCAGCTTTAGGAGGGAGGTGGTAATTCTCATACCTCTCTCTTGTGGAGCTGGTGAAGCTTCTTGGAGAATCGCTACTTCTTGGAGTGGCTGGAGCAGCTGTCTACCTGTGTCAGGACAGGGAGCTCTCAGATATGGCCCTTCCTGCCCAATTTGCCACAGATTACTGGCATGCAGCACCCACCTCCCTCCAGTACAAGTGGACCCATAGAGCATAACATGGGACTGACTTCCATCCTCCCATTTTCGTGTCTGTGTATTGGGTAAATGACAGACTGAATCTGATATCCCCTGGACCCCTTCCTCTTTTTGCTCTTTCCTCCAACCTCCTTTCTGCTCCCTGGAGAGTGCATTTAATGGCTGGAGCTCCGGCAGCCATTTTGGACCATGAAGTGTGTTATGCATTGAATTGTGGCCCCCAAAAAGATATGTTGGAAACCTAACCCCCAGTACCTCAGAATGTGACTTTTATTTGGAAATAGGATCATTACAGATGGAATTAGTTAAGATGAGGGCATACTGGAGTAGGGTGAGCTGGTAATCCACTAGGACTGGTGTCCTCAAGAGAAGAAACACGTGAGAGAAGGTCATAAGACCAGAGGAAGACACTGGATTTATTCTGCTACAGGACACGGAACAGTTGGGCCCACCAGAAGCCAGTGAAATCTCATGTGACAAATTCTTCCTACAGAGCTGAGAAGGAACACAGCTTACTGACATCTTGATTTCAGACTTCTGCCTCTAGAACTGTGAGAAAATTAATTTTTGTCGCTTTAAGGTACCCAGTTTGTGGTGGGTTGTATGACAGCCCCAGGAGACTACAAGCGGACTCAGGATGACCACTTCTGGCAAGGACAGTGGAGCAGAGTCAGAAGAGGCCCAGGCCCCATGGACCATGGGCTGCCACACTCTGGTCTGACTAGCTGCAGGCCTATTTTTCACGAGAGAGTAATAAACCATCATCTGTGTGAGCACTGCTGGCTGTTTTGGTCTTTCTGTGATGAGCAAACAAGTCAGATTCCTGACTGGAGACCAGGTCCCACCTGCTACCTGCAGACCTGCCCAATGTCTGACTCCACTCCCTGGGCAGGGAAGCCACCGTGCAGAGGAACTGGAGCTGGCTGCCTGGAGGTTCCTTAACAGCGCCCCGCTCCTCATCGGAGCCCCAGGAGGAGGGAGAGGTATGCCCCACCTCTCTGCCTTTCTTGGTGGGAGACAGTTCCCTGACAGCAAGAGCACAGCTGGGCTCCAAGGACAAGAATGTCTTTATTGAAGCAGGATGCTGGGGCATGCAGGAGGGAGACTCTCAGAGGCCTGGGGCTCTCTGGGTTCCCAGGCACAGGTTCCACACTGGCTGGCGGGTGCAAGGGGCTGAGACAGCCCAGGGCCAGCAGCCAGCGGCCAGGGCCTGAGAGCGGGACGGGGGCATCAAAGTGATGTTGTCCTCATACAGCGACAGCAGCAGCAGGACGGTCCAGCCGCCCAGCAGGCCCATGTTGTGCAGCAGGAAGAGGAGCCATGGCCGCTGGTCCCGCACGTGCAGCATGGCCGGGAGCTGAGGAAGAGGTAGGCACTGGGTCAGTAGCCCGCTCAGAGGCCCTGCTCAGCCCACCCCCAGGGCAGCCGAGCCCTGCCCTCCGCCCTGACCATGTCGCAGAGCGCCACGTAGAGGAAGAGGCCGGTGGCCACCGCCAGGATCCAGGCCTCGCTGTCCTCGCCGACGTCGACAGCGAGCGCCACGTAGAGGCCGGCGAAGGCCGTCAGCGCGGAAGCCAAGTTCAGCAGCAACGCCCGGCGCACCGACAGCCCCGCGTGCAGCAGCGCGGCGAAATCCCCTGGGGCGGGTGGGGCGGGGTCAGGCCGAGCGCCCCGCCCACGCCCAGACAGGCCCCGCCCCCGTCCCGGCAGTCCCTGCGTCGGGCCCCGGCCCGCGCCGCTCACCCAGCTCGTGAGGCACCTCGTGGCAGAACACGGCCAGCGAGGTGGCCAGCCCGGTCTTCCAGGAGGACGCGAAGGCGGCGCCCACGGCCAGCCCGTCGGCGAAGTTGTGCAGGGCGTCGCCCAGCGTGATCACGTATGGCAGCAGCCTCAGTTCTGCGGGCGCGGTGGACGAGGGTCGGCCCGGTCTTGTCCCCCACCTCGGCGCCCCCCGGCCCCCGGCCCGCGCTTGTGTTCCGCACCTAACCCGTGGCCCCTAATCGTCTGGGGCCTCCCTCAAGGCTCACCTGGGCTCAGTCTCCGGGGCTCCGAGCTCAGCAGCTCCGGGCTCTCCTCCGCCACCTGGAGGGGGGGTCCACGTGGATGAGCCCCTGGGCAGGGAGCTGAGGAGGGGCGAGGAGGGGCTGGGTCCCCTGACCAGCATCAGAGGCCAGGGACAAAAGCCCTGGGGTGGGAGCGGTGGGCAGGAAGGGGTCCTTGGGGCGGGGAGCGGAAGCTCACCAGGTCCGTGCGTGAGCTTTCGTGGGGCGGCTTAGGCAGCCGGAGCTCACTAGGCGCCAGCTGCAGGGACACTCCGTGGCTGTGGCCGCCGTGGCTGTGGCTGCAGGGCCCATCCTTGGAGTCCTGTGGGGACAATGGCTCAAGGCCTGCCACGCCTCCAGGCCTCTGTCCCATCCATGCACCACATCCAGCCCCCACCTGACCTCTGGGTCCAGGGGCAGCAAGAGATTAAAGAGGTTCTCAAACAGGAAGAAGATGTAGAGGCCACCCAACATGGCCACGAGGCGCCAGGTGGTCTGTGGGCCAAGGCCCTCCCCGCTGTGGGTGTGCAGCCCCAGCACCTGGGGGGAGAAGGGGGCTGAGAAGGGTGCCGTAAGGCCTCCCCCCACCCTTTCATCCCCCCTCCCCCTGGGGCCAGGAAGAGAGGTTAGGGGGACAGGAAGGGCTCCAGGAGGATGGGCGTGGAAGGACTGGGCAGGGGAGTTCCTGGCTGGGGAGGCTGACTTTGGGTGTCAAGTGTAGGACGGCATCGCCCGTGAGCGCGCCCACGGCCATGCTCAGGAAGGTCTGGATGATATAGTGGGAGGCAGCGCTGCAGCTGGCACAGCTCAGAAGCAGGAGGCCGAAAATCGCAGAGAGGCAGATGAGTCCCGTGGCTAGGGAGCCGTACAGGTACCCTGGGGAGGAAGCCAGTGGTGAGCTGAGATGAGTGCCTCTCTTTCAACCTCAGTCCCCTACCCCTGCTGCCCAGGGGTGGGTGTCCAGGTGGGATCCAGGAGTGAGCAGAGGCTCACCAGGGACGCAGGTGGCCAGGTTTGGGCCAGACCTCTGCTTATGCTAACCCTTAAAGCCCCACCCCTTCCCACCTGGGCCCCCCATTTCCCTGCGACCCCTCTACTCCCATGCCACTTTCCCTTGGCAGCCCTGGTCCAGCCTTCCCCACCCCTGCCCTGGCCCAGTGGCCACTCTCTCCTCCCTGTGAGGTCCCACCTCTGTGCCACCAGCACCCATGGGCACGGCCAGGCAGGCACTACTGGGGAGGCAGGCACTCACTCTCCGCCTGGCTGAGCTGGTCCTGGGTGGGAGGACTGGGCTGGGGGCTGCAGGCCCCACTCAGTTGCTGCTGGAGCAGAGCAGGGCTCAGTTGGACCCACGACTCTGGAGTCACCCCGGCCTGCTCAGACAGCCCATACACGGCCATTACTTCGCTGGCACTCAGGCATACCTGGGGGGTGGCAGCACAGGGGGTCAGGGACCTGAGCAGATCCATGGGACCCCACCTCTCCCCAGGACTATGGTGCAGGGGCTGCTCACTGTGTCCCACAGGCTGGAGCTGCTGTTAGGAGTCGCAAGGGGCACAGGGCCCTGGCGGTTGGCCCCGTCTCTCAGATGACCGTGGTCACTGTGCATCTCAGCCACTCTGCCTACCCCCAGGCGCTGCATCAAGGCCTCCAGCTCTGACAGGGACGACAGAATCACAAAGTCTTTAGGGGCTCCAGGCCTGCCTTCCCCAGGGACATGGAGGCTGGGGACTCAGGGCACTGCCCACTCTCTGACCCAAGCGAGGCCTCACCAGCCAGTGTGATGTTGGGAGTCTCGCCGCTGTGCTGCCGGAACACAAAGTCTACAAAGTACTGGGGGGTCGGCAGGGCACTGAAACAGGACCCACTGCTGACATGGTCCAACAGGGCGGCCAGTACGGGGCCAGGGCTGCTGGGAGCTCCTGCCCCTTCTGTCTCCTCCAGCAGCTGAGGCAGGTCCACACAGGCCTGGGGGAGGAGCCAGGGCTCAGCCGTGCCGGCAGTGTGGCCTTCCTGGCCTCTAGCTCTGCCATCACCCCTCGTGTCCCCTGAGTGCCACCGACCCCAAGATCTGCCCTAAACTAGCCCCAGACCAGCCTTCTCAGAACACCACCACCTGTATACCTGTCAGCTTTAAGACCCGCACTGGGCTGACCCCTCCCTGTGGCCCAGGTTTCTTCTCAGCCCCTGTTTGATGAACCCCACCCCACCCCGGGGCTCCCCAAGTCCCTGCCCTGAGTGGTGACGGACATCCATTCGTGATCCCTCAGCCTAGTCCTGCTTCCCAAGTCCATCCCCAGACTCCCCAAGGTATCCTGGGAGGCTTCAAGGGATGTCCTGCCCACTGCAGCCAGGCCCAGCCCGCTAAGTGGTCTCCCTTTCCTGCCGATCCCTTTAGACCCTTCCCACCTACTCCTTCTGGCCAGCCTACCCGGCCCTCACCTCCTCTGCAGCAGGCCCGCCAGCAGCCTGGGCCTGAATCCTTTGCAGCAGCCTGCTCAGGCCTGGGGTCAGGGCCTTGGGGCCCTCCAACAGGGCCAAGAGATGGTCGGCGCGAGTGGCCCAGCGGCCAGCCCGGACATCTGTGCATGTGCCCTCGGGGTCACTGAGGTAGAGGGCAGCAGCAGCACTGAGGCGGGCGATGTGTCTGCGCTCTAGGACTGGCCCCCCAGGGAGCCCTGGCTTCTCGGGCCTGCCCAGGGCCAGGGCATCATCCACAGACAGGCACTGTGGGCAGGGGTCAGGTGCCTACAGTCAGGAAGCTGCCCACTTCCCTGCGGGGTACACACACACCAGTCCCGCCCTCCCCCTCTCTCACCCACCCCTGCATCATCACTCTTTTACACGCTCCCATCGCCGCCAACCACCCCCCATTACACGCGTGCACATGCACACACAGAAGGCTCGGGCCCGTGGTCCCTCCATCCCCGGGCGGCTTCTTCCTGGAACCACTGCCAATCTGATGGCCTGGGGGCTGACGGGGGAGGCTGCCCTGAGATCCTGGAGCTGTCTGTACCCAGCACAGCCTCCGACCCTGGCAGTGCAGGCCTGTCTGAACTCAAATCAGAGGAGAGTGGGCTCAGGCCTACAAGTAGGGCCTGGATGCCTGGCCACCCAGCCTCACCTTGACCCGCCTCCTGGAGTTTGCCCAGAGCCCTTTGCTTCCAGCCCTGGGGTGGAGCGGGCCTGGGCTGGGGGACCCATCGGGTGGGGCAGTTACCTTTCCACACGGCCCGTTGGCGCAGTGCACACGGTCCGCCAGTGTATTTAACAGGCTGCCCAGCGCCACCCGGTCCAGAGCACCCTCGCCCGAGGACAGCAGGGTCAGCAGACGGGGAGGCTGAGCTGCCATCGCGGCCACCAGCAGCAAGGCCAGCAGCAGCCCCAGCTTGAGTCGGACCAGGACCGGCATGCTGAGCCCCCCCACCGCACGCACTCTGTGCTCTGGGGAGGCCGTGCAGGCAGCCTAGGGCCAGACTGGGGCTGGGCTCTGACCCGCCCGCATGCAGAGGACCTCTCCCAGGTATTTCCCGCAGGGCTCTGTGATTGGCTGCCTGCGGCACCTCAGGTTAACCATTCCAGCAGCAGATCCTCCCCGGGGCTGGAGCCGCTGCCTGTGGGGTGGAGGACTGGGCCCCTTCTCCTGCAGGGCCCCTTGGGCATCCGCGAGCTCGTCTGTGGCTCCCTAGAGATGCTGGGGCGGGCCGCCGCCTCCACTCCCGAGGGGGGACCCTCTCTCTAGGGCTGCTGCTAACAAGGGGGCCTGGGGCAGGGGTGCAGGGATACCACCCTAGCGCCACAAGGCCCCGTCCCCAGCGTTTCGCCTCGTAGGCCCTGAACACACCCCTGTCCCACCCCTCCCAGCCCCTTCCCTGCTTGGCTTCCTTGGCTCAGGCAGCGTAGACATCTGCACCCCACCCCTAGCCTTTGAGGCCCCAGTTGGGGGTGGGGAGGGGGCCCTCTCCTCCCAGGCGGGCTGTGTTGTTCCGCGTTGGGGGCTGGATTCTGAGGAAGCTGATAAGGTGCTTCCTGAGTCACACTCCCCTTCCCAAAACCTCCAGGGAAGATTCCTGAGGAAATGGACAAAGCCCCACAGGACAGATGGGGAACCTGGGCCCTCTGCTTGTGGCCACTGGGCAAGGTCTCTCATTATCTGGGTAGGAGGAAGTGGGGCAGGAGCCCAAGGTTGAGGCCCAAGAGCTTGAGGGAGGGCTGTGACTCCCAGCTCTGCACCTGCCCCTCCCTGTTGGCTCCCTCTCTGGCCTTTGGACCCCAGGGCTTATCTCTGCTTAGTTGGCAGTGCCGCGGGGGAGGGACCGGCCTCTCCTGGAGGGAGTGTGTGGGCGTCCCCACCCTGAGCCCTGTGAGGTGTGGCTGGGTGGGAGAGAAGCTCCAGGGCCACTGGGAGCCTAGACGTGAGGACTCTGTCCCCGGAGTCCTTGGTGCCCAGGGCAGGGCATCATGCTGAGCAGTGTCCTGGGTCTGAGGTCACCACACCCGCACACGTGCTAGACGGCGCCACAGCCGGACTGCCCGGCAGTCTGCTGTCCCTGGGTCCTAAGAGGGAGCTGGACCAGAAGAGGAGATAGGAACAGCCTGCCAGGGATTTAGAGGATTCTTGGAGCTCTGAGTCAACAAGGAGGGAAGCTGGAGAGATTCAGGCCAGTTCTAGGCCCACTGGCCTCTTTCCTACCGCACTGCACCCGGACCACTAGGCTGGCTGGAGCGGGACTCTGGGACCTGGCTGCTGCCTCAGGCCACCCGCTGCCCAACCTATTAGCTTCTGGGCAAAGATCTGAGCCTTCCTAGGTCCCTGGGCCAAGTCGCAGAACTGCCTGACCCCTTGAGGGCCTGGCAGGTGGCTTGCACTCCCCTCGGCAGTCCCTTTGACCTCAGTAACCTCCGGGCTGGCCCACATTCCTTTGCTTCCTGTCCCCTGACCTCTCCCAGCAGATGCCTTGCTTCCCAGCCCAGAGCAGCCGGAGAGCAGGTCCCCAGCTCCCCTACACATCTGACTGCCCCCTACCTGTTGCTGCACCCTCTCTTGTGTCCCAGGCCCCTCCTGCTTCATCCCATCATCCAACAAGCACTCTGCAGTCACTCCTGTCTCCAGACACACCCTCGTCCACAGCAGCATTATTCACCTCTGCGACACGACACCCCAAGTGTTCACCGAAGGATGAGTGGATGAACAAAGTGTGGTCTGTGCATACAATGGGATGTTATCCAGCCTTAAAAAGGCAGGAAATTTCTGGGCACCTGGATGGCTCATCCGGCAGAGCCTGTAACTCTTGATCTCAGGGTCACGAATTCAAGCTCCATGTTGGGCACGGCACTTAAAAAAAAAGGGAAGGAAATTTTGACACACGCACAACATCGAGAAATACACCAACCACAAAAAGACAAATTCTGTATGATTCCACTTGTATGAGGCACCTAATCAAAACCTAGTAGGTAGGATGGAAAGTAGGGTGGTAGTTGCCAGGGGCGGGGGGGGGGTAGTGTTTACTGGTGACAGTTCTGTTTGGGGGGATGGAAAGAGCCCTGGAGTGGACGTGGTGGTGGCTGTGTGGCATTGTTCATGTACTTAACGCCACCGAGCTTTAACGTGGCTGAAACAGCTGGGGCGCCGGGCCAGCTCCGATGGTGCAGACTGTGACTCTTGATCTCAGGGTTGCGAGTTCAAGTTCCATGTGAGGTGTAGAGGTTACTTAAAATCTTCAAGAAAGATGTTTATCTTTTTTTAAAGTTTAAAAAAGTTTAAAAAAAATGTTTATTTTTTTTAAAGATTTTATTATTTATTTGACGGAGAGAGAGAGCACAAGCAGGGGAAGGGGCAGAGGGAGAGGGCAAACCAGGCTGTCTACCGAGCAGGGAGCCCAAAGTGGGGCTCAATCCCAGGACCCCAAGATCATGACCGGAGCCAAAGGCAGATGCTTAACGCGCTGAGCCACCCAGGCGCCCCAAAAAGGTGTTTAAAATGGCAAATTTTACATTACATTTTATTATAATTTAAAAAAAAAAGGACCAAAACAACCCTCCCTGCTCCTTCAGTTGCCTTTGACAGCAGGATTTGGGGTCTCTGGTACTGGCCGTCTCTTCCAGGCTCTCTGGAAGCCCCCCTTCCTTGCCTCCAATCTTGTCAAGGTCCCCAAGAGCTCCACAGGCCACACTCTGTGGAGCTCTTCCTCATCTCAGCCTGCCCTGGACCCACTTGCCTCGGGCCTCTCTGGGTTTCCTGAGCCTTACCCACCCCTTCTTTTGCTCCTCTGCTGGTTTTTCTATTCCCGACCTGCAAGTGTAATGGTGCCGTTCTTGGGCCTCTTGGATACAATTCCTGGAACCTGTGACGGCAGTTTCTTGCCCTGGAGATGCCAAGCCTTCGTCTTTGCTTCAGAACTCCTGCCTCGGATGTCCAGCCACCGGCATGACGACTCCCCTTGACCATCTGGCACAACCCAGCCTATGTGAACAACTCTGGCCGCTCCCTCAGAGCCAGTTCCCTGCAGGCGTCCACACCTCCTCCAGCCGGCTGTTCTGGCCTTTCTGGGGCTAGGCCGGGGTATTTGCTGCCCAGTGCATTCAGCCCAGGGGCAAACACCGTGGGGCAACACACAGCACAGTCCACACCCAGAACCCCAGGGCCCCCCTTTGCCCTGCCGCTGATCTTGCCCCACGCCCCCACCAGTCGCCTGTGTCTGCTGTCTTTCCCTAGTAAGACCGAAGGGACATGCATGCCTCTGCTCTGAGGCGCCTGCTGGCATCCAGGGCTCCAGGGACAATCCCAAGGCCTCACCTGGCCTCCCTACTCCTCTCTTCCTTGCCTGCTCTGCTGTCCTTGACAACCCTGTGTGAAACGGCCCCTCCCCACAGGCAGCCTCCAGCCTTACCACCATCTGAAATACCCCATGCCTGATTTCAATGCCACAGACATCTAGAAACGCTACAGGGAAAGGAGTGCTGTGACTGAGCTCCAGCAGGTCCCTCATCCCATGCCGTGGTTGCTAAGATGGGAAACAATGCATCTTGGAATCTGGAGCCTTGGTCTTGTGGTTTGTCGTTGTCTGCGCCTGAGGACATGGACCGATGTGACCTGCGGGTGGGGTTTGCCTGCAGAGCTGAGAGCACCTGGCCCCACCGCAGGTGCGGCAAATGCTAGTAAATGAACTAGCTTTGGCCTCACCTGCAGACTGCTGCTTCCCCCACCAGGCCCTGGGCAGGACCAGCCCAAGGGCTCCTGGGGTATCCACCAGCCCGGCCTTGCTCCTGAGAGGGGCACCCTTTTCTGTGGGCAGGACAAAGTGCCTCCCCCATCTGTTATCTACTGGGGCCCCCGTGACCCAGTAGGACAAGACCCTGTGCTGGCCTGTGGTGTCCCCCAGGGCAGGGAGAGGGAGGTGGGGCAGCACAGCGCTTCCGTCTCTAGCCAGCTGGGGCCCCAAGTGCCTGGAGTTCTCAGATGAAGGGCGGCGAGGCAGGTGTGATGGGCAGCTTCCTCTGTGGTCAGACTCAAGCCTTACCTGGCCCAAGTGAAGGCTAGCCTCTCTGCCACTTGCAGCAGGCAGTGCCCACCGGGGAGGCTGCCGTCCTACACTGGTGCTCAGACCCTTCCCTGATGAATGGGCTGCGTGTTCAGGGCCCGGGTGCTCTGGTGAGGCCAGATCCCACCCGAGGCCGAGGGAAGACAAACAGGCAGGGCAGGCCTAGCTGGGGGAGAGCAGCTCACAGCCAGCAGGGAGGTCAGAAGTGTCTTTATTGCGGAGAGGGCGGGGAGGGGGCTCCAGGGTTGAGACACCACGGACAGACACACAGAAGGAGCTGCAATGGACAGCTAAACACAGGCAGACCGTCGGGGGGGGGGGGGGTCAGGCATGTAGCACACCTGCAGCCCTCTACTGGGCCCACCTGAGAGCCCTCCTCCCCAAGCACGCGGCCCCGGGAGGCCTCAGGCGTGCAGGAAGCGGTTGAAGGCGTTGTAGGCCGACTCCAGGTCAAAGAGCATCTGGCGCACCTGGGAGTCATCCAGCTCATCGGAGGCCGACATGCCGCTCAGGGTCTGCAGCCTGCGGGAGCACAGCGCTCAGGTGTGTGCAGGGGAGGGCCTTCCAGGTCCTTGACCGGGGACAGAAGGGTCAGGGCAGGGACACTCACCACTGGCTGACGGTCTGGCGGCCCTCGAAGTCAGGGGGCAGGTGACTCATGCGGTGCATCGTCTCCATCAGCTCCCGCAGGTCAGGCTGGATCTGTGGACAGGATGCTGGGCTTCCAACGCCCGGAACCCTCCCTCCCCTACTGCTGCTCCCACCTCTGAGCCAGCCCTCCATCCCTCTGGCCCACCAGGAGCCATACCTCATCCATGGCACGGATCTCCAGGCGCAGTTTGTCCATCACTGTGATGAAGAGCTGGGGACAAGTGTGGGTGTCAGGTGCCACAGATCCAGCCCAGGGGCCCAGGGTGGGGGACCCTCGCAAGCCACAAGCCTGGTTCCTCTGCAGGCCGAGGCCCAGGTCCACCCCCACCTGACCCCTCTCTGGCCTCAAGAACCCAGTCTCCCTCCTCAGTCTCCGTCCTTGGCGGTCTGGTCACTTGGGTCCCTGCTGCATCCCTGTTCCCACAGGCTGTGAGGTCCTCCACATGCCACCTGGCCCACAAGGAGGCTGCTGCTGTTCATGACCCTGCTTTGGCTATGCCTCCCGGGGCTGTGGGTGCATGGGAGCCTCTGGCTGTGTTGACCCCATCCCACAAGGGTCTCTCCCGGATGCTGCCCAGGGAGAAAGGCCTGCCCACCCCTTTCGTTCCCAGCTACAGAGACCCCTGCCCGATGGGTCTGAGTGCTGTGCAGCTCTGGGAGCCCCAGGCTTCTGTGCACTCGTTTGGCCACAGCAGGCAGCGTGGACCCTCCTGACACCCCGTGTCACCATCCTTGGGGCGCACCGAGACCACATCGGCAATGCAGCGGTTCAGGTTGCCCTTGTCGTCCTTAATGGTGATAGGCCGGTCCTCCTTAATCCTCTCCATGGCCAGTGGGCAGTCCAGCTGAGGGGGCGGAGATACCATGGGTACTGGGCCTCACAGGCCTGGCCCCTTCACAACAGCACCCACGCCTCCCTCCTCCTGCTCCCTCAGCCTCCTCACTCACACGGAACTTGCGGCAGAATTCATCAATGGAGCTGATTTCTGCACCCTGAACCTGCCGGAAGGCGGCTTTGTACTGGACCAGGAGCCGGGAACAAGCTGCAGTGTACCTAGGGAGAGGGCCACGCTGCTGCCCTCAGCACCTGGCTGGCCCTGCCCACAAATCCTGCTCTCCCTTGGCCCACCCAGACACAGGGCAGCTCTCCTAGAGGGCTGAGTGGCAGATCAGAGATGGGCCACGGAAGGCTGAGGCTTCCCTAGGGGTCTAGATAAGAGAGCCTGGGAGAGAATAAGCAGAAGGGAGGGGGGTGGCCAAAATACGGCTGCCACGCTAAAGTTGTTGAACCATATGAATCCCCTGCTCTTGCTTCCTACTGAGCGCCCGGGCCCTGGAGGGCAGAAACAAGCCTCCAAGAATTGGTGCTTGTGACTGGTGCGAGGACAGAGCGCTCACTCGTTGGGGGTGACGCAGTCCTTGATGTATGCCTTCTCCAGAGCCTGCATCGTCTTCACCACCGCAAACAGCTCCGCCATGTTGTCATACCTGAAGGTAGTGTGTCCATCAGGCCATAGCTGCCAAGGCCTCCACAGCCCACAGTGCCCACTGTCCTGGGTGAGGCTGTACTTGACCTGCCTGGCAGGGGCTCCTTGGGAGCCTCACCCCATGTCCTCCTGACCTCAGTGTGGGGGAGGTTTAGGGGTGGGGGGAGGGCTGGTGGGCGCGGCGCGGGTGCTGGGGCTGGACTCACTTCTCCCGCTCCCGGGCATTCTTGTACAGCTTCACCTCCTGTTGGACAGAGGGGGCAGTGTGTCAGCCAGCAGGACTGGGGTGGCTCCAGGGTCTTGGCGGGGTTCACACAGGGTTTGCTATTGGCCAATGCTGGCCAGGTAGGCATCCGCCACTCACCTCATAGAGCTCCGGCTTGTTTCCAGGGGCTGCAACAGAGCAGAGAGCTAGCAGGCTGGCCACAACAGAGACCCCAGGGGGCTTGTCCACCGGCCCTGGCCCCAGCCCCATTTCAGCAGCCCACCCAAGGCCTCACCCTGTGAAATGTCCCAAAGAGCCCAGAGGGAGCTGGAGGATGGGATTCTAATTTCAGCACCCCATCAATTTGTGGGCAGGGGGGCCTGAGCAGAAGACAAGCCTCTGAGGCCGGAAGACCACATGCCAGGCCTGCCCCCCCCGGCCCCCTGCCCCCCACCCCCACCATTCCACTGCTGCTCCTCAGCTACCTAACTCTATAGCAGGGTGACCACACCTTGCTTATGGTACAGTGACAGGGCACAAATGACATTTGTCACATGCTTTGCGACCTTTCCCCTGGCTTGACTCCAGGATGCCCAGGACCCCCCGAGGTCCCAACCACATTGAAGTTGTCATCTCTGTGCCCAGCTGGCCCCACCTGGAGGTCCTCTCTGGGCCCCTGGTGATGAACTGCACCAGACCCGAGCTGCCCACTGAGGCTGCATGAGGGAGACACTTACAGACCTCCCCACAACTCCTAGCCTCTGTAGCAGGGGCTGAAAGCTTGGCCCTTTGGGTCCCTGGGCCCACCTTGGGCCACACTCACCTCCCATGCCCGGAGTGGCTGGGATCCCATGAAACATCCTGCAGGCTCAGGTGGCCACAGCAAAGACCTAAGGAGTAGAGCCAGCGCCAACTCAAAGGTGACTCCTAACACTCCAGGGCCTCACAAAGAGTCTCCCTGCCCTCAGCACTGTCAGATGAGAAATACTTGAGATAGGGAAACTGAAGAATTCCATAAAGAACTGATTTTTTGCTCCTTTTCCTGATCTACTCTTGCTGGGATCTTCACCCCCACCTTGCACATGCCTTACAATAACGCATGTCCTCATTATAAAGGTCAAGGCGTTAATGATTTCTTTGGAGTCTTCCAGCACAGTAGAGAACATCTGAGGAGTGACTGGGTGAGGCTCTCCTGTGCATATTTCAGACCACTGACTCTAGACATTTTGATGCCAAGACCCCCTGATTCCAGGGATAATTGATTTATGGATGATACCTGGACACTTGTCTTTGTTCTGACCAGTTCCGGGATACCCGAGAGGACATGTACACCAGACGAGCATCCTCAATAAAAACCCCAGACCCCAAGCGAAGGACTCACTCTTCTTCCTTTTCTGAGTGTTCCAGATGCCCCATCTGCTATACGTTATCACTTACACAATTCGACAAACTCTGCTCTCACTTTCTCCTGGTTCATGTTTGATTTTCTATCCTGCGTGAAGGCACGGACCCTCTTGCAGAACCCCCTCTGGGTCCTCAGAGCTGGCTGGCCTATGTCAGAGTGAACACACAGAGTGCTGTGTGCTGTGGTGGGAACACCAGCTCCACCCTAGAGACTGTCAGGAGGAAGTGGGTGCCAAGGGGCATCTCAGGAGAGCAGAGCAGTGGCAGTAAGGGGTCAGGGTTCCCTGAAGTCTGCTGTGAGCCAGGAGAAAGATGAGGAGGTGGCGGCTATCAGAAGACCTGGGCAAGAGCATTTGGGCAGAGAGAAAAGCACACATAACTCAAGGCCTTTAAGAGAAACGCAGGTAGAGGAACAGACAAATGGGGGAGGGGGCTTCCTGAACGAAGATGGAGAGACCGGATCAAAGTGCACAGCCCTCACAGGTCAGGAGAGGGAGCAGGAGGCTTATACTAACACAGCAGAAGCTATGGAGGGCTGAAAGCCAAGCTCCCGAGGCTCCCAGCAGCACAGTGGGCTGAGAAAAAACTGAAGGCAGGAGGCCCCTGGGAGGGTCTTGCCCGCTCAGGAAGCTGACGCACTGGGTGGAGACAGTTCCAGACATGCTTTGGACGTGAAACCACCAGACCCACTGAAGTATCTGAAACGGGATGTTAATTAAAAAGGAATCAAGAACAATACCCCTGTGTCTGGCCCAGTGACAGTAAGGTGACCTGAGCTGGAGGAGAGGGAAGAAGGACAGGCCTGCAGGAAAGTGGGCGCTGGTGCTGATGTGTGGGGTTGGAGAGCTGTGCTGAGGCAGCTGAAGTCAGAGGAGAGGCCCAGGCTAGCAGGGCTGAGCCATGACACGGGCTGGGCGGGTCACACACTGGACGATTAACAGGGGGACGAGGAGACAAAGCAGTGCAGGCTGGAGGCCTAGGGCACCCAGGGAACAGAGGCTGGGAAAGGGCAGTGTGGTCCAAGCTGAGACACGTCTCCGAGGGAGGAATGTTGTCTGGGAAGGCAGATGCAGGGCCAAGAGCCCACCGGGCGGTGGCAGGGAGACTGTTCGGCCACCTTTCCGGGCCTTCCGGGAGGACTGGCCTGAAAAGAGCGGAGGCGCGGGTTCTACGGGGGATTCCACTCGGTCGCGAAAACCAGTGTCCCCTGGCTACATGTCACAAGCCGGACGCCGACCCGAAAAGCGAGTTTCTCGACAATGCCCACGTTTGATGGTGTAGATGCCGCTTGGGCTGCTACCGGGTCCAAGCGAGCAAGGAGGCGCCCCGAGCGCGGCACACCCGGGAGCCCGGCCTGCGCGGATGCGGGGGATGCGGGCGCGCGGCTCGGGACCCGGACGCCGGAGAGTACCCCCAGACGAGGAACGCGGAGGCGCCCTAACCCGGCGTCGCCCTTCCCCATTCGGCTCCACCGGCCCTTTCTCGGCACCCCCCGCCCCGCCCCCCACCGTTCCGGGGTACCTGAGCCGGCTTGGCGGGTAGGGCAGACGGCGCCGTGCTGCGGCGCTCCGGATCGATCGCTCGACGCTCCTTCACGTCTGCGCTTGCGCACGCACGGCTCGCCCCTCCCCCCTGCAATCTGCGCTCGATCCCCAAGGTCTGCGTCCGAGCACGCCTCTCCCCCAATCGACAATCGCCCG
>NW_024427107.1:80409483-80448200 GCF_017311325.1 Ursus maritimus
CGCCTGCGCGCGCCGGAAACGACCGGGCCCCGCCCCTTGCGCGGCACCGGGCTGACTGCCCGCGAGGGGGGCAGAGGCTCGGGGAAGGGGAAAGTTTGGCTTTCGTCTACGGGGCTTCTAGGTGACCGGAACTGCCCTCCATTCCAGCGGGCTCTCAGCTTCCCTACAGCCAAGTGAACCCCCGTTTTCCGCCTCCCCCCCGCCTTTCAGGCAGCAGCAGCGAGCGGCAGCAGCAGCATCCGTTTATTTGAGGCGTGGGGAGTGGGGGCAAGGGCAGCGCCGGCTGGTCACAGGCGCCTGAAGAAGAGCTTGGGCCCTCGGTCCAGTGAGCACGCGCCAGGGCCCGGCTGGCCGGGCAGCAGCTCGCGCAGGGCGGCCCGGTCCTCGGGGGAGAGACGTCTGCTGCAGAGCTGCAGCTCGTGCACCCGTGCTGTGATCTCGCGCCAGAGGCCCAGGCCCAGGGGGCCCTGGACAGCACAGCCTGCAGAGGGGAGGCGGGAGTAGGCCTCAGGGAGCTGGACGCTCTGGAACTCCCACGCGCCTGTTCTTGTCTCTTTACCAATGCGGCCCTCAGGAAGAAACACTTTTTCTGAGGCCCCAAAGCTCAGTGCACAGTGCATGGGCGGAAGCCCAGGCGAGGCCCAGAAACACTCTAGGAAGGGGTGCATGCTCCCAGAGGGGGCCCCTTTCAGAGCCTGCAGTCGGGCAGTGGCTAAAACATGTTGCAGTCACATCCGTGCCACTTGTTAGGACAATGCCTGGGTCTCTCCATCCATAAAATAGACACAATAGGGGTGCCTGTGGGTCTCAAGAGGACACTGAGCTGTCAAGGTCTGAGCTCCAGGGAGGCCAGAGTGCCCAGTAGGCTCAGGACCCTAGAGAGCTAGGGGAGAGCATGGGTACAGATGTGGGTGTTTGGGGAGCAGCCCCTCAGCTGTGTGCAGGTCTCCCACCAGCCTGCCTTCATGGGTGGGGGCTGAGGAGCAGGAAGAACCTAGGGGTCCCCTGTGTGCACACCCACTCCTAGTCCTTGTCCTCCTGGAGGGCAAAGCCTGGTACTCTCCTGCCCCAGGCCCTAGCTGCATATGCCAGGCTACTGGGTGGCCAGTTCACCAAATTAGTCTCGTGGGGCCCTCCTCAAGGCAACTTTGGTAGGGTACTGTGTGCCTGGGTGTGGTCAGAATGAGAACAGGCTAAGACACCGCAGGCTGGGAAGGCAGGGTCTGAGCAGCCCCCGCCAGAAGTGGGAAGATCCCTGCTGGCAAGTTTTTGCCATCCTGACTTTGAGCTCCCTCCTCACGCCAATGGTAATTAGGAAATCCTCGTGAAAGGGGATCCATCCCCCCCAGCCACCTTGGTCTCTGAGGGTCAGGCTAAACATGTCAGAGCAGAGATTCCATGTTCCTCCTGCTCCACTGTTTTAGGAGCTGGGCTTAAACCCCCTTCCAGTCACATTGGTCACTGTCCCCCACCGTGTCAACCTCAGGGGACCCAGCCCACCCTTGTTATCTGGCTGGTGGCAGTGACAGCTCATTTAGAGGAGGCACCTGGGCCTCAGGTAGGCCCCCAAGCTCACCTGACAGGCCAAGGAAGCTGAGGTCTTGGGGCCGCATCTGGAGGGCAGACAGGAGCTCCTCCAGGCCAACACAGCTAATCTCAGGGTTGGCAGACAGGTCCAGCGAAATGAGTGAGGGGCAACAAGGAAGGCATCTGAAATAACAGGGGAAGAAGTGGTCAGCCTCCAGAGGAAGGGAGGCCCTCAAGCTGCCTCAGACAAACCACAGCTCTGGGAGCCATAGGCCAGGCTGCACAGGCTCTCCCCACAGTGGCACAGGTGCAAGTACTTCCCCAGGGCTAGCTGGGTACTGCCAAGGCCCAGGTCTGGGAATGCCTGCCTGGCTTGAGTGTCCAACACTCCCAAGAGCCAGCTGAGGCTGGAGGGTCATGAGTGGCCCTTGTATGGGCTGTTGCACAAAGGGTGATGGGAAAGGCTCTCAGAAGCCTCAGGAGTGTGGGAAGGAGGACAGGAGGCAGGGTTGAAACTGGAAGGAGCTAGGTCCTGGAACACACTTGGGGGAGAAGCTGGTACCCCTTCCCTGCCTGACCCAGCTCCCCCAGGGTGCTGGGTCTTGAGATCAGACCCCCTTCGGAATGGATTACCTGCTCAGGTCTCCCACTGCCTTGTCGCCCAGGTGGTTTGCAGACAGGCTCAGGTGAGCTAGAACACAGCCTTCCTAGACAGAGCAGAGGCCCAAGGGTGGCTGGGCTGAATGGGGTGCCTGCCCTCCCTGCCTTTCAGTAGAGGCCCCATACCCAGGTCAGACACCTTCCTTCATCGCTGGGAACAAGGCGGCAAAGTCTGCCTGACCCTCAATGCACCAGAGGGGAGCAGTAACCCTTCAATTTGCAGATCACAAGGAAACACTTGCCCTTCCAGGTATAAATCACACCTGGCACGTCAAAGTCACAGGGACCAGCCCCACATGGAAGAGCCAGGGGAGAGAGCCCTGGGTCCCGGGCACCTTTGCTGCTGGCCAGGAATTCACAGCCTGAGGCAGGCAGCGCTACAGAAAGCTCCCCCCACAGCTGTTCTTTCTGACCCTGCAACCCCCTTCCCAAGCCGCTCCTACCCATGCCAGGTTTCAGCTGTGGGACTGGAGGCTGGATAGCCCAGGGTTGCTTTGCTTCAGCAGCCCCCCCGCCCCAACCACAGACATACCTTGGTCAGGTACCTGACCACAGGCTCCACAAGGCCCGAGTCACTCTTGCTGGCTGCCACGGAGCTAAGCTCCAGGCGCTGGAGGGTATGGGCAGGCAAGTTCTGGAGGGCGTGGGCCAGGGCAGCGGTGCCCAGGATGTTGTAGGACAGAGACAGTGTCTTCAGGTGCTTGGCATCTGCCCGGAGGACCAGAACCTCTGTCAGCCACACACAACCACCACCCGAGCCCAGCCGCAGTCCCAGGCCCAACACCCTCATGACCAGCCTGGGGAAGCTATCATTCCTGAGATTTTTGTGCACACCGGATGGGGGTAGCTCCTGCCCAGGGTGTCCCAGGCAAGGAGGGGGCAGGGCCAGACTCCTGAGCCCATCTTCTCCCGACCATCCCTGAGCCACCTGCCTCTCTGTACCTGAGACAGGATGGGCAACCCAAGACAGGCCCTGGGCCGGGATGTCTGTGCCCGATGGGGTAGGGGTGGGGAACACCATCTGCTGCCCACCCCCAGCTCCTCCCCTGCTGTTGTGCTCACATCCGGGAGCCCCACTTCCCGGCCCACCACCTCTGTAGAAAGCCCCCCTGGAGGACTTCCGGTTCCCAGTTTCTCAGTAGTGGGACCGAGGTTCTCTGCAGCCTCGGTGCGTCTATGGAGGAATCATCTAAGGCAAACAGAACACTCAGAGCTGGTGAGAACAGGGGGACTGGGATGGTGGCCCACGGCATGTCCTAGGGGAATGCCCGTGAGCCCAGACAGGCCTAGCGTGTCCAGCAACGTGCTCCTAGACAGCAGGCCTGGTGCCCCGGGGCCCCTCTGGCTCAAGGCTCTCTGTGCCCCTGGACGTGACCTTCTGATGACAGACTGGAACCCTGGGGCCAGGACATGGACATGCCCGTCAGCTCACCTTGGAAGGCACTACCTAGGGCTGCCTGGTGGCTCAGGAAGAAGCTGGGGCCAAAGCCACAGGCCTGGAGATGCAAGGTACTGAGTGAGGGGCAGGCCTGCAGGATGAATGCCAGGGCCCGGCCACAGCCATCCCCAAGGGGGTTCATGCTTAAGTCCAGCTCCTGCAAGTTCTGTGGAAGACACGAGCCCCTCTGGAGGATCTGGTCTCCTTGCCGTCCCAGAGCTGGCCAGTGGCCAGCACTCCCAACTGCACCTTCCCACCCAGTGATGGGCTGGACGTAAATGTTCTGATGCTGCCCTAGTGCCAGCCTGCTGCTCCCCAAGCTTCTACCTGCAAGGCAGTCTGTCCCTGGAGGCCGGTGGCAAGCTGGCGTAGGCCTTCAGGGCCCAGGTGATTGGAAGAGAGATCCAGGAGGACCAGGCTGGGCATGGTGCCCAGGGCAGCCAGCAGCTCAGCAGCACATCCATCCCCCAGCCGGTTCCCTGCCAGGTGCAGCTCCCGCAGCGCCGTGTGCAGCTTGAGGGCCCGGAGCAGTGGGGTGAGCTGGGTCTGGTGCAGGGCCAGGGAGCAGGCCCTGAGCGAGGGGCCGGAGCCTTGGCGGTCCACGGCCTGCAGCACCTCCTGGTGCTCCTCTGAGGGGGGGTGGGGGGGGGGTCACCACAGCCAGAACCTGCTGTTCTGCTCTGTGAGTCCCGGGGGTCTAACCAAACACCCCCCAACTCGTGAGCCCTGAGACACCCACCAGAGGGGCTGTGGAGCCCACTGCCACAAGCCTGTACCCAGCATCGTGGGAGCCCCAGTGCATGGCTGGTGGGTGGGATGACCCCTCTCAGCCTTGTCAGGCCCTCCTGCTAGTCACCCCATGTCACACAGTGCCCAAGGCAGGCTTCCTTGGAAAGCCACCCAGGCCCAGCCTCTGGTGCCTCTGGACATTGTACGCCGTCCACCGCCAGCAGGACCAATCTTTCCCCACCTGCCACCCACATGCGTGGGCACCAGGTAGAGGAAGAAAACCGGAGGCCAGCAGTGGAGGGAGCATGCCTCACTGGCTCTCTATCTGGGGCTCTGGGACAGGAGGCCCCAGGCCCGAGAGCGGCACAGCAGCGTGTCCCTCTGCCCAGGCCACCTCGGGCTCTCTTGGGCCCCCACCTTGCTCCAGGCTCTGGCAGGCCCGGCGGTAGCGGTCAGTCAGTGGGGGCAGGTCCCACGAAGTGACTTCTGCCAACACCTGCAAAGCACCATCAGTAAGCGGCCGGACGGGCACCCAGCGCTGGGGCACTCTCTGTGCGTAGGGCCCAGGCTCCTACCGCTCACCTCCTCGTTGCTCTGCAGCACATCGGGGATGGGGTCCTGTGGGGCCAGCAAGGCTCCCTCCTTTCGCAAGACGAGCCTTGGCAGCAGTCCACAGGCCTGGCAGTAACGCTGGGCAGCCTGCTCCGCTAGCCAGGCTACAGAGTGGGTCTCCCTGCTGTGGGGACAGAGGGAAAGCGGAGCTGGCCGGGACCCTGCCCACGCTGAAGAAAGGCCCCCCATGGTCCTGCTGTCCCCACTCCGGGTCTACGGATCCTTTATCTGGCGCCTCCCCCTCGTCCTGCCCCTGTTCAGGACATGCCCGAGCCCCCAGCAGCTCTTCCAAGTTTTTCCTAGGGCCCACAGGGCCCGATCTAACCCCTCCAGGGCCCTGCCTATGCGTGTACAGGGCACCTTTACCCTGCTCTGTGACCTCTGCCCAGCCAGCAGTGGTGACACATCCAGTCCGAGAGCCCTCGTTACCCATGCCATCTGATATGCAAACACGAGGGTTCTCCCAGGGGCACAAGGGGAACGGGGACTCAGAGAGTGGGTGCTGCTTACCTGTGTGGGACGGGAATGAGGAAGAGACTATCTTGCACTCGCACTCGCACCCGGATGGGAGGGGGCAAAGACGGGCCCTGGTGGGTGGGGAAGGGGGGGCGAGCACCAGGCTGAGTCAGAAAACATAGACGCCTACCCTCACCACCCCACTGCTCCCACCTGAGGAGTGTACCCACCGAGGGCTGGCCTGCCGCTGGGCTGTCCCCACTGGGCCCCGAGGCCCTGGACATGTCAGGGCTCCTTGGAGGCTCCGCAGCTGAGCTGTCTCCCCCTGCCCTGCCCAGTGCGTTCCAACTCCTGAGACGGGGCAGCCGGCTCTGCCTGGCCCGGGCCTGGAGCCTGCCGGGGCTCTTGCTGCCGCCTGACCCCAAGCCACCAGGCCTGGTGCCATCCCCACTGCCCTGGGGGTGGGGCAGATAGCCACCCTGGCGGCTGTGGGTCAACGGTGAGTCGTCCTCCAGCCAGTCCCCAGCCAGACACACCTCCTCAGGGATGAGCGCTGCCCGGGGAGGGGTGGGCTCGCCCGGGCCCCACGGTAGGCCAGGCCCAGGGCAGCAGATCTGGGTACCACCCACACCTCGGACAGCCGCCCGGGTAGCACTCGCTGCCACTGCCTCCCGGCTGCTGGTGGAGCCAGGCACCCCGGCTCTGGCCTGTTGTGCCGGGACACAATGCCGGGGCCTCTTCTGGACGGGCCGGGCTGGGCCCGGGTTGTCCTCGCTCTCTGAGCTGCTACTGCTGGCCAGCTTGTGCCTGGTCCTCCGAGGCCTGGCCGCAGCTGGAACTGCCTGCCCTGGGGAGACCCCGACACGGGCCTGAGAGGTCTCTGGGGGTCCTGGGCAGGGGCTCGAGGGAGGAGAGATCTCAGGGTCGAACAGGTGGTTACGTGGAAGGGTGTGGGGGGCCAGGGAGCCGTGGGGAGCTGCAGAGAGACAGAATCTAGAATGACGCAGTGCCCAGCACTGTCCCGGCCACCCAGGATGAAATGCCCCCATGAAGCAGGCCTAGGGCACTCTCAAGCCAGGGAGAGATGTCCCCAGGGGCAGAAGAGGACTCTACGTGCCTTGGCCTGAGGAAGCTGCCCGGAGCAGCCTCTCCACGGAGCCAGCCTTCTCTCGGGTCTCGCTGTCCAGATCCTTGGCATACAGCTTCACCCACTGCTGCAGCGTCTCCAGTGGGCTGTGCCCCTGCGTGGCCGTCAGCTGAGCAGGGCTGGCAGGGGCACACACACCGCGGCCCGAGCCCCCTCCCCACCCACTTACCTTCATGGTTCGGAGCGTCACGGATGCTCCCCGTTCAATGAGCAGCTCAGCCACCTCGAAGTGACCGCAGTGGAGGGCGTCGTGCAGGGGAGTGATGCCCTCACAGCCGGGGCCACCTGGGTCATCGACCACAGCGCCGTGGTCCAGCAGGAAGCGCACAATGTCTGTGGGCCAGGGGACACGAGCTAGCTCCCAGCTAGCTCTCAGAGGGTCAGCCCTCTCCTTGGCGTGTCCCGGCCCGGTACTCACCCAGATGACCATAGTTGCAGGCCTCATGCAGGGGCGTCCAGCCACAGTAGTCCCGAGGGTTCAGAGGGTGGCCCTGTGACCAAGGATGAGAAGGAGCCCAGCCTCGCCGTGGGGCTCTGAGGCTCCAGGAGGGCCAGGGCCTGGGTCTCAAAGCCCGGAACAGGCCCCACAGGTCCATCCCTGGCCCAGGTCCCAGCAGAGAGAGATGGTCCGCACACGAGACGCTTCATCTCAGGGAGGCCCCTATAGGGGCTTGTGCAGGGCTAGCAGCCATGGTGCACCCTCCAGCCCCCATGCCCTGGGCTATCCCCTTAGGAGGGACCACGTACCTTAGGACAAGGTCCCCGCTATGGCCCACAGGTACCTAGAATGAGACGGCAGGCCCACCTGTCTTACGAGGTCCTGGACACGACCCAGACGGCCCTCAATGCAAGCTCGGTGCAGCAAGGTCTCCCCAACGTCATTGCGCCGGTTCCACTGTGGACAGTTGCCCCAGGACAGGGAGGAGAGGTGTGAGGGGACCAGGCAGTCCTGGCAAACATGGGGGGCCACACAATGCCCCCACACCGTCCTTACCTTGTTCACCCTCTGCTGGCCTAGGCAGCCCTGCAGCTCCTCATCCTCCTCCAGCTGCTGGGACCAGCCCTCAGCGTCACCCTCTGGAACAGAGCCAAGCCCATTCCAGGTAAGCTGAGCCCTGGTGCCTCCCGCCCCCAGGGTCCCCTGACCTTCCAGGCCTGGAGGGTGGAGGTCTGGTGCCGACTGCCATCCCACTCCCAGCCCTGCCTGTGGTTGTCCCCGCCCAGTCCCTTTGCCCACAGGGGGGCACCCGACCTTTCTGCCCACCTGATCCCTGTGCATCGTGTGTTGACCTCTCACCCCATGCTCAGACCCTGCTCTGGATCGTCCCGCCCCAGACGTCCGATCCCCCTCCTGGGAAGCATCTTTGTCGGGGTAAGTCATGCTCACGTCACACAGCTCCCCCGGGAGCCCAGGTGCCTTCTGCCTGTACACACCTGGCCTTCCCATCTGCACCTGCCTGAGCTCACTCATTGCCTGGCCCCACTCCTCTCTCCTATGCCTCTGGTCCTTGCTGGAAGCTTCTGCTCCTTCGTGGACGCCTCTCACTGCACGCGCTTGTTCAGTGGTGTCACTGAAGTCCCTGCTTTGGTCCTGACTCTCCTGTGGCTCCCTACACCTGCACACCAGTGACACCCAGCCTAACCCCCTTCTGAGGCACGGCATAGACGTCTCACAGCCTGCGGCTTCTGAGAGGTTTTTTTTTTTTTTTTTTTTTTTTTTAAGATTTTACTTATTTATTTGACAGAGAGGCAGCGAGAGAGGGAACACAAGCAGGCAGAGGGAGAAGGCTCAGGCTTTCCGCTGAGCAGGGAGCCCAATGCGGGGGGATCATGACCTGAGCCAAAGACAGACGCTTAACAACCGAGCCACCCAGGCGCCCCATCACTGAGAGGTTCTGAAAGCCACTCAAGTTCAAAGCTGAAATGATTCCTCCTGGCCTCAGGGACACGTTTCTGCCCCGCCTCTCCGCCAGAAGCCAGCAGCCTGCATGCACCCACCACCTGGCCACCCCCTGCCCTGATGGTCCCAGTCCCAGCCCGCTCAAGCCTATCCCTCACATCCACCTTCCACGAGGCAGACCACACCAGCCTGTGCATGGCAGCCCACATGCCGTCTCCACTCCCATCTTGCCTGCCCTGTGTCCCCCTCTCATGGTGCCACTTCCAAGGTCTGACCCTGCGTCTCCACCCCTAGCAGATGCCCACTAGCCTTCCCATCACTTGCTCCTCCAGGAAGGTTCCGGGGCTGCCCCAGCCTCTCCACACACAGCCCTCTTCCATCCACCAGCACTGAACGCCCTTCCTGCATGGGGCTGAATCCTCCTGTCCCGAGCCAGTGAGCAGCCCCCACGAGGCCTCCACCCTTGCCAGCGCCAGCCGAGGGCCCAGCCCCAGCCGGCGTCAGGGAGGAAGTGTCAGGACGGCTGGCACAAGAGCCACGGCAGCGTTGGGGCCTTACCACTCTCTGAGAGCTCCACGTCGCTGGCCTCTGGTGTGTCCCCGTCCCCCTCCTTCTCTTCCTCATCGTCCTCCTCCTGGTCTCTGGGCACACTCAGCTCCTGCAGTGTGGCCGCGGTGACAGGGGCCTCCTGGGGCTGCAGCCTCAGCTGCACGGTGTGGAGGTGCTGTAAGACCTGCCTCTGAGGAGCAGGGGATGCCCAGCTCAGGGCCACAGGGCCAGCAGCCCCCCGCGTGGGGGGAGATGGGGGTGGGGAGCAAGGACAGGCAGGCTGCAGGGAAGTTTGGGGATCTCCGCGTGGGCTTCTGTACCTGCAGCTGGGGCCGCTGGGCCTGCTGGGCACAGCTAAGAGCCTTTTGGAAGCACGGTGCCAGCAGCTCGTACGCATCACCAGCCTCCTCTCGGGACAGCGCAATATTCAGCCAGGTCTTGGCTTCCTGGAGCAGGAGGAGGAAGGATGAGCTCGGTGCCTGCTGCCCACCCCACTGCACTGGCCCCAGCCAGGGCTCCAGCTCCCCAGTTGCCCACATGGAATAGCCCTGGAAAGAGAATGCTTGTCCATGACAAACACTCAAGGGTGGCAGTCCTGAGGCAGAGCTGTGGGGACCTGCTTGGAGCCCCTCTGCACCCCGGGTAGGACCAGATGCCATCACCGCTCACCTCCAGGGCATCGCCACCACGAAGCCTCAGCTCCTGTTCATAGTGGGACACAGCCTGGCGGTAGTCCTTCATGTCTCCCAAGGTGGTGGCCAGGGACACGTGGATGATGGCCAGCTCGGGCCCTGGCCGGCCCAGGAGCTCTGCGAAATGCAGCTGGGGAGGCAGTGACAGTGAGGCCAGCGCTGCCTCGCACCTTGCCAGCCTGGGATGTCACCGCCCCTTTCCTCCCACCTTGGCAGGGGACGCACACCTGCTTCTGGTAGGCCTCAGCCGCCTTGGGGAAGTCGCCTGCCTTGGAGAACAGGTCCCCCAGCTGCTCGCAGATGCCCATGGCACCCTGAGGGTCGCTGCCCTCAGACTCCTGCAGCTGCTGCTGCAGCCGGACCACAGCTAGCACTGCAGGGAAGAGCCTCACGTGAAGGGCTGCACAGCGTGCGGCTCCAACCTGACTGCCACTTGTCAGCTGGGTGCCCTTAGGCGGACCATCCACCCTCTCCCCACCCCTGCTAGCCCCTTGGTAAGAGGGGGTGGTAAGAAAATGCACCCCATGGGGTCATAGGATCAGGAAAACGAACAAGTGACAACTCAAAGCAGCGCCTGGCCTGCAAGGGGAGCTACTGCTACCTGCCGTCTCTGTGTCCTCACAGGCCGTAGGCACCGTCCACCTTCCCACCCTCTACGCAAATCCTTTGTCTCCAGTTTGCCAGTGAAGACCCTACTCCAGTAAAATGCCCAGCCGGGCTCTACCTCAGTCCCCCCGGCACACTGTGCTGAAGGCTCAGAGAAAAGTGAGGCTGTCTTCCCAACGAGAAGGGGGGCGGGGAAAGGCTCCACACTGATGCTGCCACCTCCCCACCCCTTCTGGGGGACTTCAGCCCCTCGGGTCCCCAGGCTCACCGTATTTCAGGGCCCGGCAGACTGCCGCCTTCTGCAAAGGCTTCTGGATACCCAGCCTGTAGGCTTTCTTCAGGGCTCTTTTGGCAGCCAAAAAATCCCCCAGGTCTTGGAGGATCTGGGGGGCAAGGGAAGGTGAGACTTGCAGACTCCCCAGAGCCCGAGCCCTCCTGTGGGCTAAGCCAGAGCCGTGAGAGCAGGCACCTGTGAGATGAGCACGCAGCACTCGCTCTCCATGAGCTCCTTCCTCAGGATGCGCGCACACTCTCGGGCCCCCTCCAGGCAGCGCATGGCTTGGGAGTGCTGCCCTCGGCGCCAGTGGATGGCACCCAAATTGTAGCGGGCACGGAATAGGTCCTCATAGAGGTGGTTCTGCCTGCGGGTGGTGACAGGTGCTCAGAGTGCCTTTGCGATAGCACAGAGGGCACAGGGAGTGCTGGCGTGCAGCTGCTGACGCTAAGCCAAGCCTGCTCCTTCCCCAACACATGCCACAGACGTGCTCTAGGCGTGCAGGGGCTCCTCTGCTCACAGGACACTGACCGGGGTGGGGGTGGGGGGAGGGCAGGTCGGTGGCACACTCTCACGAGGCTCTGGGGTTGGAGGCCTTACTCAGCGAGGAAGATGCTCTTCCGGAAGTAGTCGTTGCACGGGGCCATCTGCTGCAGGCTTTCAAAAGTGAGGCCCAGGTTCAGGTAGAGTCGGGTCCTCATCTCACTCAGTTCTCGCTTGGCCAATGTCCCTGGAAGATGCCCACCCCCCACACACACTCACAGCCTCACTCCCACTTGGGGTATCCAGCTCTGGGTCTGTGCAGCCTCTCCCCCACCTGTTTCCCCCGCGGGGCCAGGGGTCCTGCTGTAGATGACGCATAGAAGGACACAGAGCAGACAATGCCCAGACCTGAGGTTGTGAGGAGCATGGGTCATGCATCTCCTCACAGAAGGCTTTATACACAGATCTCAGCCTCGCAGAGGGCCCAGAGCAGTGCGACCTGCCATACACACGGGGCAGGCTGTGGGGCTCCAACCTCCTCGGCCATCAGGTCTGGAAGCAGAGGCTGGGGAAGCTAGGCCTCCGAAAGCACTCACCCTGCAGCTTCTCGTCCACAATAGCCAAGCTCTTCTCAAAGGCAATCTGTGCCTGCAGCAAGGTGTCCTGTGACTGGCAGTGGTCATAGATGTCCAGGTAGGTGCGGCCAATGGTGGCCCAGGCCCTCTGCACCTCAGTGTGATTGGACAGAGAATGGGCCAGCTCCAAGTAGCGATGCTGGTGCTAGGGTGCAAAGGAACAGCCATTGTGAACCAACCTCCACCTCAAGCAAATCTCATACGTACCCAACTCCAGGAGGTCCCCACCTTTGCCCAGGAGAGTCCCCTACTCCCCCAAGCCCTCACAGAGCAGGCCAAAGCCAGGCTGCCCACGTCCCATCTCTCCTATGCCAAGGGCTGCCTGTGGAGACGGTGATGCCACGCTCCAACCGATGTCATCATGAGAAAGAGACGAGTGGGAGTTCGCTGGGCTGCTGCAGCCGCACTAGCCAGGGCCAGAGCAAACCCTTTGTGGACAGTGGGCCCAACTCCCCAGCCAGCTCACAAACACAGCTCAAGTGTGATGTTCATTAATGGTTGCTGGGCCCAGACGCCTAGGACAGGCTATGATTTGCCTACCCAAGAATCCCCTGGCACAGAGTTGTCTGAAGAACAGGCCATGTCCAGGCCTGTCCTCCTCTAGCCAAATGTCAGACACTGAAGACTGTGCTTCCCTCTTCAGAAAGGGACCAGCAGGAAGCGTGGGCCCTGGAGGGCTGGAGGTGGTTGCAAGGGTGCTTGGGGGTGGGGGTGGGCTCCGCCCACCTTCAGGGCAGCTGAGTAATCCTCCAGCTCAGCCAGTCGCTCTCCGATCTTGCGGTGGGCCACGGCACAGCCCAGGGGGTCGTCGACGCTCTCCAGGAGCTGGAGCTCGTGCTGGTGCTCTCGAAGGGCCTCTGCGTAGCGGCCTGGGCGGGCAGGCACCTCAGGCTTCAGCCCCGGCCAGGCAGTCAGCCAGGGGCTGCGCGGGCGAGCGAGGCTGTGGCCGGCCCTGCGCGGCTCGCTCAGCAAGGGTTACCGGCACCACCCTCCGCCCCCCGCCGGCCCCGCGTCCCTTCCGCCCTGAGTCTCCCCGACCTCCCAACACCGCCGCTCTCCCGGTCCCGGACCACAACCCGGACCAGGCGCGGAGCACGCACCATGGCTGGCCAGGAGCTCCCCCAGCTGGTGGCAGAGGGCGGCCTCGTCCCGCAGCTGCCCGCTCCTCTGGGCCTTGGCCTTGGCCTTGCTCAGCTCTGCAGAGAGACAGAAAGAGACGAAGCCAGGGAGCTGAGCCCCTTCGTCCGGGCGGGCCAGACCGGCTCCCGGCCCCGCAGCCGGCCGGGAGACTCACGGCGAAGCTCGCGCTCCATGTTCATGCTCCAGCAGTTGCGCCCGGGGATCCGGACTTCCCGCGCTCCCGCCGCGGCCTCGCCCCAGGCCCCGCCCCTGCCGGGGGCGGAGCATCTCGGGAAGTGTAGTTCGGCCGCCCGAAGCATCCTGGGAGCTGTAGTCCGCGTGAGGTCCAGTTGGGAAGGGCGGCGAGAGAGCGGCGGGCGGTTCCGCACCTTCCCAGACTCCCGGGGCCGCATGGGAGCTGAGCCTCAGCCCACGCTCCTCCCGGGCCCCGCAGCCGCCCTTGGGGTGGGGTCTTCTGGGCTTGTGCCCTCGTGCTGCCGCTAACCTCACAGACGCACGCGCGCACGCGCGCAGAACCTACCTACACCTGCGACTTTACCTGAGGGACGCACCGCCTCTGTATTAAAGGAGATGAAAGGATTTATGATCAAGTAGCCTTGAGTACTTAGGTGCACGGAATTAAATACGCCCCTTTTCACAGAGCCCGCGGAACAGTCACATTCGCGGACACAAACCCCCAGGGCTTGGTGGGGAATGGGGGGATGGACCTGCTTTCCAAAATGAACAGAGCAAGGTACCTGTTCCTCAACGCACACACACTGAAACCTTGTGGGCTTGGTGCACCCAGGCCGCAGACCTCTAAATGCCTGTCCCGTCTCCCGCTGCTTCGAGAACCAAACACCTGCCATGCCTTGGAGATTTCAGTCCCCACGACACAGCATATCCAGCCCTGGGTGCTGGGTGCCAAGGCTGGTGTCCAAAAGCCCCAGAGAAGGGCCACGAAGAGCGGGATGGTGGATGCATTTATTTTCTGTGGAAATCGAAACAGACCCAATACGGTAGAACCCTCAGGCAGTGGACGGACCATAAGGCCTGTGGTGGAGGGAATGATGTAGAGGGTAGATGGGTCTCTGGGTCCAGGGAAGACTGGCCAGGGCCAGTGCAGGGATGGGGACAAGGCCAAGCCTGAGGAACTGCAGGAGATGGGAAGTTGGACCCAGGTAACCGTCTTCTCTTGGAAGGGTAAAGTGCTCTGCGGGTCCCTAGTTTTGTCTGGGGGTGGGTTGCAGAACAGGAAGGCCCTGAATTCAAGAGGGCTGCTTGAAGGGCCAGCTGGTGGAGTGTGAGGGGCAGGGTGGAGATGGGGCTGGGGTGGGAGAGCAAGGCCATGGAAGTAGAGACGGGCCCAACTCAACAGGCCAAGGGTGGAAGGAATCTCCCCAGAGCTGCTGGGAGCGTTCAGCATTCACAAGACAGCCAGAGAAGACCCCACTTCTCTATGCCTCAATCTTCCCACTGAGCATGCAAGGATGTGTATATAGGGCAGTACTGAGCAGGGGCCGCAGAGGGTGGGGGGCGGTGGGGGCAGCTTCCAACTCCTGTCCAGGATGCTAGCAGAGCCCAGGGAAACGCATCCATGAGGCTGGCTTCTCACATAAGGAAACAGAGACGAAACATGGTTTGGAATTTTTTTTGAAACTATAGTTACATACAGAAAATATCCAAAGAGAACACAGACCACAATGTAAGTCATTTCCCACAGTGATAAAAACACTTTTCGGTTTACTCTTTAAAAAATTATTTTTATTATTTTTGTCTCACTTGGGTGAACTGAGGGATGTAGTGCCTGTAGGGGAGTGGTGATGGCAGGGAGTAGAGGGGCCAGCTTGGTCTGTGCCCCCAGGACTCCCCCACATCTACCGGGGTTCTTCCCCCACTCTCTCTAGGTCAGGATGCCAAGATGGCAAGGAATCCTGGAGACAGACCACGGGTGTTTTCTCCTTCCTAACAACATGAATGGGACATCCCCAGTAAATCAATGACCCCCCAGTGAGATGCCGCAAGGAGGTTTGTGGCACCAGCTCCCGGTAGTGGCTGAGACATATCACAATCTCCCAGCATACCTGGCTCTGCCAGGCTCAGCTGCTGAGGTGACCGTCACAGGGTGGGGGCCGTGCTGGGGACAGTGATGCTGGGATGTGTTACCACTCCTCTTGGGCACCCCCAGACACATACCCCTACAAGGAGAGCCTTGCGTGGGTGCCACTCTGTCCCCCCGCGTGCCCTTGGGCTGCTGGAAATAGTGGGCTACATGCCCCCAGCACCCAGGAACCCCTGGTGCTGCAGAGCCCAGCCCATCTGCCACCCCCATCCCCAAGGGCTGCTAGACCTAGGACACATACCCGACCTGCAGAGAGACCTGCTGCCTCCCACCCTGCCCCACCCAGAAGAGCCTTTGGGCGCCACCCCTCTGCTGGCTCAAATGTCTCACACATGCACCCAAACACAGGGAAGCCTGCCCTGCCCTGGCTTCTCTATCGGTCACTTTGTTTTTGTTTTTGTTTTTTTTTAAAGATTTTATTTATTTATGTGACAGAGAGACAGCCAGTGAGAGAGGGAACACAGCAGGGGGAGTGGGAGAGGAAGAAGCAGGCTCCCAGCGGAGGAGCCTGATGTGGGACTCGATCCCGGTACGCCAGGATCACGCCCTGAGCCGAAGGCAGACGCTTTAACGACTGCGCTACCCAGGCGCCCCTCTATCGGTCACTTTGAAATCCAGAAACTAGAGACAGCGTCCATCCCCAAGAGATGCTGAGATGCAACGACACGGCACCAGCCCCTCAACACAGGAGACCTGGCACATGGCTATCTGAATGTCATCCTCGGTGCCTGCCAGGTGGGGGGCAGCCCTTGAGGGCAGTGGGACTCATGCCAGGGTGTGGCCCTACGGATGTGCTTGGGGCTGGGCTGGCATCTTTCTTTTGGAGAGTAGGAAACCAAGCATAGCACCTCTGGGTGCCCTCAGCTGCCAAGCACAGCTGGCCTTGCAGGAGGGGTTCCCCTGTAAGTCCCATGCCCTAGGCTGGAAACAGGAAGCTAAACAGTCTTCTCAATATAACTAGGCCAGCTGCCCTGGGGGGGGGGGGGGAGAATTGGCTCAGACGGCTGCCTGGGATATGCACTGGGATGAGGCTGTCACTCTACCCCAAGGCTCCCTGCCTCCATTTCTCAGCTCCCAGCTGGACGGCTGGAAGAGGGAGGGACCAAAGAGTAAGGCCAGGCCTGCAGCTCTGCACTCTTGCTGCCTACAGGGCCCGGGAAATGGGGAGCTAGGCCAGTGTGTGGGGGGTGGAGGAGTGGCAGGGACTGCTCTGAAGCATGGGGTAGGCCAGGCCAGGCCAGGGGCAAAGGAAACGGTTCTTTGGTATTTAAGCAACAGAAACCTATTGCAGAAGAGCCGTGTCTCCTAAGCAAAGGAGGAGGGCTGAGATTTCCCCTTTCCAGCAGCTCTGAGGGTCTCAGGGTCCTCCAGGCAGGGCTCCTTCCCCTGCTGCGAGGCCCACACACTAAGGCCTGTTCACTGCAGGCCAGGGCCACAGGGGCAGCAAAGTCGAGGCTGTGAAGAGATCCCGCCAGTGAGAAACCACGTTGCCCAAGGACTGACCTCTGTGGGGGGCCCCCAGACACAGGGACAGCAGCCAGTCCCTGAAAGCAGCATGGGGACGACCAGCCCACTCAAGCCCTCCCCCAGCTAGGCTAGCTTATCACCAGCAGCCCCCACAGCTTCCCTCACAGGCTGGGGATGCTGTGCCCTCAAGGCTGAATATAGAAAATAGATTCTCTCTTGCTAAATTTCATAACTTATAGAAGAGCCTGTAAAGAGTTTAATTTTTTTTCCTGGGAAGAGACAATTTCACCCTGCATTCCGAAGCATCTGCTGAGCCCGGCTGGCCAAGTCCTGCCTCTCTGGAGCAGCTGGTGGGGTTGGGGGGGTGCGCTGGGGCCGCTGCAAGACCCCAGCTCCGGCTGCTCCCCTGTGCTGGCCTGTGACGGAGGGGTCAATGCCTCCAAGTCTCTGGTGGGGGGTGTACGTGGAGGTGTAGTAACAAGGACCTTTGGGCTCTGACCCCCAGGCCAAACCAAAGCTCCCCCAATGTCCAATCACAGCTACGCCTTTCCCTCAAACAAAACAGAAAGTAGGAAACAAGGGTGCCTTTTTAATTGCAATCAAATTTGCCGTCTGAAGTCAGCGTGCTCCCTGAGCCCGGCCCAGGGGCCGGGCACGGCCCAGAGCAGACGGTGCGCCTCACTGCGCCATCGGGGGCCAGGGCATGGCCACTGGGCTTAGCGCCATTGTGTCCCTGAGCCACCGTCTCCTCTGCAGGTGGCCCAGCCTCCGGTGCCCGGGACAGGGGAGGCGGGGCAGAGGGCGAGGTGTGAGCGCTCACACCTTCGCACACGCATGCAGACTTCCCCCATGTTCGCATTTGTTCCTTCTCCTCCTTTGCTAAGACGGTCAGATAGCACTGTGAAGCCGCGGCTGGGCAGGCGCCGGCGGCACAGGGGCGCCGCCTACTTCTGTATCTGGAACAGGAAGAGCCGCAGGTTGATGTTCTTGGCGGCTAGCAGCTTGTTGCACTCCACAGAGTCGACGATGGGCAGCGGCACGTAGTCCGTCTCGTTGCTCTCGTTGGTGAAGACGAAGTGGTAGATGACGGGGCTGATCTTCACGTCATCATACGGGCCCTTGAGCAGCAGGAAGGAGCACTCCAGGGGCGCCGTGACCTTGCTCTTGAGGAGGAGCTGGAAGGAGAGCGTGCGCTTGCACGACAGGTTGGGGTTACGTTCTGAGTCGTTCACACGCGCCTTCAGGACCCACGTCTGGTTCAGAACCGTGAACCTTGGCGTCTCGTAGTACAGGCGCGTGATGAAGTCATCCGTGCGGTACGGCCGAAACTGGACCTCTGTGGAGACAGACAGGCCGGGAAGAGCCGGCAGTCAGTGTGGGCGGGGCCGCGTGGCGGCGCCTTCCAAAGGCCGAGCGAGGATAAAGGCTCAGCCAGGGAGGAAGGCAACTTACCAGGAGGACACAGCGTGCTCTACTTGTCACAAGGCAAATCAAACGCAATTATGGCAAATGGAGGCGCACACAAGCTTGGGGGAAACAACTACAAACAGAAGTAACACGCATTAGCTGCAGGGAGTCCAGAGGCTGAAAGAAGTGAGCGGCCGACCCTCGCTGGCCTCCCCCTTTGCCTCCCCCAGGGCCCAGCCCGGGCAGAGGGAGGCCCCCCCCAGGGGCGTGGGTAAGCAGACACACAGACAGGATGCGTTCTGAGAACAAGTGCACTTTATTGGTTCCGGTACAGAGCTGCCAGAAGAGCCGGCGGGCGGGCAGGCACGTGGCACATGAGCCTGCATGGGGCGCAAGGCAGAGCGCTGGCGTGTGGCCCAGTGCTGGGCTCCTGTGCTGTCACACAGTTCTCTCAGCACAGCCCGGGGCCCATGGCCCACGAGTCCCTCCACGGAGGCGGCCAGTCCTTCCTGTGTGGACGGGGATCCCTGCCCAGCCACCGCCACAATCATGATGCCTCGGCCCGCCCAGACCCACAAGGCCTGGCCTGGACTGTCTGTGCCATGGCGCCCACCAGGGCAGCTGAGGCTGCAACTAACCAGGGGCCATGACCTTCTGCGGCTGAGGCTGCCGGGCCCTTCGCCTCTCGGGCCTGTGCAGGCCCACACCTAGCCAGGCCTAGTCCAGGCAGCATGGCGTGACTGGTTGCCTGTGACCGCCCTTGATGCTCTGAGCCGGCTGCCTGGTGTGGGCTGAGCAGTAGAGGGCCGTAGTCTCCCTGAGTGGCCCCAGTGTCAGCAGGTGCTTCTTGCTGTTCTCTGTATCTGGACCAGGCCCTGGCCTGGTTCCTGCTCCCCAGCATGTCCAAAAGCAGTGGCAGTGGCCAGGAGAGCCCATGAGATCCAGTGGGCCTGAGCGTGGTCCAGCCTGCCCGTCCCTGGGCGTCCACTCCCAGCTCTGCATTTTGAGCTGAGCACCCTCAGCTCATTCAGGTGCCCCGCCCCTGAGAATCTTCTTGATGGCCTCAGGAGACCCGTGGCCACTGCAGTAACTGCCTGCAGGCAGGACCGGATGTGCTGAGTACTCTTCTTGCCTTTGGCTCCGCAGGGCAGGCCCCTAGCTGCCGGGCCCACCGAGACACACCCACCTTCTGCTTAGACACTGACTGTCCCAAGGGCTGTGCAGCCCCACGCAGTAGGATGCCACCTTGTTAGGGTGGCAGGGCCAGGGCAGGGAAGACAGGTGAGAGGGCCTCTGAGAGCCATGCAGGTGCCTCCGGGTCCTGCTCCGGCCCCTCCCCTGTATGGCCTCTGGCACGTCTTCTCCCCATTTACCAAAAGCTTGTCCAGAGCCTGGCCACCCAGCATGGCCTGTGCCCACTGCTCCCCAGGCTTCCAGCCGCCCCCCCAGCCTGTGCGGCATGCAGTGGGCGGCGGGGCGCCTCACCTGTGTAGCCGATCTTCTCGAAGCTGAGCAGGCTGAAGATGCTGTTGTACAGCTGCATCTCCTTGCGGTGGCTCTGGTCCATCTCGTCTAGGATCTCCATCAGCTCATTGCCCGTCTTGGTCGGGTGGGCACATGCAGCCTCATGCACCGTCAGCTCGTGGAAGGGGCCATGCCACGGGCAGCCGATGCGCTTGTATTTGCACTGGGTCACCCTGGGGAGGAGGCGAGCACCGTGGTCATGGCCTGTGCCCTGTGCGAGGTGGCTCTGCCCAGTGGTCCTCCAAAGGTGGGCCTCTGCCCGGCCCTGCTCATACAAATTACCCCTTGAAGGACATAGTCACCGTGCACTGGCCCCCAGGAAGGGGTCAGTGTGTGTGAGAAGCCGACAGAAAAGGAGCATGTGACAGCTGTGAATACACATGCCACCTACACCCTTTGCTGGGAGGGCTCTCTTGCTTGGCAACAGTGGCCACTGACCTCGGCGTTGGACCCTACGTAGTTTTGAGCTACGTGAGGCTCGTTGGCCTGAGCCCACTGGCAGACAGCAGCGTCAGCCAGCAGGGCCTGGGTAGGGGTGCCCATGAAGCTTCACGCTGAACTCCCAGAACTGGCCATGCTCTCCTGGGCCCAAGGACACCAAGGACAGAGAGCCTTGAAGAGGCCCCCATGCAGCCAGAGAGCCCTGGAGAGCCAGGGTGATGTCCAAACAGCCACTGGGTCCAGATCACAGCCCCCTACCCTCCGTGGGCCCCACCCTGCCCCCTCCAGGGCCTGGGCCCTGAGCAGCTTCACCCTGGCCCATTCCCTCCAGGTTGTCCTGGGCAACCCCGGAGCCAGGGCAACAAAGACCGGAACGTCCCCCGTGCTGGGGCCTCGCCTGCACCAGGGTGGCCTCCAGCCCCATCCTGGGCCCCACGCTGTGGCTAAGC
The DNA here is from genome assembly GCF_017311325.1 of Ursus maritimus. Taxonomy (NCBI): domain Eukaryota; kingdom Metazoa; phylum Chordata; class Mammalia; order Carnivora; family Ursidae; genus Ursus; species Ursus maritimus. The sequence goes on from NW_024427107.1 coordinate 80,429,721, forward strand.
CTCTGGCGGGCAGGCCGGCCCAGGAGGTTACCTGTCCTGGCACTCCTCTTTCTGGTGCCTCTCCAGGAGGGAGCGGGGAAACTGGCGCAGGCAGAAGCCACACTCGGAGGGCAGCTCGCTCACGGCCTTCTCCACAGCCAGGTTGCGGCAGCAGAGGCTCTTACTGATCTCGCAACGACAGTTGGGGCACGTGGCCTGCTCCTCCTTCAGCCGGGCATCTGCTAGTAGGTGGATAAAACAGCCAGCGCACATCAAGTGACCGTTAGTACACTGCGAAGAAGGAGAGGGAGATGAGCTCACAGACCTGCAGGACGTGCACGCACCGGCCTGCCCTGCCGACTCCAGCTGCAGAAGGGGCTGCTGGCGAGCAGAGGCAAACAGAGCCCCTGCTCAGGAGGAGCGGCCCTTCCTCCTGGAACACAGCAAACACACGGCCAGTGGGGTTCCTGTGGAGAGGCAGGTGACTCAATGGTGGCCCTTTCGTGGCTCGCAGAGGTTACAGAGCTCCACTGAGGCAGGCCCACTAGCGGTGAGGGGGTTTTGGCCGCATGGGGGCTTGGAACTTTTTCCTGTCCCAGGGGCCAGGGACTGTCTCAGGGGTCCTAGAGGCTGTGATTTTGGGACACCTACAGGAACACAGACTCTTGTCCGGGCGTGGCAGCAGTACTTAGCCAGCAGGTGCTGAGTAGCAGCGGACACTGCTCCCCTGCGCTGGGGGCTAGGGGCCTGGCCCCTCCACTCCAGCTCTCCTTGGCCAGCACAGGTGTGAAGGCAGCTGCCACCCACCCAGCGAGGCTTGCGTCCTGCAGGGACCTTCCTAAAAGCTAGTGGCACAGAGGTGTGGCAGGTGGGGAGGACTTGCTGGCCTGGGAAAAGGGTGTGTGGGCACAGCACGTGCCTGGAGGAGAATGGGGGCTACAGGCAGGACAAACTGCTGACTTGGGTCAGTAGGAGGTAGGTCCCCTTCCTCTGAACACGCAGATGTGAGGCCCAGACACTGCCTGTCGGCAACTGCCCCCTGCTAGGAGTCCTTGTGCATGTGGACAGCCAGCTGCCAGCTCAACTCCAGTCTTGGGTCTCTGGTTCCACACATACGTCCTGAGTGCCCACTTGGTGCCATCCAGAGAACTCCACAGGCTGTGGGCCTGGCCCTCCAGGGGTAGGAGAGACCCACAGAGAAACCAAGAGATACAAGGGCAGACTTGAGCTGAGCATCCCCTCGGGGCAGACACAGCTCCCCAGGCCTGGCCCTGGCTGGTCAATACCTGCAGGGGAAGAGGTTAGGGAATGCTGTGGGGGGGCAGCTGGGGGTTCTGCTGAGGGTCGCTGGATTTCCACTTGGAGACTCTCCCCAGCCAACTGAGGATGAACGGGCAGATGGCGCTATCATAAGCCTGCCAGCAGCTGGCCTGGGCTCACCAGCCGTGGCAAACCTCCAGAAAGCTACTGGGCCACAAGCTTCCCTTGAGGTCCAAGGCATTTCTCGGGGGGCAGGGGGGCTGCAGTGCAGTAGAGGCCTGACCACACCCACACACGTGGGATCCTCGGTCAACACCAGCTGCCATCCCATCATTTCAGGGGTCTGCGCACCCTGAGCTGAGGAGCTGGTGGGAGGCTGAGGGAGCTCTTGGCACCTCTGTGCTGGGCCTGGGGGCTAGTGAGTGATGGGACTTACATGCTGAGGGCCAGTGCAGGTGGGAGGGCTGGGGACAAAGGCCTCATTCACAGAATCCATGTCCACGTCAACACCACAGATTATCAGTACTAAAAATCTCAATTTCTAAGGCCAAAAATTAAAATGTGCAAGATGAGGAAGGGGAGCTGGCTGGGCTCAGGTTTGGAGGAAACGGGCCTGGCAGGGGTGGGCCAGTGCCAGCCTTGGACACATGGGCTGGCTGGGGGTGGGGAATCCCAGCTGGGATGAGCTGAGGCCTGCTCACAGGAGGAGCAGGCTGGAAAAGCAGTCTATCCTGTCCACCCTCAGGGGCTGATGAAGCCAGAGACACGGTGAGTGAAGGGGAGGGCAGGGGACACAGACAACATAGGCCCCTTCCACCCGGTGGGAGGCAGAGACCAAGGGCCCAGGGCACGTGTTTAATCACAGCCCCCGCCAAGGGCCTGAGCGCGGCAGAGGCCTGGCTTCACCAAACCACAGTCCCTGAGAGAAGACTGTTGGAGTTTGCAGAGGCATAAAGGGACGGTGCTCACGCTCACCTAGCTACTTATTCATGGGAGGAGGAAACTTCAGGGTGTTCTTTGGAAGGGAAGCCACAACCACTGCCTGGCACCTCCAATGAGGAAGCCTGGCTGGACACCAAGACCCTTCACTTCCAGGGCCTGCAGGATGCCAACTATGAGACCCCCAAGGCCTGGGGGCCCCACACCACAGACTCTAGTTCTCGATGCCTTCTGGTGAGAGGCTGCCTGGGCAGGGCCCAGCTCTGTAGCCATCACTTGCCTGAGAACAGCAACAGAACCCACCTGGCTTCTCTTCTCTCTCAAGGTGGCCCAGCCAGGGTGTGGGGTTGAGGGTGAGAGACTTGGATGGAGTTCTAAAGCCTCCTGAGGTTGCCAAGTATATGACGCCTACCTCCCAGCACTGCCCTGAAAGTCCACTGCTCTGGCGCAGAGGGGTGACCTGCACACCCCTCCCAACAGGTCTCTTCTAGCGCCTGTGGGCTGCAGGAATATCCAAGCTCCCAGGCTAGCTTGCACCCACTTCCTCCTGGAGCCTTCCGATGCAACACAGGCTTAGGTGATAGGACACCATGGAGAAGCAGTACTGACTTTTGCTCTCCTCTGGGTTGCCCCTCAGGCCCCAATAGCTCAGTTGTGAGCCGGAAGACTGAGCCAGCAAGATGCTGCAGAGTGTTGCTGGCCCAGCCAAGGGACAAGCAGATGTCTACATGCAGCCAGCACCTCACCAGTTACCCAAGGGATGCTCCTGGGTAAAAACCAGGTGGCTGGTCTGGGCCTGGCTGACACCCAGCCCATGTGGTTTGTCCACAGAGCAGGGTAGATCACCATGCTCCAGAGCCCTCCCCCCATCCAGGTCCTCCTTGACCTTCTAAGCAAGACTCCCGACTCCACATGCAGGCCTGGCCAATTGGTAACGCAGACTTAGCCTCCTCAGCGGCGGGGCTGGACTGTACCTACCCTGACTTGCCCAGCCAGAACCTGATTCCCAGACGACTCTGTACAACGCCAGCTGCACGGCAAGCCTCTGATGGACAGCTAGGGGAGGCCAGAATGCCCCACTCAACATGCTAGAGCCAAGCCCCCAAGAGCCTGGGTACCCCAAGAAGCAGCTCCTGCAGCACCCACCCAGGCTGCCAGGAAAATCCTGCTGGTAGGAGGGGCAGGAAGAGGGGCACCCCAATTCAGAACATTGTAGGCCTTCCCAGGACAGATGCTGGCTTAAACTCTAGCCCACAGGTCACCAGGAGCATGACCCTGGGCTTGTTGCTTTCTACCCTGGGCTTGCTGCTTTCTTCCCTGGGCCTCACTTTCCTCAGAAACAAAGAGCGACAAAGACAGGACTGGCCTCATCATGTGCTAGAGAGATGGGATGAGACACCTAGACAGCATGGCTCAGCCCCCAGCACATGACAGGAACAGAATAAACACCCACCATGGCCATCACACAGCAGAGCCTGGCCAGCCCCTCACACGGCCCCCACCTGCAGAGCCTTAGAAGGGACTCCTGGCACAGGCATGTGATTACAGCAAAAGCCCCTCCCTCACCCCCCGAGTCCCCAACCCCACCCAAGCCACAGCAATATCCTCCAAGCCCCTCCACAAATAGCCCAGGAGAGGGCATTTGTATGTGTCCTCTCAGGACACCACCCAGCAACCCCTCCCTCCACCCGGCCACCAGGAGCTCATGTGCACCCAAGCCAGCCCCCCCCCGCCCCAGGGCTAAGGGGGAGCTAAATGTGCCATCCAGACTCATGAGGAGGAGCCCTGACCTCAGGCCTTGGGCTGCAAAAGGGCCGTAGAAAATGATCCCCCCCCAACTCCTGGAAAAAAAGCCTTGGTCAATAGGCTTTTGAGGCTCTCTTTTAAGCCTGGAGTGCATGGTCCCCTCAAATACTGGGGGCTCCAGGAAGGCTTGGCACCTAGGCCCATGTGAGCAGCCCACCCTCTAAAGCACAGCTAAGGGGATTAACCCCAAAACTGCTGCTCAGCCCAGCTGGAGGAACCCCTCATCAGGGCTGCAGGGCACCCCAGGTCCCCGATGTTTGGCTTGAGGTCTCCTCAATATCTTTATTCAAGGGGTCTAAGAAGAGACCTCACTGTGTCCAAGAAACCCAGCTGTTTTAGGTAAAGCCAGGACTCTAACACTCTAACACTGTAGGTTTCGGGTTTGAAGTCCTGGACCAATAGCTCCTGATATCACACCTCAAGAGCTAGGACGCGGATGGGAACCAGTCATTCCCATAGCCAGGTTCTTGTTCAGAATGTAGACAATCCAGATTGAAAGGCAACTCAAATGACAAGTAACCACCACAAAACACACAGCTTCTCATGTAGCCAAAGTTCAGAAACTTTCTCCTCTCGATGCTCTTGTTCTGGACACCTAAGCAGACACATCTCCATAGCTCTATTCTGCTACCTTTCTTACCTCAAAGCCTGAGCCAGGAGCTAGGCAAGAGGATCCCAGGCCAGCTGGGTGGGCAGCCCCATGGGGGATTCCCTAAACATCATTTAGAACAGAGTCTGCAGCACCAGGCATGCTGACAACCACTGGGGGCTCCCCAAGGCCTGTGACCACACTGGCTGGGGCCTGGGCAAAGATGGGCCCACCCCTGCTTCCTAGGCCTTTTACCAATGTGACTGCCAGTCAAGTAGCCGGTTTCCTTGTGCCAGGGCCTGAGCTGAGTCCTGAGGGAGAAAGGAGACCTTAGAGGTGAGAGGCCCAGCAAGACATACCCACCCCTCCCACAGGGCAGAAACTGGCAGGTACCCCCGTCAAGTGAGGACAAGCATCCTGTAGCAGGGAGAGAGGATGGCCACAGCTGGGGGCCACTGCCTCTGTGGGGCCCTAGAAGAGAAGCAGGAGTGGGGAGAGGGCACGCAGGCAGAAGGGACACAGGAGCAACAAGTTGGAGGAGGGGGTGTGCTGCTGGTAGGCCCAGGTCTGAGGCCAGGACTGGCAGGCCAGAAAGCCAGTTGGGGGCCATATTCTGTGACAACCCCTTCACTACTCCTTCCCGGATGGGGAACTTTTCTGGCTGAGAATGTGGTGAGGGGTGGGGGAGCTATGTGGCTGGTCCACAGCTCAGGGCCTCAGCTGATGTCAGCAGAGTCCTACCAGGTGTATCGTATGGAGAACACATTGGGCCTTGTGTGAAGGCTGGGGGAGAGCCTGGGAAGAAGATCACGCTGTAGTTTCAATGCTCCAGGTACCACCAAGGCTGTGTCTCCTCCAGAGCAGGCAGTCACACACACAGGGGGCAGGTCACACCGCCCTGGTGCCACAGTTCTGCATCTACGGCAGACGCCCTGTTCCCCATCCTGCGTAAGTATCCCTGCTCCAACTCCGGCCCTCCTGCTCCCCCCCACCGCCCCCGTGCCTGCCCCAGTGGCTGCCTGGGACTCTAGAAAGTGGCCCCATACCCTGTCAGGCCAGTCCCCAAGGACACACCCAACACCCGCACAAAGAACATCAAAGCCAGCACCTGCTGTACCCAGTCTGTCCCTGACCTGACCTAACTTAAAGTAGGCCATGGCGAAAACCATTTGCATGAGTGCCTTGCTCTTACACCAAAGCAAGTTTCCCAGCCCAGATGTGCTAGATGTGTGGGAGAGCCAGCTGTGTGGAGCCAGGGGCTCAGACTCAGGAACAGGTGGATAAGTCTGCTGACGGTGATCTGTGGCCACCACCACGGCTCCCCTGGTGGCATGGAGGTGGGGTCTGGTGGCCACAGGGCAAGCTCTCAAGTTACCATACACTCAGCCAACTCCAGAGGCCCATGGAGCTGTCCCTTACAGACTCAGCCAGGCACAGTGCACAGGGCTCACCATGGCCCCTGACTATTCTCCTCACCCCAGAGCTGGGAACCATCTGAGACAATCCCCAGACACACAGCATGGCTGGTGCCTGCTCCAAGCCATGTGTCCTGGTGAGGTCAGGAGAAATGTTGCTGGCACGTCACATGCCTGAAAGCAGCCCAACAGAAATGGCTGGTCAACATGGCTCACCAAAGGCCCTTAGAAACGGAGGGGCTGAGCCCAGGCCAAGAGGTAATGGCCAGTAGTGGGCCCCAACCAGGGACACACAGAAAGCTGTGGGCCTGCCTGTTTTGAGACAGCATGTGTAGGGCCTAGGCCATTCATGACCAAATTCTCCTGGGAGTAAACCCAGCTCAGATGCGACCAGGCAATGGCCCAGGTCTCCAGGCCCATCCCAACCACTACCCTCAATGTCCCCATCCAGGGTTGTATGCAGCAGGGAGCCACCAAGAAGCCTTCCCTCCTTCCTCCGGTTCATCCCTCGGGCCCCTCACTGGCACTGCTACACATCCAAGCCAGGTGTGCCCCCCACCCATGGCATGGCTTCCAGTAGCCGAAGAAGCCAAGTGGTGACTCGTGGAAGGACTCTACTCAACCTTTCTAGAGTCAAGGGCTCTGCTACTGATCACATGTTCTAGAGCTTTCTCCAGGCCTCCAGAGATGAGAGCGAACAACTCCCTACCAAGGCCCGGCTGTCACTTGGGAAGAATAGAGGTGGAGCAGGGGGGCCAGTACCATAGCCTACAGCTTAGCATCATGGGTTCTCCTTGCTTAGCAAGCCTGTTTCCAGGGAAGCTGCTCAGCACAGCCCACTAGGCCATGGGGAGGACCACAGGTCAGGGCTGTCACAGCTGCTTAGCTGACTGCCTCCAGCCCGCCCAGGACAGAGCTCAGCTGCAGCACAGTGTGGGCCGGTTTGAACCAGCCAGGCTCACAGGCCCCATCACAGTGGCTGTGGTCAGAGGCAGAGCTTTGGCTCTGTGCTGAGTGGACCAGGAGGCAGCACCATGCAGCCTGTTATCATGCCATCATGCCAGGTCCAGGTCTAGCCCACTCACAGGAGGGGGGGGGGCAAATTCCCCTGGGACCCTCCCCCCACCCATGGGAGGTTTAGCTTTTTGGGGCTCTCATTTAAGACCCAAGCAAGGAAGAATTCTTCCACCTGAGAGAATCAAAAGGTCACGGGCAAGGGAAAAAGGGGCTGGAGAGGGCCCAACTCCTGACGGGTACCTCCAAGGCTGAGGGGCTATGGGAAGCAGTCCCCCAGTTGGGTCAGAAGACCTGCGGTATTCCTGAGCTAGGGCCTCTCTCCAGGATAGGTGGAGAGCCAGTATCCTCCACCCAAAGAACTCAACCCACTTCCCTGCCAATGCCTTCTCTTTCCTCTCTGTAACCTGGGCACATCAGGGTCCTCCTAAGCTACCTCACGCCAAAGCAGGAAAGGACCTGGCGATCTAGAGGCTGGGGAAATGGCAACCCAGGTTAGCCTCGCGCTGCTTACTACAAAAATGGCCCTCTCACCCATGGCCAACAGTTTCAGTAATAGCAGGAAAACAAAGCCCCATCAGCTATGACCAGCTCCTGTAAGTGCAAAGAAAGGTGATAAAGAACCTGTTCCATTCCTCAAAGGGGTTCTGTGTAGAAGGGGTATCAAAGTCAGAGGTGGGAGGAGGTGTCCAGGTGGAGAGAAACAGGCAAACAAAGAAGGCACACAGTAAACTGACTTGGGCCAGAGCATGGCCCCTGCTGCTATGTGCTGCACATGTAAGACCCACCTGGGCCAAGGACCCTCTCTGATGGCTGTGGCTGGCTAAGCACTGAGTCCAGCCACCATTCTGGATCCTCACATGGAAAAAGGGGGGTGGACACACTTCTTGGAGTGCTGGTAGCCTAAGAAGCCAGGCCTGGTGTGGGTAAGGCGGGATAGGGTGGGAGTCTAACTTAGGGCATAGCGTGTCTGGAAAGCACAGCATGAGGTCAGGCTGGGACTAGAAAAGGGACCCAGGCTGGGGCTTTGAAGGTGGTTCATCCAGACCAGGAATGAAGGGAAGGGAGAGGGGAGGGAAAAAGATGATCCCATCCCTTCGATGTTCTTCCAAAATGAAAGGAAAAGAGAATTCTTTCAATTGGAAGATAGAAGATATACAAGAGAAGCTTGAAGACAGCTTTCGGGGGTGTGGCTGCTACAAGAATAGAGAAGGTCTTGAGTGAAGAGGAAACACCAGGGTCTCCGACTCCAGGGAGCTCAAGAATGGGGGAGTAGACTCTGGGGGGGGGGCATCTGTCACCAGAACTTGGGGAGTGTTGAGGTGGGGGCAGCGGGGAAGGCTGAAAAATAAAGCAGCGGAAAGATAAGAGTCGAATGGAGAAACAAGGGAAGTCAGAACAAGAAAGAAACTGGTTATGAGTATGAAGTCCTGAGAGAAGGAGAATGAAGCGCCTCCGAAGACAGACGCCAGGAGTCCCGACTACTGGGCCCCGGAGCTCAGACCTGGCTTCCGAGGGCACGCGGTGCACGGGGCGGGGGGTGGGGGGGGCGGCCGCGGCAGGGCTGGAGCCGGGCTGGGTCGGGGTCGGGCCGGCGGCCCTACCTGGTACACGGAGGCCTTAGGCAGGTCCAGGCAGACGGTGCAGCACAGCACCGAGTAGAGCCGCTCCTCCAGCTTTCCGCTGCCCGCCGCCGCCGCCGCCGCCGCCGCCTCGGCTGCCTCGGCCGCCCGCAGCCGCTTCTTAGGCGGCGCGTCTGGGTCGCCGGCCGCCTCCTGCAGCTGCCGAGCGCCGGCCAGGCCCGCCTCGTCCGGGAGCCCGGGCCCCGCCGCCTCGCCCAGCGCCGCTGCCGCCGCCGGCCCCGCGGCCGCCCCCGGCCAGCCCGAGCCCCGCCCGGCCCCAGCCGGGATGGCGTCAGCGAGCCCCGCGGCCGGCCCGCCCCCGCCGGCCTCCTCCGCGCCGGACATCGCGGCCGGTCGGCCCGGCGGGCGGGTGCCGGCGCGCACCCGCGGCTGGAGGTTAGGGGCGCCGCGCGCTCCCGCCGCCCTCTCGCTGCCGCTGCGACCCCGCAACCCCACTCCCTGCGCCGCCGCCTCAGTGGGTCCGGCTCGCGCGTCGCCTCGAAGCCGCCGCGGCCACCGACCCCGGCGCGGCCGCCATCTTTGTTTTCGCTGCGCGCACCCCCTGCCGCCGCCACCGCCCCCTCGGTCTCCCAGTCACGTGACCCTGCGGGGCCAATGGGAGCGCCGCTCAGCGCTAGACGGAACGTCCGTCAGACCCAATGGGCGCGCAAGGACGCCCGAGGGCCCGCCCCTGCAGAAAGTGGGCAGGAAGGGGGCGGGGCCCAGGGCGACCTGCGGAGGGGCGAGCGCCCGGGACGTGGAAATCCTGGGGTTGGGGGCGTGCGCGCCGCTTCCGGTCCATCTAGGGTGCGGCCCACAAGCCGAGGGCCATCCGGATGGTGGGCATCCCTGGATCCCCACGTCGGGGTGCGCTTGCGCCTTTGTCCTCCACACTCAGGTTTGCGTGCACGCTGGGGAAAGAAACCCTGCCGGCCACTCTATCCCTCTTGTGTGGGACCAGGTGTGCTTCCACAGCACCCAAGCATAGGTACTCCCCGAGAAAGGGCTCCAGACCCCGAATTTAAACCACCGTTCTGCCTAATGCCCGGGTTGGAAACTGAAGAGGGGTCCACTGAGGAAAGTGAGGGTCTTGGGAAATCAGGACTTGCCTTGCACAGACCAGAAGGCAAATGAGTACGTGTCAAGTCAGCTCTGAGAGGGAATGTGCATTTCTGAGGACAGCTGTAATACAGGTGTAGTACAGTCCTCTTCTTTCTCCACCCCAACCGGCAGCAGGTGAAGGTCACTGTCCCAGGGGGCCACCTGCCAGGTTGTGCAAGGATATTCAGAGCTCCACCATGTCGCAGGCCCCAGGACTAGGTCTCAGTCTAGGGGCCCTCCTGACAAGGGTGCCATTAGGAGGTCAGGCTGAGTGAGGCCCCAGGGCTAGTTCCGGTGCACCCAATTTTTGCACAAGGAAAGCAGTTGCTGTGCTGGAGATTTAGAAAGCTCACTGGAGGACCCCTCGATCCCTTTCAAGAATGGGCAGATTCCATATTCCTGCTGTATCCCTAAGGTTTATTGTAGACCAAGCCTCTCTCTGGATCCAAAAGCAATGCGTGCCCAGCATCAGCCCCAAAATGTGCCTGGGACCCCATTTTCTTCATTTTGGTCTAGGTGAGTGCCCACACTCAGCCAGAGGAGGGCAGTGCCCAGACTCAACCTCCTGACCAAGGTATCATCCTGTAGCAAGCTCTCTTTGGGAGGCAAGAGAGTCCATCCTAGGGAGGAGGCCCACAGGAGCAGGCCTGTGGGAGGGGAAGGTGGTAGCCAGGGCAGAAGCCCCACCTTGCTGTCTCCAAACATCACTCCCACTGCAGGCGCTGTGTGTGCAGGGCTCGGTGGTAGGCCCAACTGCCTGCGGCCAGGGCCCAGCGACAGATGTCCTCCTTTGGTAGCAGCAGCAGTCTGTCTTCCTCCAGCCGGCTCAGGAGGCCTGCAGCACCCAACATTGCGCCCCCCCACATTCCATAAGCGTTGGTTGTGAAAACGGCCACAATGAGGATGGTTACTGCAACCACCAGCACTACTGCCTGACCAGCCACAGAGCGGCCCTCAGCACCAAGGTGGTCACCGGCCACTGCCAGCACCATCCCTCCTCCCAGGAGCAGGTTGGCAGAGGAACGGTCCCCATTCACCCAGTGGAAATCGAAGGCCAGAAGGGGCAGACCAATGACAGTGGCCACCCAGGCTCCAGCAAGACAGTCTTCATCTGTGCCCAGCCCTGGGGCCAGCATGGTGGCAGAGGCCAAGGCCTGGAGCAGGAAGCCAGCAGCGGCCCCTCGACTTGCCTGTCAGCACAAGGGTAGGAGGAGATGTGGGGAAAAAGAGGCCAGGACCTTCCTTTAAGCAGGGAAAGGTCTGGGGCGAGGTGGGGGTGTCTCATGCAACCCTGGTCCTCAGACTCAATCTCCCACCGCCCTCTCCCTGACTGGGGGAACTGGACCTAATCCCGGTCCTTGCGGTTTGGGAGTCGGACACACCCCTGCCCCATCGCAGTGTACTCACCTGGGCAGTGCTCACGGCTGCACGCAGAGACACCGCTCCCAGTGCCAGGTGGGACAGGGTCGTGCTCCACTCGCTCCAAGGCTTGGGGGCCATGGCACCTCGGGTGGTAGCGAATGTGAAACAGGAAGGGGATCCAAATCTTTGGAGAGGAAGAAAACGCAGAAGCCGGCGCCCAGGAGCCCTAAAGGCAACTCTCCTGGAGTCCCAGGTTCCAGAGCCCCATTTCTAAGTGTTGGGATAGGCTCATCCGAAACTTTCCGGAGCCCTGGGACCACTGGACGCAACTGTGGGGAAGAACCTAGTTACGCCGGGAAAAGAAGGGAGAAAGCGAACCTGACCTGGGTGGGCGTGAGTTCTGGGGCCCTGGAATCCAAGTGGGGGTGCCGGGCCTCGGGGAGAGTCGCGCGCAGGCCCACTCGACCTGATTACTGCGCTCGGGGAGGCGTCGTCTTCGGACCCTGGCCTGGAAGGAGCTACGGCGCAGGCCCTCAGCTGAGCGGCGAGGCCCCGACGCAGCGGCGAGCTGTAGGCCGGAGTCGCCCACCCCGCCGCCTGCCAGTCCGCTCGTCCGCTGCTGCCGGGTCTCCAGCTCAAGCCCTGCCTTGGCCGGGCGCGAACCAACGAGAGGAGCGGAGGCTAGAGCGGTAGGAGGCGGGGCCTGGGCGAAGGGGGCGTTCTAGGAGAGCCAGACAAGGTTGTGAGGGCGGAGACAGGACTAGGAGGAGGGAGCTCTGTCCCAAGATTACGTTATGATACCGAAGTGGTTTGAAGCGATCTGTGGTGAGGGAAGGGGCTGTGAAGGGAAGGGCCCGTAAAAGGGGAGGGTTGTGGGCGGAGCTATGAAGGGAGAGAATGGGCTGTGAAGGGTGTGGGCGGGGCTAAGAGGGGAGGGGGGGGTTCTGGGAGGGGCTATCGCAGGGGGCGGGGCTGTGATGGGATATGGGCGGGGCTGAGAGGGGAAGGGCTGTTGGGTGGGGCTGTGATGGGGTATGGGCGGGGCTGAGAGGGGAGGGGCTGTTGGGTGGGGCTGTGAAGGGGTGTCCGCGGGGCTGAGAGGGGAGTGGGTGTGAGCGGGACTGGGGGGAGCTGGGACCGAAGGGGCTGTTCCAGGGCGGCCAGCCGCGGCGCCTGGGCAGGCCTCCCAGAGGGGAGGTGCGCAGCATGAGGAGGGGTTATGTGGGGACTCCCACGAGCTGTGGGCTCTAAGGGGCGAGGGCGATAGGGTCCTCCGGAGAAGGCTGGGAAGGGTTCCGAGGAGGGGGGGTGTGGAGGCCGTGGGCGCTCTCAGCCTGGTGTCTCAGTGAAGTAGGGGTGGGAGGCGCGGGGCAGGTGTCCGGGTGTGGCCCCGGGGGTCCTGTTTCTGGCACCCCCTTTCCTCGGGCGCGCGCCCTCCACCCGCGGGAGCAGGGCCGTGGGGGCGTCCGCCCCGAGCATGCGCACCGGTTTTGCAGCGCGCGGGCGCGGAGTCGGGGCGCTGGGACGCGGGGCGGCGCGAAGCGGGGCCCTCTGCCGCCCCGCGCTCCCATGTACGCCTTCTACTCCCTGCTCATCTACATCTTCTACAGCCTCTTCCGTAGGGATGGCGGGGCTGCGGCGGCCGGCGACCCCGGGGACCCTGCCCAGGTGAGCGTAGCGGGCGCAGCACGGCCGGCGCCCCCCCTTCCTTAGAGCGGGTTTTGCGGGCCCGCGCAGCGTACGTTCCCGGGGCGCTGACGCTGGGGGGGGCCGTGCGGAGGACCCCGTCTCTGTTCTGGTGTTGGAAGCGAAGACCTCAACTCCCTTGGCCCCAGGTCTCGGAGGGAGGGGGCCCCAAGGCTGCCTACTCAATCCTCAGAGGTCCCGCTCTTCCCTCCCCAGAGTGCGGGTTGCAAGCGCGGGGGTCGCCGCCGCCCCGACCAGCCCACGGCAGAACTGTGGACCGAGCTGACAGGCCTGGTCGGTAGGTGCTGTCGGTGCGCCGGGAGCGCTGCGTCCCCGGGGCCAGAAGGGAACCCCGCCGTCCGAGAGAGGAAGGGGTGCCCGTGACCTCTCTGGGAGGGAGGGACCCAGCAGGTGCCTCCTGGTGGCCTGGCCTCCGACACGTGAGCCGCAAGCCTCGCTTTCCCGCTACCAGGCCTCCCTGGCTGCTCCGAATCTGAGGGTGGGCCGGAAGGGGGAGCAGAGGGCCGCCCTACCGAGGTCTCCCTAGAAGAGGCTCTCGTGCGTCTTGCTGAGTTCCTCTCTGTCCAGCTGGGGGCGGAAGAGAGCTTCGGGAATCCTCCTGACCTGAGCAAGGTGAGCGGGGCTGAGGGTCCTTCTCCAGCTGACCCGTACCCTCTCCACGGTCTTTCTGGTCTCCCCGTGCATGTCACCATCTCAGTCTCCTCTGCTCTGGTTCTTATGCCCTTTACAGCCAAGCGATGTCCCCCCACTGTTGACGGTGACTGGTCAGCTCTTGGCCCTCCTGGCATGGATTCGGAGTCCCAGGGGAAGGCAGGCCCTGTCCCAGGGGACTCAGCCAGCCTTGGATGGGCAGTGCCCCACTCCTGTTGGTGCGTAAGGAGTAGTGAGTTGTAAAGGGAGTGTGTGTAGGAGTGAAGCCCACAGAAATGAGTGGCCCGCGTTCCGAGTCCCACGCCCAGCCTTGTTCCCGAGGTGTCCCTTCCTTCAGGTTAGAGACCTCATCAGTCTTATCTGGGTCCATCCCACCCCAGGATCCCCATCTCAAGAAGAAAGCCCTTCCCTTTCACCAAGCGATGAGGCCCAAGGGCAGAACCCTCCCCAGCTGGAGGAGGACCAGAGGGCTTGGCAGCGGCTGGAGCAGCTCATCCTTGGACAGGTAAGTGGTCCAGAAGGTGACAGGGACTGGGGTGGAGGGGCGGGAAGGAAATGCTCCATGCTGAACCCTTCCCTCCTTCCCAGCTGGAAGAGCTGAAGCAGCAGCTAGAACTGCAGGAGGAGGAGCTGGGCCGGCTGCGTCTGGGAGTGGTAAGGCTGTGGGGTGGGGCTCCAGGATCCAGGATAGTGACTAGAGAGGTGGCCCCAACTTTCAGGTGAGTCTTGAGCGCTTCTCTCTCCGCCAGGGGGCGACAGACTCAGAGAAAAGGGTTCAGCATCTAACCCTGGAGAATGAGGCTCTGAAACAGAGCCTGAGCCTCACTCGGGACCTCCTGCTACACTGGGGCCCTGGCCCCTCTACCAGGGCCCCCCAGGTATTCTCCTTAGTTGCTACCATTCCTGCAGTCTGGGGCTCCTGAACACCTGGCTCCCTGCAACACTGCCCAGGATCTAATGCTGCTGGAACCCTCTCCGCCCTTTCAGGGCCAGAGCCCAGGGGGATAGATAGGCCCTGGGATGGTCTGTGCAAGGTAGCACCCTCAAGGAGACCAATGCCCATGGGAGAACACCTCTGCCCTGTCCTGTGACTGACCCCAGAAAAGCAGAGGGACTTGGGGAAAGGAGTCCTGTATAAAGTTGGGAAACATGGATTCATGACTAGCTCTGCCTGCCCCTCTCAACTTGACATCCCCATCCATGAAATGGGGCTGCTGGCGTGCCCTTCCTTTAGTTCCCTCCTGGCTCCACAGTTGACCTGGCTCCCATCCTTCCTGCAGGAGGAGGCAGAGGCATTGGTGGAGCTCCAGAGCCGGCTTCAGGAAGCCCAGGACACCACAGAAGCACTTCAAGTCCAGGTGGGCTGTGAGCCCAGGGGCCGGGAAGGCTAGGGCACCGGGAGGGGGGTACCTGAGGCAGGGCCTGGTAAGTGCCCTGTTTCCTCAGTGACAGGGGTGGGGTTGGGCGGGACAGCTGGGGGTGCAGGAGGTGCAGCTGCAGGGCCTTCGGGGGGCCCTTCGGCAGCTCCAGCAGGAGACTGAGCAGAACTGTAGAAGGGAGCTGCAGCAGATGCATGGGCAGCTGGCAGGTAAGGGCTGGGACTAGAGGGCTCACGGGAAGGCCACGGGGTCTGGGCTCTCCCTTACAACAAACTCTCCCTGCCAGGACTTCGGGCGCGGATGGTCAGCCTGCGTCAGGGCTGTGGGGACCTCCGAGGACTGGTCAGCACATTTACCCAGAGCTGTCAGTGTTCACTCAGTGAGGCCCGAGGTCAGGTCAGGATCATCTGCCCCCTCTCCAGAACATGCTCTCTGGGCAGCCCGGTCACTGTTCTTCCACGGGGAACCCTTATTCTTTCTTCCCACCCCGGGGAGCTGCCTGCTGAAATGAAGGTGGTAGGCTCTGGAGTCAGAACAGCTTGTGATCTCACATACCCTGGGTGTGATCTCATTTCTGGGTCTCATTTTTTTCTTTTTTTAAAGATTTTATTTATTTATGTGACAGAGAGACAGCCAGCGAGAGAGGGAACACAGCAGGGGGAGTGGGAGAGGAAGAAGCAGGCTCACAGCGGAGGAGCCCGATGTGGGACTCGATCCCCGCACGCCGGGATCACGCCCTGAGCCGAAGGCAGACGCTTTAACGACTGCGCTACCCAGGCGCCCCTCTGGGTCTCATTTTTGCCTGTGCAAACTGGGGTGACAGTAAACCCCTCACAGGATTGCCAACCCCATAGGAGAGAGATATCTTTTTGCCTGATTCTTCTCAGGTTCTGGGTCTCCATCCTGGGCCCACAGAATGATGCTCCTAGGGGCCCGAAGCCACTGAAAGTTATGTCCTCAGCACCCCTCCTCACCCCCAGGTCCTTGACTGTGCCCACTTCCTCACATCCCTATTCCGCCAGGTATCCTGGGCCCTGGGGACGCTGTCAGCTGGCGGGGCTGGGACTCAGCTTCCTGAGGAGCAGCGGGGGCCCCCAACTGGATGCCCGGGGCGGCTGCTGGAGCTCAAGGGTATGGCAGGCTTGGAAAGTGGAGGAAGTGGGGCCTCCCCATGCTTTAGGGCCTGGGAGGCAGCCCACTGATGTGATCTTCATCCCAGGAAATATCCGTGTGCTGTGTCGGCTGAGGCCAGGGACACCCTCCAGCCTGGTGAGCTCGGAGCCTGGCCCCAGTGGCACTGTCACGACCTGCTATCGAGGGCGCCAGCGTCGCTTCCACCTGGACTGGGTCTTCTCTCCAGAGGCCAGCCAGGAGGAGGTGATGCCCCGCCCTTGCACCTGTGCTGGCCTTCCCTCATACTGCCCCCGAGTCAGAAGAGGCTCTGGGTTCCCCTTCATTTGCCTTCCTGTGGCTGAACTCCAGTAAAGGGAAGGGAGCAGGAGGTGCTGAGAGGCAGGAATGACAGCCTAGCTGGGCACCTCCTTTCCTTCCAGAATTTTCCGTTTACATCCTTTGACCAAGCTCTGCAGTTCCAGTGGAAACAAGCCTTCTGGTTTAACAGAAAGGTTATCACTTTAAAAAGTAATTTTTTTTACCAGGAAATTAAGGAAAATGAACTTGTCTGAGATGGTCACTGCTCAGAGAGCTGGCTGCAGAGTGTGGCTAGGGTGCTGCTGTGGTGAGGACAGTGCTGTGACCTCCTTCCTCCAGGCTTACACACTGCTTACTCTTGGTGGAGTGGGCCAGCTGTGAGGGCAGGCTCCCCTCCTTGCCTGTGGCCAAGGAGGCAGTCGGGGAGCAAGGGTGAGCTGGTGGTTTCCAGTCTCAGTGCTCTCCTGCTGCCCACTACAGATTACACTCTCCTTCCTTCCTCCCCTTTCCTGCCAGGCCCAGCTCACCACCTTGCTCCATACTCCCTGTCACTGCCCACATAGACTTTGCCATCACAAGTTCCAAAGGTCAGGAATGGAGGCGATTGTGTAAGGGAGAGAGCTAGCAGAGATTCTGTGTTGGCCTCATAGGGACACAGTGTGAGGAGAATGTCTGGCAGGTGGCCAGGGATCCCTCCCCCACTTTCTGGAGTACCACAGCTGTTTTTCACCTCTCTTTCCCACACACTTCCCCTGGTCTCAGCCTGCATCCCACACTTCAGCCCTGTGCAGGCTCTCTGGCTGCTGCCTTCCAGGCAGTCCTCTGGACAGGGCCCTCCAATTCAATGTGTCTGAATGAAGAGCCAAAGGCATCTTTCACCAAGCCCATTCACCTGTGTTTCCCATCTGTGCAAGGACACCACAGTCCCTCCATCAGTCACCCCCAGTGCTTCCTTCCAGTCATGGAATCTTAGTGACTTCACTGGCAGTTCTGGGTTCTGTCTTCATTGCTGGCCGTGAACACATGAGTAGAACTCACAGGCTACTTAGTTACCAGCCACCTTCTGGGCACAAAAGCTGGCCATGCCGTTGCTCAAAAGGCTGCTGCTGGGGTCCAGTTGCCAAGAGGTTACAAGTCCCAGTGCCCTCTCCTCAGCTGCCTCTCTGTGTACCCTCGCAGGCCAGGGTTCCAGTGATCTTGGCGAGCCACCATCCTGCACACCTGTGGAGCACACCTGTGCACACTTCTGGGCTCATCCTTTAGGTGCCAGGTGCTGCCCTAGTCCTCTTGCCTTGAATCCTCACCACAGGTGGCACTGTAGTCACTTCACAGAGGGAAAACCTTAGGCCAGAAGGAGATAGGTGCTTTGCTTCCAATCACACCTGGGGTTTGAAACTGGCAATCAAGCCCAGCATTTGGGCTCTTGGCTGCTGCTCCTCTGGGCCTCCCAAGTCATCCTCAGAATTCCGGTGCTCCATGTTGCTTGCTCCGTCACATCCCTCCCTTTCTTTGCCTGGCAAATTCTTGCAAATGCCACCTTCTCCAGGAAGCCTCCTCCATTTGTTGGGAGACCCACCCTTCCACTGTGCCCTCCTAGAGCCATCCTTCCTTCACACTGTGTCCCAGGTCCTGGGGCTTAGGACCCCTCCCACCCCTCCCACCCCTAGGTCTTCAGGGAGCTGGAGCCAGCTGTGCTGTCCTGCCTCCGAGGCTACAGTGTCTGCATTTTCACCTATGGTCAGACAGGGACAGGGAAGACCTACAGTATGGAGGTGGGAAGGGGAGACCCTGGGTGGCTCCTGGGGCCAGGGGCTGGGATGTGAGTCTGATGCAGCAACCCCACCCTGTCCCCAGGGTCCACCTGAGGACCCTGGCATAGCTCCTAGGGCACTGCAGTCACTGTACCAGGAGATGGGGACCGGAGGGCAACACCGTGTGACTCTCAGCATGGTGGAGATCTACAACGAGGCTGTCAGGTCAGGACCATGCTACAGCACCTTCTCCTCAGCCTGTGTTCTTCCAGTTACCCTGGGAACCTCAGAAACCAAGCCCTTCCCTTTCTCACCAGGGACCTCCTAGCCCCAGGGCCTCCAGAGCGCCTGGCCGTGAGGCAGGGCCCAGCAGGCCAGGGAGGCATTCAGGTGGCTGGCCTCACCTACTGGGATGTGCCCAACCTGGAGACGCTGCACCAGGTAAGCCTGCCCAGTGGCAAAGCCCCCCCCCCC